>NW_019392733.1:1839946-2439946 GCF_000648675.2 Cimex lectularius
TAACTTTATTTAAAACAATTAAGTTTAACAAACAATTTATTAGATGGTTGTGCTCATAAAATTTAACTAACAATTTATTACAAGGCTTTGCTCAAAATAGTGCATTAAGAACAAAAGATGCGTTGCGATTGTGATAGTAATTATTGTGATAAACGCTGTGGACGGTACGCGACGTGTGCTTGCGTCGGATAGATGTGCACACCCCACCAAAACGTGGCAAGGCGTCGGGTAGCGTCGCATGGCGTAGCATCGGGTAAGTGTGTTCCTGGCTTAAAACTATACGTAACGGCATAAATAAAAATTTTCATAAATAAATTAAACCGGAGCTAATAACTTACATTACCACATCACACTTCAATAATACTGGCCCAGAATATTCGCTGTTCTTCAGTATAATTGGAGGTAAGAGCCTCCATTCACGCTAATAAATTACATTACGACGTTAGTTGGTCGTTAAAAAGAAGAAGGTGTTAAAGCCCTCCATTCTAACACATTACATTGGCATATCAACCTTCATTCATTCTTCCGCAGAGTATTCCATGTTCCTCAGTATAATTAGGAATATGATCTTCCACTCACGTTAATAAATTACATTTGTTCATTCATTCACATTACTCCAGAGTACTCGATGTTCCTCAGTTTAGTGGGGTTAAGTCCCTCCAGTCACGCTAATAAATTACATTACCACGTCAGACTTCATTCTACTCTGCTAGAGTACTCCATGTTCTTCAGTTAGTCTGGTGTGACCAATGAATAATCGGGTCAACACTATCCTTTGTTTTTTGTCCATATTCTCCATGTCCCACGACTGACTGATCTTTTAATTTATCAATACAGCCAAGCGGTTTTGCTAATCAACCCAACATAATTTTTTTTAAATAATAGTTGGCATCCTACTCATTGGAATGTCCGCGTCATGCAGCACCGCTGATGCTCGTTTGGCAGCTCGGTCTGCTTTTTCATTTCCTTTTGTGCCGACGTGGCCCGAAATCCAGGCACAATGAGTTCTATATTTTATTTATTTATTTCATTAATTTTCTTTTTGCTTCGTATTGCTTTGATTGGGGGATCCATGGACAAGATATTACGGATAGACAAGACAAATTGTTAATACAAAGCGAACTTATTTTATGAATGAAGTGTTCGAATTTTTGAAGGGCGTGCTAAAATTAATAAAACCTGGGGTAACATTTAAACATCTCAAATTACTCTATTTTTCTTAATATAATTGGAGATCACCCCTCCATTCACGCTAATATGTACATTCGTTCCAATAAATAAATTACATATCATATAAGCTACGGAAATCTGTGTACATTTTAAATTATTTATCGATATATCGGATAAGTTGTGTCCCAAAATATTTAATTTTCCTTTTTTACTTTTATTTCCATTATTATTATAATTGTAAAGTTTTTTAGTTACACATTTTTGGACATTTATATACCCTTATCAGCCATGAATCTTGTGTAAATGTGTTACTGTGTTAATAATTGATTATTCAAGTAGACTGTAAGCCCCAGAATAAAGTTAATTTTTTCATTTCATTTATTTAGGTCGACGTTCAAGAGGCTCTGTGGCCTATCCAATCACGAAATTTCATAAAACGTTCATTTCTTTTAAAGTTGGTCGCTTCTATTGAATTGGAAATGCTGTGACCGATAATCCGTGAGTGGTGGCATTCTAATCCGGGATTACGCCCTCGAGTAATCTACCACGATCGACCTGATCGAGGCCTCTTCTTGATTTAAACCGTTGAAACGTCTGGACAAAAACCCTTCATTCTCAAATTCCGTCTCATTTTTTATTACACAAAAGATAAGTGAAAAGAAAGATCAATATTTGAATAATGATTATTTTATTGAGTTAAGGAGCTTAAAAATATTTGAGAAAATTATTTTCACTTTTTACTGAATATTGATACATTTCTTTAGACAAGGAAAGAAAATACAAGGAAAAGAAATTGTTGGCTTTTTGGAGAAAGAAACTTTCCCCTGGAAACTTTTTTTTAGCTAAAAAGCTTTTTAAAGTGCGAGCTTGTTCCTATTACCGGTACTTTGCACGATTTTCCTTTTTGTCTTAGTATCATTTTAATAATTTTCATTTAAAAATAACTAGATCTTATTTAAACTGAATATAGCAGATACGGAAAACATATTGAATATATTTTAAGTTATCAGTTATCAGTTAAGTGATTTAAATTTAAATTTATGTGATTTAAAAGCTTCTTCACGATTTTACAGATATTACATTGTTGTGTCAACAATAAGTAAAAAAAAATTTCGTGTTGATCAACGTGAAATTTATTTTAGTTTAATAATCACCTACTTTGATATGTAATGAAATTGACGTGTGACCACAGTTAAAAGAAAACCTTTTTAATTGTTTTTCAAGGTTAAATAGTTGAATGACCTCCTCCCTTCCTGTAACCTTATCCCTGATCACCAGTTTTGGGTTCAGACGTTCTCATTCCACAATGCGGCAGTGCCATCGCGTTGTAGGCATCATCGCTACCGCTCTTTAGCAAAAGGAGTGCTGTTCTGGTGAATTCATAAATTCTTAAATTTATGACGACACTTCTTGGTCTTTTAACATATACACTAGTTTTTTGTGTGAAAGTCTTGTTAGTGAATGCATTTATTAGCGTGAATGTATAGTGTGAATTGGACTTATTGAGTGCCCTAACAATGTCTAGCATAACCGTTAGAAACGAAAACAAAGGCCTATACAGAGATTTCACAATATACCTTATTACTCCTCCTCCTACCTAAACTTATATGTTAACCATAAAAACTATGATTTTATTTAAATTGCAGAAAGCGATTTTAAAATAACGAAAAATGGAAATAACTTTGGCCTTTAAAAGTACAAATTTGCCTAGTTTTTTATGAGAATTCCATTGGAACTTTATAAAAAATTATAGATTTTGAGTTCATTCAAAGTTATAAATATTAAAAGCTAGAAGCGCTGTAATCATGTAATTTAAATATTATTCACCGAAAATAACCGTAATCTCAATAAAGTAAGTTCCTTATTCGATATTATAAATGAGAGCTTATTACAATGTTATTCATGAAGATAGGACGTCCTCTTCTGGCCAAGATGCATATCTACAATAAAACGAGTCCTTTTATGCCACTGCGGACAGTCGATATTTGAAAAACGAATCATCGTCATGACAACATATCAAAATTTCTTTAGACATTTTCTTAAAACAAGATATATTCATTTATTATTCCACTAATATATTTATGTTTCTTGAAAATTTCAGTATTTAGAAAAATAGCCACTCGATGATTAACTTTCCTTTAATTCTCCTCAAAGTGAATGGTTTTGACAACGTGACCCGAGGATTTACAATATTAGAAAGAATAGACTTGTTAGCCAAGTACTTTCATCACGAAACCTTCTAACGCTCAGTCAAAATAAGCACTTGCGAGCGATCATGCCACGTCCAAGGTTCAACGTCCTACGCGATTTGAATAAATTATGCTGTATAACCTTAACTTCCATTGATTATGAATTACAAACAATTTCCCTGTGCAATAATAACACCGGTTCTGGTGTTTCTCGTAAAATAGTTTCAACATTCATACATATAAATTTACAAATGTTAAAACATTTTTGATGGCAAATGGCACATAACGTAATGTTAATCTTTAAGGGTGAACTATTGTTTTATTTATCCTTGTAATTAGTGAGAGAACAAAGCCCGCGCAGATGCCCCTTATGGAGAGAAAGGTTGCTCGATGTGTCCCACATAATACAGGCGTGCCATGCCTTGGCTCCATACAGAGAGCGTGTAGGCATGCCGCCGGACTTAAGAAGAGTTCTCGAACACGGTAGCGAGTTTCAGAGTCCCCTGTTCCGCTTTTTAGGAGAAATTGGGTTTTTTCCAGTGTATATAATATGTCTTATGTGTTGTGTCTATATGTTTTGTATGAGTGCACGTATTTATTAGCGTGAATGGCGAGGGGTAAGGGTGAAATATAACGTCATCATCGCCCCTCGAACGATGAGAGCGTAAGAGTGTATGTTCGGGGTCGATGGCGGAATATTTATAAAAGTACTCCATCGACCCCAATCTAGTTTAGTTTGAGTATAGGGTCGGTGGAGGAATATCAAGTACTCCACCGACCAAACGGAATGAGTGTACTGTATGGATGTATTTATGTGTGTGAATATATTTATTTGTATTCATGTAATGTATGAAAGGGTAAATAGAATATAGAGTTACTTGGGGGCTGAAATGACCTAGATGTCAGAAGCCCCAGTCAAAAAAAAAAATTAAAGGTTAGCTGACAAAATTAATGCACCACCTTAAGATATTTAATGTATTAACAGTCAGATTAATTCTGATAAATTAAAATATTTGCTAAATGTAATTAAAATTTTAGGCAAATACCGTTTGGATAGTAAAGTGAACAATTCTTCCAAACATCTCTGCTTTTACAGCTAAAACATCAGAAAATATTCTCTTGATGTCTTTATCCGTAGCGTAGGATTTCCTATTTTAAAAAAATCTCCCAACAAGTTTGCTGTTGAATCCTTAAATAAATATGTTGCCGAGAATTGCTGTGATGGAATATCACATCTTACCTGCCTGGTCTGGCAAGCACAAGGGCATATGTAGAATGCTCCCTTGAAGCGAAGGCAGATTTTCACTTGACCCAATGGGGTAGGGCTTCAAGTTAAGCTCGCTGGAAAGAAGAACACGTGTTAGGGCCTTCAATACAGTGATGAGAGGTTTTCAATTGAGCACAACGAGAAGGTCTTCAGGAAGAGATGCATCAATCGTGTGAATGATCAAAGAAGTACATTTCAGCATGAAACAATCTTTTTAAGAAAGGATGAGAGGAGAAATGATGTATGGTGATTGCAATTAGGATGATTTGGGAGTGGAATGACCTAGTTGTCGATAGCACAACGGTTTTTGCCCCTTCTGAAGAATAAATCCAATAAAATAACAAGATATTAAGCGGAATATTAAGTACAATATAACACGCAGACTAACTGAAGATGATGAGAAGCCGAAACGAGACTGACAGAACAAAATGATCGAAAATACAGCTGCATCACCCATCAGACCACAGTACGATTTAAAAAATAAAACCTTAGCTTAAAATAAATTAATTGTAATCTACCGATTGATTTAAATTAAAAACAAAACAACAAACCGTAATTTAACTAATTATTTCAGATTTATTTGGGAAATAAATTAACGTAAATCTAACCCTCTATTCAAGTTCGTTTGCAACAGGTTTCCCTTAGAGCATTGCATTAGAATTTAGGATCAGCTAAATATATGTATATATGTGCATACATGGTGATCTTAAATTATAACGCATGGGTATCACAACCACGCCCACTTCGTGAAAAACGAACAACAGGTGTGTTTTCTGTCGACAATGGCCTTCTTCTATTAAAAAAAATATTCTTAAGATTATCTCTCTGATTTATTTAGCATTCAAGTACAACATTGTTTATAAGCGTTGAACCTTGTTTTGGAAAGTCTTCTTCAAAATCTGTTTCATTAGAAGTTAAAGGCAATAGATTAACGAAAACTCTTATTAGAGGGATAACCAAGCAAAAAAGAAAAAATAGAACTAAACCTTTCAATTAGGGATTAATAATCAAAATAAAAATATGAAAAATTTGTTAAACTAAAATTTAAATTGAGACTATACCATTATAAACCCGAAAGATAAAAGTAAAATATGGAAATGATAAAGCTTACAATATAATCGCTGAGAGGCTGCATACAAGGGGGAATACTATCACCAACTTTATGAGCTGGTGGACACCTCCTATATAAGTTAAGTACAATGAACTTCGGTGGTCAAGGTTACTTAAATGACAAATTTATAATACGACCAGACTCTGGCCGATTAGCAAAAAAGCCTTTAAATGGTGCCAGGAAAATGTACAGGGTGTCCCAGTTCCTTCTGACGAAACTCAGGGAATCGATTCTACTCTTCCTTTGGAGCAAAAAATGCTCAGGAGAAAATTTTCGGAAAGTTCACTATTTTGAAGATATTAGTCAATTTATGTATTTTCAACTTTTCACTACCTTACCACATAAAACCTCTTACAACTTCCAAAATGTTGAAACTACAACAAATCCAATTACACCATTTGAAAGAAAAAATTTTAAATTTTGTAATTTTGACATGTTCCAACTGATATTGGCTAACATTTTATGTCGTTCAGATTATTGCAAAGAAGTATCTTACAGCAAATTTAGCGTTCTTTCAAATGGTGTAATTGGATTTGTTGTAGTTTCAACATTTTGGAAGTTATAAGAGTTTTTATGTGGTAAGGTAGTGAAAAGTTGAAAAAACATAAATTGACTAATATTTTCAAAATAGAGAACTTTCCGAAAATTTTCTCCTGAGCATTTTTTGCTCCAAACGAAGAGTAGAATCGATTCCCTGANTATATATATATTCCTACCTGATGCATCAGGATTGTGGTGCACAGGTTCTTACACTTCTTAACCTTTAACCTTCAACCTTCCCTGATCTTTAGTACAGAACGAGTCTCTATGGAGTCAAACGAAACCTCAAACCTCTCAGACAGCAAACTTCACTCACTGGATTAAAAAATGAGCTATCTGATGAACGTTTTGGTTATAAAACTTGAGAGGCCGTCGTCAGTCAGTTGAAAGTCTAGTTACATAGTCAGAGTGCTTGTTGAGTGAGGAAATTAATGACTAATAAATTATGAAAGCTGGGCAAAATCATGGAAATTAGTTGTATCGTTTAAGGAATGATAAATTTTCACTTTTGAAACTTGATTTCAGAAAAACAAACCAGACTGGATATAGGATATTTCGAAATGTCGAAACTTGACAGACCAACCTAGCAAAGAAAGGTAGGCCAAAACGATCTGTTACAAAGTTACCAAGTTACATCTTAAAAGTCGGAACAAATTGGTGGCTTTTTGTACAATTTAGTTAACTAAAAAGCTTTAGACATTAACAGCGGAACGTTTCGTCGTCGGGTTTAACACCTTTTATTCAGCAGAGGGAGGTACCGAAGGGCTTGAAGTAGGTACTTTAAATCAAGCAGTTCTAGAGATTTGATAATGTAGCTTTATTCTGAAGAAGTATAATAAAGATTTAAAGCAATCCCCTAGTGGACTCCTCATTTCTGACCTCCTTGGCCTCCATTTTGAAAGGTTGTGATCTTGGATTTAGGTTCACTTCTAAACTCAATAGCTCACAACCATTTTTGTAGCTAAAGAAGATCAAGTAAGGTGTAAGATGTCATATGCAGTGTGTGCAATGTAGAACGCCCGTTGAGAGCTATTGTATCCTTCGTTTAGTACCTACAACACACCGGTAAGTCCCACTTCACCAAGAAACTTGATTAGTAGGCCCGGTTTTGATGGTTGACTTTATTCTATGGTTACATTGTACATCCCAAAACACTTCTTCTTAATTTGTTAGTAAGTGTGTTGATGTCTTCTCTGCTTCTTTGCAGCATCTGGCAAATACCAATCTTCATCAGATGCCCTTCCAGTCTGCCATATCCTGTCAGGATTTGAAGTTTTTTCCTATTTCCTTTCCTGCATTCTATTGTTTCTTTCTTTTCAAAATACTATAGAAGGTTCTAGGATTGTTTGTCCAATGAAGGAATTTCAGACTTTCCTCATTTTCATTTTGTCTTTTTGACTAAGATACGCATTGATAGTGCAAATCCCTATGCCACAGAACCTGTCAGCGGTACAGCAGCCCCTTTCCTTGCAAGAATATCCGCTTGTTCGTTGTCCTCTACTCCCAGATGTCCTGGGACCAAGAACAGGGTGACTTTATTTTGCATACCTAATCTATTTAGTTTAGTTTTGCAATTCAGCACCATCTGTGAGCCAATGAGGTTTGCAATTAATGCTTTGATCTGCTTAGCTATCTGACATGATAGCTTCTTGTTTTTGTACCCTTTGTTCAAATTGATCTGAGTACATCTCTAAATTGCATGGACTCTCTGGAAGATACTGGTGTATTTTTCCATTGGTACTAAGTATTAGGTTCTAGGAACAAACCCTACTGCCTCTGACTTTCCTATGTTCGAGATCCATCCATGTACCAGCAGATGGTGTCGTTCTATCTGAGTGCTTAATGTCCAACTACCCATTTGGTGTCGCAGCCAAAAACAATTTGCAGTATTTGTTTCATATTTTTATCTTTACAAAAACATGGACTATGTTACGATTCGTGCCAACAAAAGCTTGGCAAATAAGAATCGGATATCATACCGACTCGACTGCGGTCCAACACTTATTACTAGATAATCTATATATATATATATACATATACGAAGATCTTGATAGTTATCACTCATTAAGACATTAAGATCAAATAGTAGAGGTTGATAGGACTGCGTTAGACATTTGGACTACCAAATTTTGGAGAGGTTTACGTTAAGAAGAGTGTGTAATAAAGGACACATCGGTTGATAGAATTACGATAGGTAGAAAGTAAAATGTATTTATTAAAAGTCTTGATAGTATTCATGGACTAAATTAAAATGTGAAATTATTTTTTAAAAATAGCTAGTTCTTTTATCGTAAAAAGCAATATAAAATTTAAGAACCCAAGGCAAATAATTTATGTCAAATTCACAAATTAAATATAAAAAAACCATCATAAATCAATTCAGTCAATTCAGTACATTTGAACTCGGACATTGGAAGTGAAAAAATAAGGGCAGTCATTTCTTTCCGGCGTTCCTTCGCTCATTCAAATTGCATTTCATTTTCAACGCGGAGGCTGTTTTAACAACACGTTGATATTGTTAATTCAGTTGTGCGGTTGCTCGTGCTCATGGCGACTTCAAAGGAACGAATTAATTTCCTCCGTCTTTAATATTTGAACCGACTATGCCAATTTTTCCCCTTTAATCCCCGTCTAAATAAATAATATAATAATGAATAATGAAAATAATAATAAAAATAAATAATAAAAAACGAGAAAGGAGATTGATAAACGTATCATCTGATATCCAACATTTACAAAACAATGTACCGCATCTAAGAAAAGTCTGCATTTCGTAATTTCCCTTGGGATAGACGGATGACCTGAACTGATTCTGGTGTGTGTTATGAACAAGGTTTCCAACGGAAATGTTTACAGTTACGGAAAATCTATTTCATTCTTGCTTTAACGATCTCAAATTTCAATTTGATCAGTGTTCAGATTTTAATATACATTATTCGCCGGCATATCAATTGGGTTCCCCATTGAAACATTCAACACTAGATGAAATTCATCAAGCACAAATCTAATAGAAATATCCCGAGAAGAAAAATTATTTTGTTCCCCTTTCTTCCTTCGTACTGAGAACGGAATATCGCGTTCATCCCTACATCTACGCAGGTTCTGAGAGCATGAGATATCGCACTCTTCTCTCTTTACTTTTACGTTCAAGCTTATAGCTTGTAGCATTATGCTGTTTGAATTACTATTTTCATTACTAGTGAGAATGGGAAATTTAGAAAACATTACGCCGTTGTTACCGTTTTGAGCAACATACTGCTTCTATGAACTTTAGTCTAAATGTATAGAGGACACTGGAGCGTGATGGAAAGTTCTCAGTACCTCACTGGGGGAAGCAAGCTCGCGATATCACGCTCAAACAACACCCACAGCCGCAATGTTTCAACCTGCCATTGAATTAGCGGAGAATGGAACCTAATTTGAAAAATAAAACGAAATATGATAAACCAGGAGCTCTTATATGGCATATGAACGTCTCAAAGATGGGAAATTGTACAGGCATGGGCATAAAGCGGCTAAATGTGATCACCACATGGCCCTCGATCCCATCAGAGCAATTATCCAAGTTAACTGCTAGCTATAAAAACATTTGCTCGTGAATTAAATAATAAACATCTCAAATAAGAACAAACACTGGGCCTATTGCAAAAAGTCCCTAACACTGTGACAGGAAAAGATTCTTAACATAAAGCCCGCCGAAATAACAGTGCCATTCCAACGAAAAAGAAGCTAATTTTTCCAGATGCCAGACCTTGCGAAACCAAGAAATAAAACCAAAAAAATTCAAACATGGTGTACTAGAACGTGGGGGTAAATCCTCATTTAACTTATAACTTACGATTGTCAGACACATGGTAAGTCATATTTGGTGGCCAAAAAAAGAACAACGAAAATCAGGGGAACTAACACAAAAATTCCAAAATAGCATGTCTTAGAAGTACTAGTGACCTCGAAAACAACACCCATAATGGAATTTATCCCTCTCCAGGCTACAACCTTTAATTGTGTTATAACAATTGCAGCGATTTTAGAATTTAAAAAATCATCAGTGGAATACAGATGGCTCAACGAAATGGTACAAGTATGGGCATAACGGGACTATGAGCTTTTACTGCCCTTCGACCCAAGCACATCCATCATTCAAGCTGAACTTCTATCGAAAAGAAACATTTCCACATAAAATAAATAATAAAAATCACAAGGATGGAACTATAATAAATCTTTTAGACAGCCAGCCAGATCTAAAGGTTCTATAAAATCAACTCAAAACTTATCTACCTAAATGCACTAAAAACAAACAAACTGAGAGCCTAACCTAAGTCCCCAGGAGAGGGAAATACAGGAAACTAGGAAAATATACATGCTAAATAATAAATAGGCCCAAATCCATGTTCTGATATAAACTATAGCAACTTTAAAAAAAGAACTAGGAGCTTGTGTAACTAAAGAACACAGCAAAATACTGGAAGCGTACACCAGGCATGAGGCAAGAAAAAATATGCAAAAACATATAAAAGAGAGAAAATCGTACTTTCAAACAGGGATTACAAATTTGTATATTTACAGAACACGCTCTTGTAAAACA
Source organism: Cimex lectularius (assembly GCF_000648675.2). NCBI lineage: Eukaryota > Metazoa > Arthropoda > Insecta > Hemiptera > Cimicidae > Cimex > Cimex lectularius. The sequence goes on from NW_019392733.1 coordinate 1,850,809, forward strand.
TAACTTTAAACAATTTTACACGACCGGCCATTTCTCAGGTAACGTAGTTTTAATTTTATCTGTATTTTTATTTTTATTATTGCCTACAGAAACTGTCAGAGAAGACCAAAATTTTGCTATTTGAAATAACAATTTCACAGGAATAGAAAATGTATGCAGGTGTATAAGTATATTGATCGATACAATCCTCGAGGTGGATGGAGTAAAATTACAATCTGGTGAAAGGAAAGGGTTAACTTTAAAATTCTTATAATTAAACATAAAAATATATTTAATTTATTTTAATATTTGGTAATTGTTAATGGGCATTTTATTTAGCAAGGTTGATGTTTTATTCCCATTGGCGGACCTTGGACAAACGAAAGCTAGTTTCGTTTGATATTTAATTATTGGGAGATTCAATATTTCGACCGATACTGGACTGGAACTAATACGTCAATTAAGGTTCATGATGTTACTGATGCCAATTTGAAATCTTCAAAGCTGCGTTTTGTCGCAAGCCATTCATTAAATTAAAACGTTTTTATAAAACAATTCATTTCTTTTTTTTCTCAGGACGCAATGGTATCCGTGGTTCTTTAATAGAAATATTAACCTATCAAAGCTAAGAATTATTATTTTATATTATTAAGTAAGAATAGATGATTAGATTAAGATCACAATAGGTACAAATTTGTAGGTTAGAAAAACCACAGGCAATAATTTCGTTTTCTGCAATTCGTTTCATACAAATGATCTTTAGAAGGCATAAAAACCCGACAAGCTCAGTGCGCTCACCAACTTAATAAATTATAATCGTAAATAAAACATTAGTTCCATGGAAAAGAAATTCGGTTTTTATGCTTTCAGTTCATGATTGATGTTTTTTTTTTCTGTAATTTCAACAGTGAATATAAATTTATTAAATGGTTGGTTCTTATCTTCTTCTGTTTTTCTTTTCTTATGTTTCCTGTATATTGCACAGAGTTGTTTTATATATATAAATCAAGTTATTTATTTAAACTAGAACTAAATAATCTTTGAAAACTTCATTCTTTCATTAAATTCACTAATTTCGTGGTCCGCTTGACCAATTAATATATTACAATTAATTAAGGTTTTTAGTTGAGATAAAAAAGTCAATGGCACGAGCGGGATTCGAACCCACGATCTTCGTCTAGATACGCCGCTGCTCTACCACTTGAGCTATCGTGACCTCGATCCACTCGGATACCAACTTCCCATCTCAACCGCACCTTTTGAATTTTCTCTCCTTTTTGCCATTTTTTTCGAATCCCGCTCGTGCCATTGATTTTTTTATCTCAACTAAAAACCTTGATTAATTGTAATGTATTAATTGGTCAAGCGGACCACGAAATTAGTGAATTTAATGATTTGGAATGAAGTATACTTCACTAAAGCTCGCCGTGGCCATTTCATTTGTCGTCGAGAATCCAATCCGATTACACGACATTTGAAAAATGGCAAAAAGGAGGGAAAATTCAAAAGGTGGGGTAGAGATGGGAAGTTGGTGTCCGAGTGGATCGAGGTCACGATAGCTCAAGTGGTAGAGCAGCGGCGTATCTAGCCGAAGATCGTGGGTTCGAATCCCGCTCGTGCCATTGACTTTTTTGTCTCAACTAAAAACCTTAATTAATTGTAATTAATTCTTTCATTTCGTCGCAGTTACCATTCATTAATATAACCCATTTTTCTAAAGCAACTTAATTTTTTGTTCAACTTGACTATTAATTTTACATCGATAATTAAATACGCAAAATATTTAAATTTACGTTTCACTCACTGGTGCCTCTATTATTTTATTCAAGTTGAAGTTATAAAGATTAGTCTCAACACCCTTATATTATATATATATATATATATATATATTTCTGTGTGTGTTAATTTATGTATTAAGTCCCAAAGTTCTTATTATCGTTTTACTTGGAGTCGTCTATATGAAAGGGTGAATGTGTGAAGGATGTGTTTTCCCAATCGGAGAATTTCCGACGGGTGGATAGAAAGAGGAGTTCTATTGGATCTCAACGGCCAACTGATCCAACCCCTTTGTATTTTACGTGGGATACAACTAAAATTGGCAATTTGGCGAAAGCTAAGTGGAGAATAGTTGGGGGTAGAAAGGTTTTAGTTGAGATCATTAAACGGCGTCCGTTTTTTCCTTGCCAAACTTTTTAAATACATTCCATCATCAGGACCTGATTTATTAAAGTATTATACAAACATGTGTATTTTTTTAATGTAATTTTTTTTTTAGCTTTATGCGCTTTTATGTAAGTCGGTTATGGTGGGTTGTTAGATATATCTTTCTTTTGGAACATTTTTCGAAAAGTTTACTACTATGCTGAGGAATCACTGCTTAAGTGATTATCGCAAGTCCAATTAGGCTTTTCTCTCTATACTTTATACTAATTGTTAAACATGAGAAGGAATGAATAAATTGCAAATTTCACTTTCTCTTTGGGATAAGCCAACATTGAATTTTTAACATTGATACGAACCGGAAAAGGATATAAAAACAGTGAGCCGAGCATAGATTTTTAATAGGATTTCGGCAGTAGCGGAGTGCAAATATTCAAAGGTTTACGTTCCTGACTGTGGAGTGAATAAAATATTTAGAGGAGGGCTCTTTCAGCTGGTTTGACATCCAGTCTTTTAGTTTATTAACCTCACTTTCTCACTCCCAATCCCTCTCTACAATCCATCCATCAATATCCACCGTAGAATGACTGTTTTTAATCATTGCTTTCCTAAATGTCTTACGAATTCAGGGAAGACACTTATTCGTCCATAATAAACAGAAGTTGGAACCGTCTATCGGCTTTAATCAACAAGGCTGTCATATGGTTCTACCTGTGAAGTAAAAAGGGTGTGTGACCACGCGACCTGGTGTTTCTTAAAAAAAATCAATAATTCGTGCGGCCACTTTGTCGTGGAGACCGAAAAGGTTGTTCGTGTGAGCTCCTGCATCGGGCTCGGCTGTGCCGCACGACTTTCCCTTTCCACAAAGGGGAGATCATAACTCAAAACGTCAAACCCAAAAAAGCCAACAGACCTGGACGAAATGATGAAACTGTTAAATATTCTTATCCCGATGACACCACACTTCTTTTGGTCGTTTACAACTCGATAATTTAAAGGCAGAATATTGTGTTACCTGTTGAAACATCTTCCGGAAGTGGCACTTATATGTGGTCAGACCATTTTCACCTATTTGATTTTATTAATTGTTAATAGATAGTGCCGGTTTAAGTACGCAATTGCTCATGAAACGCCATACCGATCAATAACCGCAGAAAGATTTGCGGTTCGCAATCCGATATCTTGTGGTAACAAGTCGATTTTCATCACATCTGGTTCAATTTAACTCCTGACTCACTCGACTGCCAAATTGTTACAGGATTTTTTATTTAAAAAGACAAAAATTGAAATATAATTACACATAGATAAAATAGTGCTTACATTATTAGAAAATTAATCAAAGTGTTTTTAAGTGATCATTCTCTTTTCACAAGAATTAAACGAAAAAGTTAAAACTAAAGACGTTATGTGCTGTATCAAAGTGCTTTTTCTAAGTCACTTGTCTTTATTTTCTTTTTGTCGGGATTTCCGTCGAGCCTAAATTAAAAATTATTTCTTTTTTTACGTTAACACCAATAAATATTCATTGTATGTTTTCAACTTTAGTTTTTGTTTAACGATTTCGACCCGGTGGTCTCCTTTACAAAAGATACACGGCTTTTCCTAACTTCTGCCCCGTTGATATTTACAAGCTGTTGCCTCTTTCATAATTGTCAAGCCGTTCTGCTGATCATTTACATCGGTGTAACTTCACCACTTCCAATCATGGCCGCTCGTTAGACTGGCACCCAGCATGCATTAGTACATAACATTACCAATAAATCAGTTATTTACATGACATATGTTATGTAATTGTTGAAATTGTTTTTCCCTGGACTTTTATCATTCCTAAAAATCATAAAAACACGATTTGACCTAGTTTAATCATTGAAAGTTTCTAGTATCGTGCTTCAACACCCAATAGGACGCACTCAAACATACTTAAACCAACTAATGGAAACTTTTTTAAAATAATTGCATAAAAACAATCGTATTTTTTTAGCTGAAATAATATTTTGCATGTATGTATAAATTATTTTAGATTTAGCGTACTTTAAAAATTCCGACATCAGTCTCGTTTTTAAATATTTTAATACTCAATGGTTAAATACTCAAACGTAATTCGCGATCAGCCTCCACACTATGAATTTTTATACAAAAAGTGATCAGGGATACGGCCACTTAGACAAAAACAACACTCAGTTCCTTCGTTTGGCTTTCCAATAATACATCACCTTCATCAGGAGTCTATATTTAAAACATTAAAATTAAAAAATTAAAAACAATTTAATACTGGTAATCTTTGTTGTACTTACATGAAACTAGACATTAATATTTACTAATTAATATTTACTATTTATTTAGAAATCGTGAAATGCGGCCTGGTGTGATGTAGGTTTCAGAAAAACATTTTCTTTATCGTGCCAACGTTTCGATCTTTATTGAGATCATCTTCAGGGCCTGGGATTTACAAACATTGTTTACATATTACAATTACATTTTGGATATGGAAAAGTGGATTTATACAATGCAAAATATATTTTATATATTCAATCAAAGAGTAGAAATACATTGATTGAATATATAAAATATATTTTGCATTGTACAAATTCACTTTCCTTTTCCTATTTATCCCTTTCTATATAATCCTGAAAGGATAATCTGGCCGAACCATTAACAACACATTGTTTCCCTTCGTCGGCTCTTTTCACCTCAAAGAAGCCGACGCCTTATACAAAAATGTCTTTTCTATACCGACTTCCTTCCCCACCCCTTCAAAATCCAACGTATATAAACATAAAACAGCAAAATCTCACTGGCAATCTCAACACGACACGCAAGAATGGCACAATCACACAGAAGACAAACACTTTGAGTGAGTAGAAATATTGATTGAATAAAAAAAATATATATTTTGCATTGTATAAATTCACTTTTCCATATCCTAAATGTATTTGTTAAATGTAAACAATGTTTGTAAATCCCAGGCCCTGAAGATGATCTCAATAAAGATCGAAACGTTGGCACGATAAAGAAAATGTTTTTCTGAAACCTACATCACACCAGGCCGCATCTCACGATTTCTGAATAATTATCGATTTACGGTCACTAATCACCACACATTATCACATAATTTTGTTTATTATATTACATAATCATGTAATTTTACTGTATTCTTATTATTGTTTCTATCATTTATTTACATTTTGCCAACTCCTCTTGTATTTATTATGACATTTGTATGTGTATTTATTTTCTAGTTCAAGTAAAAAAACATTGTAATATTTATAAAATGTATTTTTTACAGAAGAAAAACGATTATTGATTTTTTGATATCTCTCATTAAATTACTATGTTAAAAAATTCAATCGATTAGGTTTTATGTAAGTTATAAGTTTATATCTAAGCATAGAGGTATATCGATCCAATCAGAATCAGTGCACTGCATGACTGTATTTACATGTATGATAGTATTTATTTGTGCAACTGAGTGATCGAATTTAATGAGTATTAGGATAGATTATAGTTTAGTTATACCAACACAGCGGCCCCCACTGGAGCCTAAACCCGTTGGTAGGGAATTGACGATCTTCTGGGCTTAGGTTTAAGGGTGATACTAGTGACCCAGCCACATAACGGGGTAAACGTGATGTATACATACTTGGGTCAGCACATCTGGGAGTGTTAACTCTAACTACGCCTATCGTAGTTTTGTAACTTAATTTTTTAAACATCTTTAAAACATTTTTTAAAAACTTAACGTTTTGTACCAACCACGTGAGTAGTCAAGTTATAACGCCAGCTTTTGTTCCAAATGATAAATAAACTCTGACCTCATTAACCTTAACCTTACATAACCTAGTCTAACCCTAATCATAACTACCGTAGATTTTGGGGTGACTTTTTGAAGAAACAACTTTACATATTTACCTGTCACGTGAATGGTTAAGTTATTGTGATTTTTTTTTTCAAATAATAAATAAACCCTACCACTTCATTTCAAATAATAAATAAACTCCATCGCCATTCCTGACCCTGCCTCAAACGAGGCAAATAAAAAATTAAACCTATATCGGCATGGAAAAGATTTGATTCAAAAACTAAAATTTTTATTTTTGCACCAACTACGTTAGTCGTTATGTTATGACAGCTTTCAATTCAAATAATAAATAAACTCTACCCCCTTCCACACCCTAACCTCAACCTATCCTTGACTTACTTAACATAACTGTAATCATAACAACGTAGGTCTGTCCAATTCTTTGTTTGTTTTAGATTAGGTTAGGTTAGGTAAGGGCCAGGGTCAGGTTAGGGATTAGGGTTAATCATAGTTAACGCAATCTAACCTATGTTTTAAACTGAATTGTTTAAACATCAAAACCTTTACTTTTTATACCAACCACGTAAGTGATTGAGTTATAATGTTAGATTTTATTTCAAATAATAAATAATCTGTAACCCCATTTCTGACCCTAATCCTAACCTAGCCTAGGTTTTGTACTGAGTTTTTTACACATCAAAACCTACCCTTTTGTACTAATCTTTTTTGTTTCAAATAAAAAATAAACAATCACAGCTATTTTATCAACCACGAGAGTCGTTATGTTTTAATGTTAAATTATGTTTTGAATAAAACTAGCTATGTTTATGGTAAAAATTTCAAACTGAAGGAGTGCAAAGTAAGTTTGCATACTTTCTAAAAATCAAAAAGCCAAAGATATTAATGTAATGTAAAAAACATTTACATTTCATCACAGTTGGTATATTTAAAAAACCTTTAAAAGCTATATGCCGCAATTATATTAAAATAGAGACTATAATAAATAACACAAGTGTCAGATCGCTTCGTATTGGATGTAAGAGGCATCTGTTGAAGTAAATCCGCACCTTTTCGTTCTGTTCGATCGAAAAATAGAACAGAAACGCTCCGGCGTTCATCGCCGAAACCATCTCAACTCTCATTATATTAAAAACGCAAGTCGATAAAGAAAAGAAAAAAAAAGACCGAAAGCGGGAAAGGAGTTGGAAAAAGTCCCAATTTGTTCTCTTGTTTAAAGGGCTGCTCAACCCCCTCCCCTTTATCAACCCCCGGGCAATATAATCCTTGTATAGCGTGTAAATTTCAGCTCTATGGAAAAGCAGAAGTTGATCACCTGTGCCTAATTATCGTGCATGCAAAGTGGGAATAATTCTTTCCGATTTCGTCTAAAAATATAATACAATTTCCTAGAGAAAAAAATCCATTTAGATCCAACTGATCTCAAACTTGCTCAATACAATCACACTCGATGTTTTATAGTCTACTTAATAAATATTAGAAATTTATTTATCATGTCTATGGTGTTCTTTTGTATTTTTTAAGTTTTAAAGTGTGAACAAACCTTTACATAAAAAAACTTGTTATAATTTATTGCTACTTTCTTACTTTCAGTAAAGTGAATAGGTTTTTGTAACGTGTTTATTGTCGTTCCTCTTTTCATTCATTATTTTTGCTCGATGAAGTATTTAAAAAATGTTTTTATATTAATCTATAAGAAAAAGAATTGATATACTTATATATTATATTTATTACCATCTATACAAATTATATACATTATGTAATAAGATGATAATGATATTATATTATAATATAATAATAATAATATTTATCATTTGCATATATCCTGAGTGAAACCAGTAACCATTGTTGCCATCCCAGTTTTCTGAATAGTTATATAATATTGGTAAGGAGGTCTCGGGGCAATATACAGTCGCCTTACTGGGTTGTGGCAGGCAACATGCATCGGGTTAATGAGTTATGATACGAGGTACCTTTTCATGGAATGTAGAAAATTTGTTGGGTATTGGGGTTTTAGTAAAGAGGTCATTGTGAAACGTAGTAGGGGCGTTGACCCACAAGGACTTAGGAATGGAAGGTTTTATCGGTGGCCCACACCTCCAATCCTTATGTCCAAATCGGTTTCAGTAGAATTATATAAAGTGTTAGTTTGTTTTCTGTTGATAAGTGTGATGTTCTTGATAATAATTTCTATAATAGTCCGAAGCGTCTGTTTAAAACTTGTCTTTTAGTTCGTGTATGTCGTTCGTGTATGTTCTAGAGTAGACAAGTGTAGAGGTTAACCCCTGATAATAATTCCCTATGGGTGACCACAAAATGTATTCTTTTCTATAAGATGTCCGCCCATCCCCTTCGCAGAGATGATGCGCTTTAAGCCGGGAACACACTTACCCGATGCTACGCCATGCGACGCTACCCGACCCCTTGCCACGATTTGGTGGGGTGTGCACATCTACCCGACGCAAACACACGTCGCGTACAGTCCACAGCGTTTATCACAATAATCACTATCACAATCGCAACGCATCTTTTATTCTTAATGCACTATTTTGAGCAAAACTTTGTAATAAATTGTTAGTTAAATTTTATGAGCACAACCATCTAATAAATTGTTTGTTAAACTTAATTGTTTTAAATAAAGTTACTCCTAACCATCATAATTAAACAATGTTTATAAAAACTTATGAATTTGGTTTACATTAAAATAACATGTTGTAATTAATATAACGACAAAATTACATGTGCTTAGTTTGAAATAAACTACAAAAAATATGAGTGTCCTGTTCTGATGCTACCCGACGAAAATGGTGTAATTTTACGAGCAAAACTATGAAATAAATTGTTAATTAAATTTTATGAGCAAAACCGTATAATAAATTGTTCCAATTTTAGTATATGTACCGCCGAAGCGAGTACAATAAATTGCTAGTTAAATTCATTATATCAAAAAATCGTATTCCGGTTTTTTGATTAATTTTCTACCAAACCATTAAAATTATTTTTTTAAATAAAAACTAATTAATTTTTAATCACAGTTAATTTGGTTTATATTAAAATAAGTATGTGTAATTAATATAACGACAATAATACATGTAGTTTGAATAAAAATATGAGTGTCCGGTTCTTTTGTCTTCGACTGTACTCGATGCGACCCGACGAAAATCTGGACAGTGGGGATCGCAGAGCGTCGGGTAGGTTAGCGTGGCATAGCATCGGGTAGATGTGCACGGGGGTAATACAACCTTATGGAAAATAGGAGTTTGGATTTGCGTCGGGTAGCATCGGGTAGCGTCGCATGGCGTAGCATCGGGTAAGTGTGTTCCTGGCTTTAGGCAGAGAACGGGAGATACAATATTGCACCAGAGCAGTGAATTACATCTACCTCTACATCTATAGTTCTCAAAACTATTTGGACTTATGGTAGCGAACTCTCGGGGTCAACCAAACATTCCAACTTCCAAGGCATTCAAAGATTCCAATAAAAAAATTATTTATCCTCCATATTATGTATCCAACCTCATCCTACACGGAGACCTTATTCCCTTTGTTCCAGAAGTTGCGAAAAGCAATTACAAAAAATTCCATCCATCCCAATGCATTGGTCCGTCAGTGCAGTTCCACTACCAACCCAGATAATCCTCCTTGTTGACTGAAACGCCGATGGCCACATGGCGCCCTAAGTGACGAAGATAATTGAAAACTGGTCATTTTTATTTGTTCTGAAGGAGGCTCACCACTGGGTCCTGTTTGTTGTTTGTCAATTTGTGTTTTTCATGTCAATTCTTTTAACATTTTTACGATTGTTTTACAGATGAAAAAATCAACAATAAAAAGGAACATCCCCACGTAGGATTGTTTACGTTCAAGATATGAACCAACATTCGCAACCCGAAGCACCTGCTAGATTATGGAATGCTCAGGATGAAAGACTAACTTATGATCTGAGTTGAGGGAGTTCAGTGTAGGGATCAATCTTTTGATAAGGAAATAGGCTGATTGGACGGTAAGAAGAAGCTTTATGGTTTGCCGGGTTTTGGGAAAAGAATGGTGTTGGAGTACTTCCATAGCAAATAAAAGGGAGTGGTGCGGAATATACCATGATATACAAATAAATCACAGTTTTGGGGTCTATATTGCCGTAACGATCCCATCTTACGGGCCGTCACAATTTGAAATTGCCACGCTGCAGTTTGGATTGGTGATGTACATGCGGGGCGATAAAGCCCTAAGAAAAGGAGGGGCCGAGTATAGGCCGTGAATAAGTAAACATTTGGGAACAGAGGTGATCTGCGCGCTGGTGAAGACGGTACCATCCTTGTTGCCTGTAAAATAGTAATTAGAAAAAAGTAAAACAAAAACGTTCCAGTCGCCGTGGGTAAATCCCTTTCCTTAATCTTGGCTGTTTATAACTATTACTATGTAAAGACAATTTTTTGTTTAAAAAAGGTTTAATTTGATTTTTCTATTTAAATATCATCAATATCATTTATTATTAATATAAGGAATATATTTTTGTTTCAAAGTTTTCATTATTATAATTTGTTTAACGTTCATTATTCTCATTTTCAAGTTGTTTGTTCACTCATAATAAAGCGTTTAAAATAAATTCAATTCTATTAAATAATTCCGTTTTACCTGTTCTTTTATTTAATTACGTCATGTCTCGCTGGGACTTTTTAAGATATTAGCGACCAGATTGTGGACGGAACTGCTAGTTTTTCGCTAGGCGTTCGTTTACATCCAATTCTACTCGATAGATTTTAATGAGATACGCATCTTTCTTGATGAGAGTCTGTACTTTTAGGTTGAAGCGGGAAGACACTTATCCGACGCAACGCAACGCGACGTGACCCGAAGCCACTCGACGTAAATCCAATATCTAATTTTCCATCAGTTCTCCAGTAGCATCGACTACAGCCGAAGACAAAAGAACCGGACACTCATATTTTTATTTTAAACTACATATATTTTAATTATCGTTTATTCTAATCGTTATTGTAATTACAATATGCTTATTTTAATTAACTGGTTAAATTAAATGCTTAAACCAAATTAAACGAATCAAAAATTTATGAGTTTTTATAAAAATTACGTCAATTTTTGGCTACAAGTTAAAGTTGCGATAAAATTCTACACCTTTTTTTCCCACAATAAAATTTATTTCTTCATTTATGAATTATTTTTAGCACATTGTTCGCTATTGTTTACGTATTATAGCTCTATAATATGAAAAAGGATTCGTTTCAGTATGACCAAAAATTTTGGTGAAAAGTGTACCGAAATTTGAAAAATACGATTTTTCAGGAGAAACGCTATTTTGATCGAACTCGAATTTTTATTTTTGCCTTGATCCCCCTAGCAGCAGATAGTTGACGATGATTTAGACTGAAGGGTAGTTTTTGACACCCTTTTAATCCCCACAATTATTTAAACAGCGTAAAGGAAGGCGAGTTGCAAGTTAAAGAGACACCAGAACACTCGATTTGCAACATACAAAAAAAAATTTAAAGCACTTCTAAAGCTCAGAATCTCGTGGGATCAGTTTCATTCTGTGCAGAAACTGTTTTTTTTCTTCTTTTTTTAATAAAAAAAGCTAAATAATTGAATTTTTATGCCTGAAAAAATTGTATCTACCCCCTTATTCACACCACAACAAAGGGAATCCTACTTCCTAAGGTCAATCTCACACAACAGATGTTTAAATAATATCAAAAACTATTGAGCTTCACTTGTTCAAAACTTCAGAATTTTCTACGATAATTTGTTTGAGAAGTAAATTTAATTAGTTACTAACTTTTTAATTACTAGCTCCAGTCTGAGTTGTTGTTGTATTTTCAGACGACAATTACATATTTAATTAATCGTTTATGTTAAGTTTATGGAAGTACCAAGTTCTGCAGATGTATTAGGTATAACTTAATACACTATGTTCTGTCATATTGTTGAGTTAATCTCGTATCAACATATCTAACGTTTCCAACCGGCTCGCGTTTGTTCCAGTTTCCCAAAGTTATTTGCATGCCATGAATTTGTGGAAAGTTTTGTGCCGTTGGATTTGCTAGCTAGACGTCCTCGTAAGCCTTGTAGAAATGCCGATCATAACCTGCTTATTCCTTTGCAAGATGGATCGTATTTTAAAACAGAATTCCGAACCAGAGTTGAAAAAATACCAAAACATCAGAAACATGACATCACACTTCAACAAAAGACTGGTTTTTCTCGAGTGACTTAATTTTGTAAAATAAGAAAAATGTACTACAATTATAAAAAATGGAACATTAAGTATACTTAGTGTAGACATTCAGATAAATTTTTTTCCCTCAAAATATCCCTTCTCCCGACAAATTAACCCTATTTAATTTTAAATTAACAATTTTTCGCACGAAATTAACCATTTATAAATTTCAAATTAACCCTATATTACCTCAAACTAACCTTCTTTTTTTAAGTTTTAAATTAACCGCTTTTAATTTCAAATTAATTTTTATTTTGAATTTCATTTAACCCTTTCTTTAAAACATTAAAAAACATAGAAGAAGGTATTTTATGTAAGTATATAAAAAGTCCTGTACATCTGCCTTTTTTTAATACAAAATAATTGGTCTCTTAGAACGCCATATAAAAATCAATTTCCATTAAAAAGTAAAAATTATATCAAATTAAATATTAAAATAAAAGGTTCTTTTTTTAATTTGAAAAATAAAAAAATTATAGTTTTTACGACCCCAATTATTTTTTTTAAATGCAGAAATTTTACGTGACATGCTTAAATTCCATACCATCCCTTTTAAGTTTTTTGATGTTTTAAGGATACCTTTAATGTGAAATTAGAAAGTGCCCATTTGAAGGTCTTTAGTCTAAAGTTAAAAACGATTAATTTAAAGTAAAAATGGTTAATTTTTGAAGCGAAAAAATGTTCCTTACTTTCTCGCCATCCAAGCAAAACGCCTTTGATTTTTTGACCAAAAATAACAAGAATAGCGATAACTTTCAAACAAAAAGGGGTAAATTTTAAAGGTAAAAAAGTTAATTAAATTAAAAATTAAAATTAAAAAGGATCGATTTGAAGTTAAAAAGTTTTAACTCAATGTAGAACGTGTTAATGTGAAGTTCACACCAAAAAAATCTAGAAACAAAATTCAAATTGGATTTTTGCACCATAAAAAACTCTGAATACAATTTTTTTGGAAAATAAAGATAAAAATCCCTTATTTCTCGTGATCAAAATGAAAAGCCTTCGATTACAAAAAATCACAAAAATAACGACAACTTTGAACCAAAAAAGATTAATTTGATGGTAAAAATTTAATTGGTAATTTTATGTTAAAAAGGGTTAATTTAAAAGTAAAAATTGTTAATTTGAAATTAAAAAGGTTAATTTCAAGTAAAAAGGGCAATTGGAAGTTAAAAGGGGTTTTTTGAAGTGAAAATACCTTATTTGAGGTGAAAATACCTTATTTGAGGTGAAAATAGTTTATTTGAAGTTTAAAATAGCTAATTTGAAGTAAAAAAGCGTTAATTTAAAATTAAAAAGAGTAATTTGAAAATAAAAAAGGTAAATTTGACGATGAAAAATTATATTTGTAGGAAGTTAGGATTATCCGTCAGAAAAAACACATACATATACAGACTCAGAGAAAGCATAAAAGGAAAAAGAATAGAGCTCCGAATATACCCTTGTTTCACTCTCTCAACTCGAACCATTCAATGAGCCATTCACCTTAACACAGAAATCGAATCACCATACAGATTTTTCGTGAAATTTAGTGAGTGTAATTATCACTGACGATGATTAATTCGCAACTTTAACAAGAGTGGAACCAGGCCGATCAGCCTGAATAAATTATCTTAAGTATCGTTGATTATTGAATGAGTCTGGTTTCTTCTCTCAAGCGAAAAATTTTATATTACAATACGATGTTGGAAGGAGTTGCTTATATTAATCTTCGTAAATAATTGAATTTTTTTTTTAAGAAAGATTTTTTTAACTTAAGGGCTTTATTTTGGTTGTCGTTTGGTCATTATTTTTTAAATGAAAGAAATTTATATTTTTAATTTGATTTATTAATATAAATAATTATTTTTATGTCTATACATTTTTTAAATAATTAATTCTTATAATCCCAGGTTAATGTATTGTTTTAAATTAAAGGAAATACTTCAAAAGTTTATTTAAGTGTTGAGATTTTTATCCCCTTAAAATCTCCCTTATTTTTGGGGAAAGGAACCACCGGAACGCCACCTTTGTTCCCTGAAATTTAGCTTGGGTACCTCACATATTAACATTATTAAAAGTGAAAGTATTCGGTATTGAACGTTTTTTTAAAAATCGCCAACGGTAACCCCTACCCTCGATAAGATAGAGTTAAATCATTTACCGATTCCCCATAGATTTCATGAGTTTCGGTCTCTGTTTCGTGTAATGGGATTACTTTTAAGCTCTTCTAGATTTTTGTCTTATTTTTGTTTGAAAAATTTGATGTATACCCCTTTTGGGAACCTTGTCGGGTGGGAGAAAGAAATCTCGGGCCAGCCATTCTTCATAACAAGTTTGGTTAGACGGTGACAAGTCAGGCAATATTTTTCTTTTTTATGTTCCCTTGTTTTAACGGGTCATACTTAATCACTAAGTTTATAAAATTACATCGCCAGCAACATAAAATTCATATGAATTATGTTGTGCATGGGCTAAAAAAGCTTTTAGGGGTGTTGAAACTTTCACTGAAAAATTGCGAGGATTCGACGTTTAACTGTCAAAAAGCTGAACTAGACATAGGCCATTGGGATTTTAAAAAATTCAATCCAATTTTTTCATGAACAAACTAAATTGACACATTTTGGAGATATCAAAAGTTTGCAAAACACAAAAGATGCTTCTAGTAACAAGCAAAAAGATGTTTTAAAAAAAGGATTCGTTTTAAGCACCCTTTAAAATCCTTAATATTATGTTTTATAGCGAACAGAAAATAAATATTTTTTACCTGGATAGTAATTTCCTCCTCGCCGTCCGGTGTTCCAATAAAAAATTCATACTACTTTTGGTTGTTATCAAATTCAACATTATTGCAATCGTTGGAAACCTGCATTTCTTTACTTTCAGCTTATATCAACAATGTTCAGATTTTATGTCATTTTGCCTGAGAAACATAAGAATAATACCAACAAAAACTCCTGAAATCTTTTATTCTTTTTCTCTTCTTTTTTTCGATGGCGAATTAACGACCTTATCCGTCGATTATAGGGTTCTAAACTCTTCTAAAGTTTCCAGCGGAACGACGGTCGTGTTTCAAAGTTATAATCCTCTTTGTGATCTTTTTAAAAATTCAAAGACCGGAAGGCGAAAAATATGAGCAAAAAAATCTTTAGATTTTATCAAAAATTTGTATTCAAGAGTATTTTGGGCCCCGGAAAACGAATATAAAATGTGCTTTTTTGTCAAACAAAAATATTTTAACCTGTTTTGGAAGAAGAAAAGAATCAATTTACTGACAAGTTTTGGTTATCTACTGAAATGCGTAATTATTTTGTGACCCAGCAATGTAGCAAAGTAGGCTTAAATATTTCTTTACCCAAAAAGAAAGTCTATATTTGTTTTTCGCACACTGCAAAACTCCTAAACAAGTTTTTCTCCTAATTTCTCGCCATCCCAACAGCGTTCGATGTTTGACCGAAAATCACAAAAATAGCTATAACATTGAAACTCTCAACTGATTCAAAACAAACTTAACATCATTTTAAAAAGTTAAAAACCACAAGTAATGTCACAAACGTGGTCTACGTAAAACATTTAGAACCGGAGATTTAAAAAATATATTTAAGTTTAGCGGTGATGGCAAACCGGGGTCACACTTCGGTCTCAGCCGCTCAGGTTGGGAACAGGGACTACCAACAGCTAGGTCATTTCAGCCTCAAGCCATGCAGTTTCCTGATCCAAACCCATTCACACTCTCATTAATTCTTAAATACATTCTTTCCTATTTACATACCATTCACTCAATTAGGGTGGTGGAGTATTCGATATTTCTTCAGTACCCTTTAGACCTCAATATTCCGCCATCAACCCTTGGACTATAGCGACACGCTTGCAGAGATGAACCCTTCAATTAGATAGCACACATCTGGCAGCCTTTCTCTACATGACAGGCACATACGCGGGCTTCGGCTCGAAAGGAAGAATCCGTGTGTCAACCTCGAATGGCCAATCCTTAATCGTGTGAGGATGACATTTCTTCTATGCTTCAAAACCTCCTAGGGTTAGCTCTCCACAGTGCTCTTGATACGTGAGATCTTCACTACCGACCCCGCCCACCGACGCTGCGACCTTCTTTTAATAATGTTTTTTATTGCATTTATAGTGTACGTGGGTCGTATCACAGTTAAGTCTGGAAGGTGGGACGACCCGGCCTTAGTCGCCTCGCCCTCTCCTTTGGCCAGAAAGCTAAGTAAACGTTACTAATTTTCTTCGACGTAGTAGCATTAAAAAAAGTTTCATTGAATCAGTGATTCCTCGTCCGTAGCCTTTCATGTGTTAGTCTACTCAACGTTTTTAAAATTTAAAATAAGCCTAGTCCACAAATGCCCTTTACGTTTTTAATTACTTATGCTACCATTGCCTTAGATGTCCTAAAATATTTTGTGGCGATAATTTTTAAATAATATGTAACATAAATAATATTTTGGTATTAAAATTGTATAACATAATTATTCAGAGATCGTGAGATGCGGTCTGGTGTGATGTAGGTTTCAGAAAAACATTTTCTTTATCTTGCCAATGTTTCGATCTTTATTGAGATCATCTTCAGGGCTAAAAGTGTTTGTCTTCAGTGTAATTGTGCCACTCTTGCGAGTCGTGTTGAGAGTGCCCTAACACGACACGTAAGAATGGCACAATTACACAGAAGACAAACACTTTGAGCCCTGAAGATGATCTCAATAAAGATCGAAACATTGGCACGATAAAGAAAATGTTTTTCTGAAACCTACATCACACCAGACCGCTTCTCACGATCTCTGAATAATTATCGATTAACTGTCACTAACCACCACACATTTTATAACATTATGTAATAAAAGAAATCGTTAAAGAACAATTGTTGTATTGGGCGAAAGCCCGTGCAGGTGCTCTTTAAGCAGAGAAAGGTAGCTCGATGTGACCCACGTAGTAGAAGCTTGTCATGCCTTGGCTCCATATAGAGTGCGTATGTATGGACATGCCGCCAAATACGAGAGAAGTTATCCGCCATATTAGCGGGTTTCCACATTCCCTGTTTCTCTTTTTGGAGGACGTGGAGGTTTTCATTGTGCATAGACCTGTTTTATGTGTTTTGCTTGAGTGTGTATTAGTGATGAGGGGCTGATGGTGACCATCGCTCCTCCAGCAGTGTGTTGTTTAGAGTCGATGACGGAATAGTTTTAAAAGGACCCCATTGACCCTAATTTAGATTAGATTATTGTTACTGTGTTTATGCCGATGGAGGAATATCGAGTACTCCACCGACTAATTATAATGCAACGAACATAGGTGTGAACGTATTTATTTGGCGACTGTATTATAGGAGCTAGTTAGTTTTGTTAGATTATCGTTTGCCAGTGTTGGGGGCTGAAATGACCTAACTGTCGAAAGCCCTCGTTGCTTGGGAAGCGACGATCTCTTGGGCATCTAGCTTAAAGGAATAGCAACCAACCTGCATAGGGTAGATGAACTCCCCTGACGTATATATCTTAGGGTTAGCACATTGGAGACTGTCAACCCTTCGGGGTGAAGGCCCATGTATTTTTTTTAATTTAAAACTGGATAAATCAAAATAAAGGAAAAAATAAATTTAAAAAACTTTGTTTTGAAAAGTATTGTTAATATGTTTGAAGTAAGTTTGGGATCTTTCAGCAACTTTACTTTAGGATAAATGTTATTGTAAAGGTAAAAATAATTCTATATTTCCTTTTTTTAATCATTTGTTCCAAATAATATTGGAAATAAATTACAATTAATTGAGGATTTTTAATTGAGATAAAAAAGTCAATGGCACGAGCGGGATTCGAACCCACGATCTTCGGCTTGGTACGCCGCTGCTCTACCACTTAAGCTATCGTGACCTCGATACACTCGGACACCAACTTCCCATCTCAACCCCACCTTTTGAATTTTTCCTTCTTTTTTGCCATTTTTCAATTACCATTTTCCGATTACACGATATTTGAAAAATGGCAAAAAGGAGGGAAAAATTCAAAAGGTGGGGTTGAGATGGGAAGTTGGTGTCCGAGTGGATCGAGTTCACGATAGCTCAAGTGGTAGAGCAGCGGCGTATCAAGCCGAAGATCGTGGGTTCGAATCCCGCTCGTGCCCTTGACTTTTTTATCTAAACTAAAAACCTTAATTAATTGTAATATATTAATTTGATAAGCGGACCACGAAATTAGTGCATTTATTGGAAATAAAGAAAGACGTTAGCCTAGAATGTTAATTAGCTCAGGCTATTATTTTGATTTAACCATAATTTAAATATTTGAGATAACATAGTTAAAAATTTTGTTTAATACCAAAAGGTATAAAATGCCTGATTTACTACCAAAGGATTTATTTGTTTAAAAAAAATATTACTTATATTGTTATATTTTATTTAGTACATAAATAGTTATAAACGTTAAAGGAAGTCAGCAAGTTAACGTACTGAAATAATTGATTTCTGCAACAGGGTCGATTTTGATGAGGATCAAATTGAATCGTCGCGGGAATTAATATTTGACCTTAATTTTAAGTCAATGTGCACCTCGAAATTAGGCATCCGTAATGTTTGCGTTGGTGGCGCATGCGGCTCCAAGTATTGATCTGTAGGGAGAGCTATGGCCGGTGTAGCATGTTTCACGTGCTACCTTGTATTTATTGTAACAGTTAACGGAGGCCTAGCTTCGGATTTGCGTGAAAGATTTTACAGCCAGATCCGAGATCTTCTAGAGTACAGCAGCTTTCCAAAGGTAGGCGTACTCTCTGGGGTGTTTCATAAAAAATTGACCATTGTGCCTTGATAAAACTCCTGCTTCGTTCAAGTCATTCCAACCGTTTAACCCTTCGGACTTCACACTTTAAATTCATTTTCATTTATTTTTCAAAACCATTAAATATTGGAAAAAAGGCCGTGTTAAAAATTTCAAATCAGTTTGTTTATCCAGATGGTAAATAAACTGTATCGGAAAGTAACAGCTTAGAAGGTTTCTCCAGTCGGATATTTCAATTTTATGTAATAAGCATAATAAAAATAATAAAGATAAGACTTCACTTAGGCGCAACACCAACATACCGTTGGCTCCGAAAACAAAAAGAATAATTACCAATACATTAAAATTTTACCTCAAGTGATCCTTGATAACTTGTAGATTAATAAAACATAAAAATAAATTCAAACGGTATTTCTTCGATACCTGTCTCACTTGTAGTCTCTAGACATCATTACAGAACCTTGACAAATTAAAAAAATATATATACTCTCATTTTTACAACAAATTTTGGAAAGAAATATGCGCAGTAGAGTTTATATAATTTTAAAAGTTTCATTGTTTTATTTTTAAACAACTAAAAAATATGTAAGCAATTAATGAAATAGAGAATACATATTGTTGTCGTTAACTTGCTTACATAACAATTAAAATTACACTAGAAATTTCTTCTGTTATTATGGATTAATTAAAATTCTAAGCATTACAAGCATTGTCGCATTAGGTTACATTGCACTGCAATGTTTTATCTTAAACTTACCATACATTACAGACATTAAAAGTATTGCTTTTGTCAGGAAAAAGTTATAAACTATGATAACTATAACCATAATTAATTCACTGTGGTCAAATTAGAATTTATAAATATATTCATTTTTATAAAAACTGTAATGCAGCTATCACATAGTTATTGAATGAATAAAAAAATTGAAAAATATATAAAAGTGCACAACATACAATATTTTCTCACTCTCTCCCTCTCTATCTCTCTCTTTCTCTCTGTCTGTCTGTCTCTCTCTTTCTCTCTCTCTCTTTCTCTCTCTCTCTCTCTCTCTCTCTCTCTCTCTTTCTCTCTCAATTCCTACTGATTTTTTCCAGGATGGCAAAGAACTTATACCGAAGCCTACAGAGGTCAGAAATTGGGGAACTAAGCTTGAAAGCACCGTCGGCCAAATCAGCGGAGTGTCAGTGAATTCCAAGGGTCAGCCAGTAATATTCCACAGAGGGCCACGGAAATGGGATGAAACGTAATCATTTCATTTAAACAAAAATGAAAAAAAGGTTTTCATGTTTGCAGTTATTAAACGTCCATTTCGTTTCAGGACTTTCAACAGCAGCCATTACTACCAGAAGATAAACGAAGGTCCGATTTCTGTAGACACAATTGTAACTTTGGATCCGGCCAACGGTGATATCATCAAATCATGGGGAAAAAATTTATTCTTTCTTCCACACGGGCTAACGATAGACCACAAGGACAACGTTTGGGTGACGGACGTCGCTATGCACCAAGTTTTAAAGGTACAAGAAACTCCTAAAATGTAACTCTTACGATTTCATATGTGTGTATAAGTTTAACCAAGCTTGATTTTAATATTATTAATCATTGGCTTTCATTTTGTGTGGAATGGTGCATAAAAAATAGAAAACTTACAACAATAACTGCTGAAAAACCCCTATTCTATTTAAACTTCATTCAAGCTGTGATTTTTTCAAAAAATGTTGAATCAACTGTCCAGTAAATAAGATATATTATCTCTACAATGGTAATATTCAGTATTAAAACCTCCCAGCCTTCTTGATTTATACGGTGAATAAGATTATGATAATCTCACTTCGAAGTTTTGCTATCTCCTTTTTAAGATTCTCAGAATGATCTTTTCACTCTCGACAAAACGACGACGATTTGTAGTTTTAGGTCTAAAGATTCAGTTATTTTCAGTTTCCAGCTGGAGGATCCACGCCAACGTTAAGACTAGGGGAATACTTCACACCTGGCCATGGAGAGAACCGATTTTGCAAGCCTACTTCAGTCGCGATCGCTAGAACCGGAGCTATTTTCGTCGCAGACGGTTATTGTAACAGGCGCGTTTTGAAATTCAGCCACGAAGGAGAGCTGCAGAGGATTTTTCCCCAATACGACGGTAATGTATTATTTCAAAAATAATATATTGCTCCTATTATTTATATTTGGAAACTTTCTTGAGGTCCATCATCACATAGATTTGCTCCAAATTTTGTCAAAATCATATTTTTAAATGCGTACAGCTATTTGAATTTATAGTAAAATTCTTGTTTTTACTTGGAAGTGCACATTCAGAACTGAGAAAGTAAAAATATTTGAAAACCAGGGTTTATAACAAATTTACTGAAAAAATAGGCTGTTATCAAAAAAATACGTACAAGGTCGTTACATAAGTCTGCGTGCTTGAAAATATTATATCCTCCATTTAACTAGATACATAAGTACCTTACGGGTCATATTTTTCATGAAAACTATTGTAACAATCGTAAAAGAGGGATAAATGAACTTAGCACGGATTCCATAGATTAGAATAAATATGAACTCTCAATATTGACTGACGGATATAACCTAACTCTACCTTACACAGCCTAACCTAACCTAACAGTATCACTAAACCTTCAATTTAACCTAACCGCATTCGTTCCTAACCCTACCTAACTTAATATAACAACTCCCTAACTCAACAGCACCGCTACCTAACCTAACATAACTCATCCCTAACACTAACCCTTCCTAACCTAACATAACCCGTCCCTAACCCTACCTAACCTGACCTATGTTTTGTTGTGAGTTATGTTATGCTAGGAAGGGTTAGTAAAGTAACATTAACCAACAACCCGTTCTTAACCCTACCAATAACTCTACCTACTCTAACTTAATTCGTCCATAACCCTGGAGTTATCCCTGCCTAACCTAACCCTACCTAACCTAATATAACCCGTCACTAAACTACCGCAACCCGTTCCTAACCCTAACACTCACCTACCTAACTTCACAGAACCCCTCCCTTTCCGTACCTAACCTATCATAACAAATCCGTAACCCTAACACTAACCGCCGGGTCTTTCCTATTTCCCTGTTTCTTGGCCGTAACCCTAACACTAACCCTACCTAACATCATAATCTGTCCCTAACCTAACATAACCCGCCCCTAATCTTACTTAACCTTAAAAAACAAGCCCTACCAAACCTAACTTACCCCAAGCCATTCGCACATAATTAACGCAAAAAAATCGACACTCAAAAAAATTTGTGAATCCACCCCGAAAATATAATTCTTACATTAAATGTTCCTGCAGAAATGGACTGTCAGCACATTACATCATCCTGCTTAATTACCTGAAGTCGAAACACCTAACTATTTTCATATTAATGGCTATGTTTTGATAAAGAACAAGTCTGTTAAAAGTATTTCAATCTACGATATCCATGCTATGCTAGTTGTAAAATATTATTTTGACATACTGACTGCAGAACGTGGTATAATTCTTTTAGCAAAAAACCAAGTTGATATATGCTTTCTGCACCCTAAAAATAAATCACACAAATAATGGTTAAAACAGCCTCACCGATCTGTAGGAGAAATTACTGGGCTTTACAAAAATTTAAACTTCGTAAATTAATTAAAACCGGAGATGTAAAATAAAACTTTTCAAGAGTTTGTATTGACATCATCCTTATTTATCTCACTTGTATAGCTGTAAAATCTATACGTTGTTAGTTACTCTTTCCATGTAAGGTCTTGGTTGAGATAAAAAAGTCAGTGTCACGAGCGGGACACTGACTTTTTATCTCGACCAAGACCCTGCATGGAAAGAATAATTAATTGAAAGATGTAATTTGGTCAATGGACCACTAAAACGTAAATGAGTTGTTAGTTACGTTTTGTTCCAAGACCCATTAGAAAGCACGCTCGGACACGTGCCAAAAAAGTTTCATTAAAAACCAAGATCCCGTTGTCCAAAACCCCCAGGCCATACTCAAAGCTCTTACATAGTTATTAAAACAAAAATACATTTTGTGTTACAATACGACAAATTTATTTTTCAGAGTTTTTGTCACTATTGATACCGCACAGCCTTGCATTGATTGAACGCGCTGATCTGCTCTGCGTCGCTGACCGTGAAAACATGAGAGTCGCCTGTTTCAGGGCAGAATTGAAAGACCACTCCAAGCAACCTTTGTCCCCGTTTACAATACACCAGCCGGATTTTGGCCGTGTATTTGGAATCGCAGCCAGAGGTGATGAGCAGAAACAATAAGTATAAACTTCAACTCAAACACATATTTTCCAGGTAACTTAGTCTATGCTGTAAACGGACCTACTTCTTCTCATATCCCAGTCCAAGGCTTCACAATCGATCCTCTGGCTGAACAGATCGTCGATCACTGGATGCCAATACATCAGGTAACGTAGTTCATTAATTTCCCACGAATTTTAAAGTTATCAAAAGTGGAGCGCCGTAGCCGAGTGGTCGGCTTGATAGACTTTCGGCTCCCGTGGTCGTGGGTTCGATTCCCAATGTCGCCCCTGACTCTTTTTTCACGCTACCCTTCCCTCTCCCCACCATAAAAAAGAATATACATCAATAGATCAACCATGTTCCTTGGCTGACATGCAAGGTTCATAAGGCGATTAAAAAAAGTAATCAATCCATCTGGATTAAATTTATTGAAAAATCTTTTTAACAAAGCGACAAAGTTAGGCAACGTAATCCCGTAAGTACACAGGGTGTTCGGCTACTCGTGTTACAAACTATGCCAGTAGATTCTACATTTAAAAATAAGCCATAAAGTCCTAATTAACTATGGTCCTGATCTCAACAATTTCGGAGTTATTTCACTTTTTATGATTTTTTAAGATTTCAAGACCTTGCTTTCAGATTTCAAGACGAAAAGGTTTTGGACAATTACATATCCATGTTCAATTTCCAAGATGTGATCAATATTAAACTTGTAAACGTTCGTGAAATAAGTGTTTTAGTAGCGACAACTTTGAAAAAAATTTTTTTTTCAAGATTGAAAAACACTATGTTGGAATTAAACTACTATTTTCAAACCTAGAGACCAGCAAATTTCAGAAAACGTACTCCATTTAATATATTTTTTAGTGGTGTACTTTCTTTTTTAATTACTTTTTTCAAAGATGAAGACATTGATGGAGGAAAGGAAAAAACCGTGGCTGACGGATTGTTAAGGTGGAAATTAAGAAAAAAAAACAACTTAAGGTAATTTTCGTGAAATCTTAAAAAATCATAAAAAGTGGAATAACTCCGAAACTGCTGAGATTCAGACCATAGTTAATTAGGTCTTTTTGGTTCCATTTTAAATGTAGAATGAACGGGCAAGGTTTGTAACACGAGTAGCCGAACAGCCTGTATATCCATTATTCATAATCGGTTACATACTTTGAATATCACAATCACAAGTGTTTCTCCAGTTATAATAGAGAATTGATGCTTACCAAGAATTTGTTTTGTTTTTTTTCTTTTCCGTAGATTATCACAACTCCTTGCTAATTTCGACAGCTGTACATTTCTCAGTTGACGATTTATGTTATGAATAAATTTTACAAATTTAAAAACCAGATTGACAATAAAGTTAATACGTTCATTAACGGGCGGATTAAAAATTGATAATATGTTTTGATTCTTGTTTGTCATCAGTCGCGTAACTATTCTCTTCACGGCTGGTTGCCAGTAGCGAAGATTACAAGAGCAAGGCCTCAAGGGCTTACACGTTAATAAATCTTTTTGAAACTGATTTACGCCCTGGGGGGCGTTAAATTCCAACTCGTGGTATTGGAAGCCGACTGGGAATTGTTTCCATTAAAACTTCTACCGTCAGGTTGCAGAGTCGATGCCGTACAAGTCAATTTTTACATCAGACATATTTAATTATCAGTTATATGTTCATAATAAGATATTTTAATTTTAGAATAATTTTTTACATGTTTAATTTTAAGAGGTCTTCTTGATGATTATCCTGTACCATGGTTTCTGGTCATTAAGAACTGCATAACCTCACTGTTTTGGTATTTTAGGAGCGTTTTATGTCCTCACCGTCCTCAGTGGTGAGCATTTGACGCAGGAGAATGAGGATGCATCAGAAGGTAAAAAACATTGGAAGTGAAGATGCATATGGAGCTAAAAACATTGTAAATGAGGATGTATCGGAAGCTAGAAACTTTGAAAATGAGGACGTATTGGATGCTCGAAAACTCAGAAAGCAAAGATGCATAGGAAGCGAGAAAACATTGGACGTAAGGATGCACAGGGAACTAGAAAATTTTGAAAGCGAGGATGTATCGGAAGCTTGAAAACTCAAAAAGCAAAGGTGCATAGGAAGGTAGAAAACTCTGGAAGGAGGATGCATAAGAAGCTAGTAAACTTTGAAAGCGAGGATGCTAGAAAACAATGGAAGCGAGGATGGATCGAAAGCTTGAAAACTCAGAATGCAAGGATGCATAGGAAGCTAGAGAGCTTTGGAACGAGGATGCATAAAAGGCTAGAAAACTTTGGAGGCGCGGATGCATCAGAAGCTAAAAAACATTGTAAGTGAGGATGTATCTGAAGCTAGAAAACTTTAAAAATGAGGATGTATTGGATGCTCGAAAACTCAGAAAGCAAAGATGCATAGGAAGCGAGAAAACATTGGACGTA
Organism: Cimex lectularius; assembly: GCF_000648675.2. Classification (NCBI taxonomy): domain Eukaryota; kingdom Metazoa; phylum Arthropoda; class Insecta; order Hemiptera; family Cimicidae; genus Cimex; species Cimex lectularius. The sequence continues at coordinate 1,876,442 of NW_019392733.1, forward strand.
AGGATGCACAGGGAACTAGAAAATTTTGAAAGTATCGGAAGCATGAAAACTCAAAAAGCAAAGGTGCATAGGAAGGTAGAAAACTATGGAAGGAGGATGCATAAGAAGCTAGTAAACTTTAAAAGCGAGGATGCATAGGATGCTAGAAAACAATGGAAGCGAGGATGGATCGGAAGCTTCAAAACTCAAAAAGCACAGGTGCATAGGAAGATAGAAAACTCTGGAAGGAGGATGCATAAGAAGCTTGTAAACATTAAAAGCGAGGATGCATAGGATGATAGAAAACAATGGAAGCGAGGATGGATCGGAAGTTTCAAAACTCAAAAAGCACAGGTGCATAGGAAGATAGAAAACTCTGGAAGGAGGATGCATAAGAAGCTAGTAAACATTAAAAGCGAGGATGCATAGGATGATAGAAAACAATGGAAGCGAGGATGGATCGGAAGGTTGAAAACTCAGAATGCAAGGATGCATAGGAAGATAGAAAACTCTGGAAGGAGGATGCATAAGAAGTTAGTAAACTTTGAAAGTGAGGAAGCATAAAAGGCTAGAAAACTTTGGAGGCGCGGATGTTTAGGAAGCAAGAAAACATTGAAAGTGAGGATGCGTAGCAAAGTAGAAAACATTATTGGCTTTGGGTGCTGACAAATGATGAGCATCTCTCTTGGCTTTTCTTTGATGATGATAATGAGAATACATCTTTTAAGAAGTAGGAGGTTATTGGCTGTTATTCCCACAATGTTTTCTTTGGCTATGTTTGCATCCCAGTTTATGTCTCCATTGAGCGGTTGCTTCGCTTTCAAAGAGAATTTGCGTGACAGTGTCTTTCTCGTCATAACATAACACCCTTTGACATGATATTTAATCTAGATATACTGAAAGTAAATTTAAATTTATGACCTGGCTACCATGAAATTAGGTTATGTTTTCCCAGGACAAGAAGATCATTTTACATGGGCTTTTGAGATTTCCCATGATTTGAAATGGGCTTGATTGCTCAGATTTTGTTTTCTTTTACCTGACTTCGAAATTATATGTATACCACTTATACACGTATACTACACAATTATATTTGTTTTTTGTAGTCTGTTAAAATTCTGTAGGTTGTTTCTTGGGTCATATAGTAAAGTAATTCCTGTTGGAGCAGTTTAACATCCAACTGCTCGTCGGGAGTCAAACCTTGATATTTCTTATTTTGTTTATATTATTCTCAATAAAAAAAAGTATGAGCTATGCCGGGATCCGAACTCAGAACCGCTAGGGTGACAAATACCCTAAACTCTCGGCCACAGAAAGTCATACACATAGTTACCATTTCCAAGAATGGGTGTTAGCTATTGCAACATTTTATTTAACATTTATGTTTTTGACTATCAAGCACATGTTATTAAGATTGTTTTATGCACTTTAATTGATATTGTCTTTTATTTTTTCAGACGTTCACAAATCCGCATGACATAGCGATTTCCCCGCTCGGTGATGCCCTATACATTTCTGAAATCGAACCGCACAAACTGTGGAAATTCAGTTTTGGCCGCAACACCAATATTTAGTTGAGAAGCATCGAACCACACCCAACGTAAAAAATACATAATAATACCCTCATAAAAAATATATGTACTATCAGTTAAATAAAAGTAAAAGTACACACACACATATATACATATAAACCTGGTTTATTTTGAATTATTTTAGTTGTAAAAACATAACGTATAGCATCGATGTTATATTTATTGCAAATTCTATATTTAGATAGAATTCAGTTGAAAGAGCACAGGTTTTATAATTGTTATTTAAACATTTATATACATATTACTATATACACATATATAAAATTTATATATTTTTTATAATTTTGCCTACATGTTTTATTTGAATAAAAATTGGACAAATCGCTTATAGAAAAAGTAATGTAACAATAGTTGTTATTTGAATTACTTTCTTCTTCGAACTGTGACAGATGCCACCTGCACAACATGTTTCATTCCATCTCGGCATAGAACCAAATAAATACATGCAAGCATTACGCCCATCATTTGATCACTGCCCATTTATAAATCAAATCGGATTAACCCTTGGACACGATACAAAATAGAACATTGGAATATTTTTGGGTTGATGTTTTGGGATCAGGGACGTGATCCAGGAATGATGCACCACCGCCGAGTTTTCTGCATTTATTTATGCCTTCCTCAGGGCTGTAAATTTATAAACCGTAATCAATATATATAATAATAATTAGACTTAAAATAGATCCCATTTTCAATTTTTACTTACTAGGTGCTAGGTCAGCTGTATATTTATGTAGGTACCCATTCAAATCCCTGAGATCCCGTCACTTGATCTTTGAAATTTTGCGCCTCAAGAAAACAAACCTCTATCTCAGAAAGCAAGAATGTAAAATAATTGGGCTTTATACTGGCCACGGGCAGTTTAATTACGAACTCAAAAAAATTGGGGCAAACAGAGACAGAGGTCTGCAAATTATGTCATGAAACGGCAGAGACATGTCCTTTGTAACTAGAAAACCTGGAAACTGAACAACCTTGGAAAGGTCGTATTAAAACCTAAACAAATAAGCGAAGAATCCAAGAAAAGTGCTGTACAGCCTTTTGTAAGTTAGGAAATAAAGATAAGTCAATTCCACAATAGATCTTTTAGTTCGTAATGGAAGAAAGGTCGACTTTAGTCAGCTGTGACCCCGAAAAATAAAACTGTTTATCATCCTGATACAGGTTTTATGCATTTCTAAGGGGTTCTGATTTATATTTTGTCCAAACAGTTTTTCCATTAACCCTGTATGAGTCACGTATATGTGCAGGTGAATCAATGCATAAGCTGGGATGTGAGGAAAGGTTACTTTGGCAAGTGGAAAATTATGGATTAAAAGTAAAGAACGTTGACAATGGTTCTGAAGACTTTAGATTCGAAAGACTATCTAGTCCCACAGTTCTAATCCGTATGTCCAAATCTGTTTCAGTAGTTTTGTAAAGTGTTAGTCTGTTTTTTCTATAAGTTGGATTTTCATGAGATTAATGTGTATAGTATTCCAAAGATTGTCTTTTTATTCATTAGACCTGAGTTGTTATCCAAGGTAGTGTACATAGTCAGAGGAATATTTGGTTGCTTAATAATACAGAACGTGCCTGGAGTTCATCCGAAGCGGGTTCAGGATAAAAGGACGCGCAGCTGTGTCGTTTACAAAGGAAGAAAGGAGGGTAAGGTGTAGTCGGTTAATCAGAGAGAGGTGCAAGATTGGTGAGAGAACTCCCATTCCCAGAAGGCCTTCTGAGTAGTCCGATCCTTGGCCAACGAAGAAAAATCGTAAGTAAAACCGAAAGACTAGGTATGTGATTTAAGAAGAGGATGTGCGGTTCACATCGCAAAGCACCTGGGTTTGGGAACGCCGGGGGCAATAGCCAAACTGATCCAAGAGAAGGTTGTGATAGTTTAGTGTCAAGATCAATCTTTTGATCAGGATCTTCTCAAATATTTTTGAAAAGAGAGATTGGTTGATTGTACGGTTGAAAGAAAATTTATGGACGAGCTTGCTGGGTTTTGAGAATGATATTTAAATATTTCCAGGGCAAATGGAAGTGCTCCTCGTTTTTCACTAATTGGTTTAAATTTGTAGATATTATAGATCCAATAATCCTAAAAAAAAACAGGTAGTGTTGTAATTCTACGTAAGCCTAAATTAACGCAGTGACAATCTAGAATATAGCTTATTTTTCTCACCGTTTTTTTCTTTTTTTTTTCAATTAATACTTTGAGTTCAGCAATGATCATTTGTTCTGCTATTTTATTTGTATCTGATTTTCGATCGACAAAGATGTCAAAGGTGCCTAGCGGACAAACGTAATTGCCACCTTACAGAATTGCATTAATTTAATGACTAATGTAACACTAGAGTTTGACGAAGATTCTTTCATATTTCGGAAAATGTTAATAAATATATAATTGTCTCTTTTGTAGTAAATCAACCACATTTGTATGTTATTCACTACCAAAAACGAAGGAAGAACAAATAGCAGATAAAAACGTGTAGCAAACGTGAATAAGTAAAGAGGATCTAAGGTGCACTTCCTTTTACAGGTACCTCTGAGAAATGCAAATTACCCTGAAAAAAAAACAGCTCAAATCTCGATACCACAGTACATACAAGTATAAGTATTTACTTATCAAATATGAGCTGAAAAGACAAAAGGTAAGTTTCAATCTGTCGATACATTTGTTTTCTGCTAAGCGGGATTTTTGCTTTCCTGTAGATATGTGGAAAGTGTAGCCTAGTGCAAAAGGAGAAATTGTTTTCAATAGGAATTCGTTCACCCTTCTGATTTATTTTATGTTCTGGCTAGGATACGTTTCATTTGATCTTTTACTTTTAACGTGGATATGTTTTTCCTTTTCCCTCCTTCGCAATAAAAGTAATATCCACTTCGTTTCCCTTTTCGCGTTTTCACTATGTTTATTACTTTATTTCTCTTTCCTTTTATTGTCATGAGCAAACAAGGGTTATTAAGAAAAGAAGGTTATGTTAAGATTAGGTTTTATTGTATATTTAAAACAAAAATTGGCTTTTTAATTTACCCTCTTCCATGGTTGGTACAAAAAGTAAGGTGTAAAAATTTTAATTAAAAATCTACGGTTAGGGTGAGAATAGGTTAGGGCAAGGGACGAATTATGTCTGGTTAGGTGAATTAGGGTTATTAAAAAAAGGAGGGTTATGTTAGGTTAAGGTTAGGGTTTATATTTTTATTTAAAACAAATGGCAAAAACTCACGTGGTAGGTACGAAAATTAAAATTTTTTTGTTTAAAAAATTCGGTTCAAAACGTCGGTTGGGTAGGGTTGGGTCACGTTGGATTATGGTTAGGATTGGGGTTAAGGTTTATTTGTACTAGAACTGACGTTCTAGTTTAACTATTACGTAGTTAGTATAAAAGGTATAGGTTTTGATGTTTAAAAAATTTAGTTGAAAACTTTGGTTGGGTAAGTTTAGAGTTACAATTAGAGTTAGGGAAGGATTGATTAGAGTAAGGTTAGTGTTAGGGTAGGAATGGTTAGGGTTTATATATTATTTGAAACAAAACCTGACATTTGAGTTATGGTCAGGATTAGAATTTTTTTATTTGAATCTAAAATTGACATTACGTTTTATTCACTCATGTTTTTGACATAAAAAGTAAAGGTTTTGACGTTAAAAAGTTCAAAACTTAGGTTGGGTAGGGTTAGGATTAAGGATTGGTTAGAGTTATGGTTAGGATTAGGATTAGGCTTTATTTTTTATTTGAAACTACAACTGAGATTATAATTTAACCACCCACGTTGTACAATAGGTTAAGGTTTTCATGGTAAAAAAGTCAGTTCAATACCCGCGTTAGGTATAAATTGAGTTGGGATTAGCAACATGTTAGGTCGAGTATGGTTAGGGCTAACCGGTTTAGGGTTGTTTATGATTGGGTTATAATTAGGAACGAATTAGGTTAGGTAGGGGTAAAAGAAAAGATGTTTACGTTAAGATTAGGATTACAATGGAGTTAGTTTAGGCAGAATTAGGTAAGATAGGATTTGATTAGGTATAGTTTGAGTCAGGGACGGGTAAGGGTTAGGTTTAAGTATGGATTATGGTTAGAGTTAGGATTATTATTAGGGTTTATTTTTTATTTGAAACAAAAGGTAAGATTATAATTTAATTACTCACGTGACTGGTACAAAAAGTAAAAAAGTATTGTCGTTTAAAAATTCAAAACCTAGATTGGGTAGGGTTAGGATAAAGTTTGTTTAGAGTTATTTTATTTGAAACTAAATCTAACATTTTAATTTAATCACTTACGTTGTTAGTGCAAAAAGCAATGGTGATATTAAAAATTCAGTTCAAAACCTAGGTTGAGTAAGCGGTAGAATTTGAGTAAGGATTTGGGTCCAAATCTTCAAAGCGTGGGAAAACCTTGACAAACTGACAATATCTCGAGTGCCAGGACACAAAGGAATTTTGGGTGATGAACTAACATACTGGTGAAAAGTGGATCTGCAAGACCATTTATGCGCTCAGAGCTATTGGGATAACAAGATCAAGCATTATCTCCTACTTTTCCCAAAGGGTCCTTAGCAAATAAAAGGAAAATAAGAAGGAAATAGAGAACTCAAGATATGCCATGCAGATAATTAAAAACCATCAGCAAACACATTGCTTCAGCTAAACGGGGTCAACCTAAGAGGAGTGATAGGGTCATTTGAGAAAACACCTACACAACATGGCATTCGATGATCCCCCCCCCATGTAGGTTATGTAATGATGAAGAAGAAACTGTTGGAATTATTGGACCTCAATAGAGATCCAGGTTACCAAGATGAATCGGGAAAAAGAAATGAAGCATTGACAATCAATGACCTACGACTTCTTAATATAAGGATCGAGTCAATGGAACTTGGAAAAGTACAAATAAGCCTGAAGGCTGCACTGCTTGGGTGTAATAATGTATATTGTATATTGCCATTTACTTGTTTCTTCTTGATTAAATTTCTGCAAATTATTCTTTTTGAAGAGTGGATGTTTTAAAAAAATAAACAAAAAATCGCCACTAAATTTATTGATTGTATATTTCAATAAAATATGTTGATAGTTTTCATCTATTCCCCTCCGACGTCTCTGGAGAAGTTAACGATTTAACAACAGGTAAAACAGTTAATTACAACGTGACGATTTACGTCGCGTCGATTGTTCTAGTTATAGGAAGTGATCTCGTCTGGATAGGGGGTGTCCACGTACGCTCCGGCTGAGTCCAGATGTACCCGGTATTCGTCATCGAACAATAAGCGCTGTAGTACCGCCCTTCGCTCCTGCAGAACGACCACATCGGACACTTGCACTTGAACTGGTTCTGAAATTCTTCCTTGCAGATCTCATTCCACCAGCAGGTCCTCTATGGAAAAAAACACAGCAGCATGACCTGTTTTAAGAAAGAACCTCTAATGTGACTGAAAACCTTTTCCACATATAAACCTTCAAACGAAACTTAATAAAAGGAAAATAAACACGTTTTTGTTAACCATCTGAACATTGCAGTATACTTAACTAAAAGGAACTCATCATCAGACAATTTTAATACTCAAAACAGGCAATCAATGAGTTAATGTATACCTATGTTTCCTTCATCAATCGTGCTAATTTTTAAATTTATGAATCAAATATTAACAATTTTGTCACTTAATTAACTAGAATATTTACCTCTGTTAAATATCCTTTAACGGACTGATCGTTGATGGCCGGCATAGAAATGCAATAAGGTATGCACATCCATAACAATATCAACTCATAACCGGCAGCCTTAAAAAAACAACATAATAATTAAAAAAGAATCAAACTTTTATAGTGAAGTCTATTGTACGATTTAAATTTTATTCCAATCTTTATGCTAATTCTTCTTGATATCATGGCTAGTGCAATTTTTAAGAAAATTTTTAATAATGTTTATACTTACAAATTTTAACATAGCAAAACCAACACCACGGCTGTGGCCCAGGTGGAAAAATCAACGCGTCCCAATACCCTCCAAATTATTTATGTCGTCAATGCCTAGGATTGGAATGACATTTCAAACGGGTCGTTTATAATTTTTGACCTAGGTTCCGAGTCCTTGTTGAAAGAGAGGGCGAGGCTGCAATGTTGTCATAGCTACTCACGATATGGATCTACTCAGTCTGGCTAACCTTCGCTGTTTTGTACCCTATTACTGCGCAATCAAACAACACCCCTTGTACCAATACAATATACAATTTTTCCTTCCCTAATTCTTTCATTTTACAAATTACAAGAACATTTGCGATAGTGACGATTAATACACTTAAAAAGGATATGTGGATTTTGACAGTCAATTTTCAAAACAGACACACTGTCTTTTAAAAGTGACAAAATATTTTGTAAACAGTTAAACAGCAAGACGCGTGCGCAAGCAAAACGTGAAATGCCAACCCTAAACTAGTTTGGAATAGTCTAAATACTCCTAACACAACTGGGCTCCACAAATAGTGGGTTCAGGTCACAAGTCACAGGCACCATAGTTAAAAACGCATAAGCACAAATCATCTTTGTGGTATAAACAAAAGCCAAATTAATTTTTTAAAAACTTTGAGTTACTAGTCTTACAGGCCATCACTGGCGACTATGTCAAGAGGAAAATCAGATTTAATAAGAACTTTAGAGGGGCGTCGGTGGCCGCAACGGTTTAGGCGTTGACACGGAGCTCATCACTGTAAGCTAATGGTCCCGGGTTCGAATCCAGCGGTCCTCCATTCGAACCCGACATATTTACAAATAGGCTTTTTTTCAAAAAAACAAAAACACCGACACCCTAAGTGTTGCGAACCCTCGTTAAAAAAAATACCCAGTAGAACATACTAGGAAGAAGCATCTTTTATGCTGACTATATATGTTATAGATTATTTCAAGTCTATCATGGAAAACCTTGGGCAATATGCCACTCTATTTCATGGAGAAACCGTGGCTGTTGAACTCCCTGGAAGATTAAAAAGGCATGGCATTAACAAAAAATGAATACCCATTTACTCAAACAGCAGGGACTAAAGGCAACTCCTCAGTATTGAAGCCTAGTTTGGGATTGCATCATGAGCCTGTCAGACATTGGGTACAACAACAAAGTTACTCTCGTATTGATACCAGGGCATACAGTTAGAGAGGGATAAACTCAGAGGAGTGATAGGACTATTTACCGGTCACTGGCATCTGAGAAAACATCTACAAGATGGGCATATTCAATGATGATCCCATTTGTAGATTATGCAATGAGAAGGAAGAACCAGCCACCCATATCATTTGCAAATGTGAAGCAACCGCTCATTGTAAATATAACCTGTGATACAAATAAAACCCAGAGAAACGAATTGTGGCAACGACAGTCAATGACTAGTCTCCTTAAAAGAAGGATCGAATACATAGACTGAAACAAGGCACTAGTAAAGTACAATACGCCAGAAGGCAGCAGTGCTTGAGGAACATAAAACCCCACTTCCTAGACTACTTTCTTCATCATCATCATCATACCAGAGCATACAGGGCGTAGGAGCAACGAGGAGGCCGATAAATTGGCCAAGGAAAGGACGCCTATCGGCCTAAACCCTTAACCCCCCCCCCCTGTATACATTGCCAAAAACGTACATCCATCAGAGAATAGGATAAGAAGAATAAGTTCTGTTCAATGTGAATGTATTTCAAGTCAGAAGAAAAAAGTTCACTAACGGACCTAGAACTTCTTAGGTAGAATGATAGTTGGAATGCAGACTTTAAAGGCATATGAATAGACCCGGACCAGCAGACAAACGTGTGCAAATATTGCCAGGAAGAAAAAAAAAGAGCGGAGAATATATCCTGTGTTGTTGGAAAGGTACTCCTGCGAAAGAAAAATCGGGGCATAAAGGTTATACACGAGAGCGCATAATAAAACTTTGGGATCTGGTAAAAGCCTTAAGCTTAACGAAGAGCTCTAAATAATTATGGAGATTCCACAATATGCCAATATTACACCGCCGACCATCCGGATTTAGACGTCATCATTCCACTGTTCAACAAAGCCATCATGTTCTGGAAGAAAGAATGCTGCCCGAGGGCCGACAGTGACCAACTGCCGAGTGCAAACTCAACTCAACTGTTGACTACTAACTGCCGACTGATCAGTTACCTTCTGGTAGCATGCACCTTTTTGCAAACCTCCCCAAAGGACTCTACGTGGGGCTTTCTTCCCAGTGGCAACTACTACCATCTGGCCTCACCATTTTCCATTTCTTGAGCTATTCTTTCAGTGGGATTCTCGAGCGTCCACAGAAGAGATAAATGTGTTGCTTCGACTTTTACTTATACACTGACCAGTGGCCAAATTAAAGTGTAAATGACTAGTGACCAATTGGCAAGTGCCAACTCATCACAATTACTGACTTGCTGACTACTAACTAAAACATTAAGAACAGGCTTTTTTCGGGGTTTTTTCGGTTGATTGAGACTTGAAAACAAAATTGATTTTCAGTTGGGCGCGCGCGGGTTTGGCCGGAAAATGACGTCACGGAAAATAATTGGCGTTTTTTATTGAGACCTGATGATCGGAAGGTTGATTGAGCGCTGTCAATTTAAGGAAAACCTCCAGTTCCCTTCCTTTTTTGTTAGCAATTGTAGAACGTAAATTAAAGCTTTATTTGGACGCTTTTTAGTTGTTCGGAGTAGATCCATTATGTTGCCTTCGTTAATTGATAATGAGAGCTTTACGTCTGGCCCGGCGCAAACCTCTTATATGTGGGATTATTCTAAAAGCTGAATGTCGATATTTAATGCAACACCGGAAATAATATAATAGTTGTTTATGACCCTTTCTCGTGTTTAGATTAGTTTTAATTACAGAATAAAGCAATAATATCGGCCAGAATGGCTACGAACAGACTCGTAGAATGGGTCAACGCGCTTATCACACGATTCGAAGAACAGGTAAATCCAAAAATATGTTTTTTAACGCCGATCCATGAGGAGGATGGCATTTCATTAAATCCTTGTTTGTGCAGCTTCCGTGTCGTGCTGGACCCCAAACGACTCATTCAAGGATAAACGAAGAACAAAATCAAATTTGCCTTATAGAAATTAGTCGCTATAAATTCTCATTAGTTATCTCAGGGCTAACTAAAATTTTACAACGCGTCAATGAGAGTGTAAGTATGTTAATTGTTACATTTTAACCTCTGAATTGCCATTTTAATTCGTTAAAATTGTCTTTTTCCCCTTCCAATTATTTTAAAAATTAAGCAATAGCTCCATCATCCTTACTCTAGACAGGGTTGAAATCTGGGCATTGCGATATAGGCAGCACAGTTCAAAAATATCAGTCCAAAAACTCATTTTTAATATTAATCTTCGGTGTTTTGGTGACATTTCTCCATTATGTTTTCAGGATTATGAACCAGTAATTTGGTCATATCCAGTCATTTTGGTCTGCTTGCCCTCGTTGGTTTCGTCTGTCATGGCGTCAATCTTAACAGACCAGCCCAGCAATGACCAGAATTATTCTGAAATACCATCTCAGCAAGGATAAGCAAACCAATATGATCAGTACCAGCAATATTCAGTGTTATTGTTATTGGTTTGATTATAATGTCTTTTTTTATCCATAACAACCCAATTAAGTGTTTTCGTTGGCATATGGTTAGTTTGGAGATTCCCTATTGATTGATCTTTTCTGGTTATTTTCACCTGCCTATCCTCACTGGTTTGGTCTGTCATGTCTTACATCTGAAAGCCCAATCCTGTGAATATAGACATATTAAAATGATCAGTAACATCAAAATTCAGTGTCTTCGTTGGTGTGTAGTTAGTTTTGTGATGCCCCAATATTTTATTTATTTTTTGTCTTTGCATTTCCTGCAATTAGCACGGTGCATCTTCCCGTATAACTATATCATAAATATATATTTGTATATACACATACATATTGATACAAAAACAGTAAATTCATAACTACCAATATGTAATGATAAAACAAATAGATACATAAATAAACATACAAATAAATAAATTAAATAAATATATAAGTAATGAACATACATAAATTACACTTTCACTCCAGCAGAACGAATAAATTGTAATATTACTGTACATATTTTGAAGGTGCTAATGTAATTCCCTATGATGAACTTTATTTTGGTCTTCATCGATTATTTTCACCTGCTTATCCTTGCTGATTTGGTCTGCCATATCTTCTCTCTGAAAGCCTAACCCAGCGTAGACCAAATTGATCAGTAATGTCATAATTTAGTGTGTTTGTTGGCATATGGTTAGTTTTGTGATTTCCTGTTGAGATCTGGGTCGTGATCAACATTTATTTTGGTCTTTTTCAATCATTTTCACCTGCTTATCCTCACTGGCTTGGTCTTTTAGATGCATTTCAGCATTTCTCCTTCTTCGGAGGTAGGTCAGAGCTATAAAAACAGAGACGATACAATTTTTTCTGATTCATTTATTTGAATTTTGTCAATATCGAATGACCTACTGATGAAATAGTCGAGCCAATATGCATCTGATGGACCAAACATCATCATGCAGATCAAAATGTTCAAAAATTAGTAAGCTATAAAATACAGTCAGTTAATTAAGGTTTCTAGTTGAGATAAAAACCTTAATTAATTGAAAGATATTAATTGGTCAAGCGGACCACGAAACTAGTGAATTTAATATGGTCATGTTGAATCCTAAATTTCCTCTATTTTGAACACAAACTCTGTTTACCCAAGGCCGCTTCTAAAATATTCTCGATGTTGGGTGGCAATTCTCTCCCAGGTAAAAGTCCTTAAAATCCAACTACTAATTAGATAACTCACTTTCAATTCGGAAGGCACAGTTTTGTGCAAATGATTATGTAGTTAAATCTACTTACAAGTATAAATTAGTTTAGAAAAATCAATACTGATAAGCAGATACTGAGAGATTTAATTGAATCAGATTCCCATCATACCTGCTCCATGATATCTTCATAACTTCAAATATATCTGAATCAACCATTTGTATCAAATAAAAAAAGTAAACAACTTAAATGACGTCTGCACAAATTAACTGACGACAATACGCTTGTCCTTTTATTTACATTTTCCTTAGCTTCTCACAAAAAATCAGGTACATTTTGTTGGACTTGTGTTTAAAAATTGGTCTTGTACTTTTAGAAATTGTAATTTTAGCAGTTAAGAGTTAAGAGCCTATTTAAGGTCCTAAGTCTGAACTCCATTGAAAATGAGAGCTCTCTGCAAATAACCTCAAGCAGAATAATTTTTAAAACTGTGAAAGTCAAAATAGAGTAGACTCTTTTTAAGACTTCCAAAGATTTTTTTTCACTTCTTGATGAGCGAGGATTGAAGCCCATAGAGTTCATTTCAATGAATAAAACATTACTTTCATGACATCATCAATGTTTAATATTTCATAAGCAGAGCTCTTTAATGAATGATATGTGAAACAGAAAAATACCTATTTTGTTAGATGACGTATTAAATGTAAAATTTTCATATATGCACTTTAACATTGTTTTTGTTTAATTTGCAGTATGTAACAGCCATTTCAAAACCTCATGAAAAAGACTTTGAGCGGAATTGTTATGAATCCCTGCTCATAGTTTTAGATACTCTCGAACAATGTCTTTCCTTTTTGCCAAAAGATACGACACGCTTTGATGAAGCAATGAATGTAAAATTACTGTTGAGAGAACTCTGTCAGTTTTTAGGCATGTTCAATAATTTTACAAAATAATTTCAAGTAAGATTTTGTTTTATCTTTGTATAATAATAATGATATTTCAGATCCTAGCGATAATCCTCATGCAATGCAATTGAAAACATTAGCAACTAAAGTTTTATTTGCATTAAGTCTAAACTTCTTTAATGCTGTTTTTAAAAGAATTTCAGCAAGGTGAGTTCTACTTACTTATTTTTAATATATTATTTGTATGTAATTAACTTTTTTTGCCAGGCTTCAAGAACTAAGTGCCTGCAATGAAGAAAATCCTGATTACACTGATATCGAATTGATTCAATATATCAATGTTGATGTAGTAAAACTCACCCAGCTCTTAAATGGTTTGTTGCAAACTACTTCTAGTACTCCTACCACCATTATTATTACTACTACCACTTCTACTATTACTACTACTTGCACCTTAATAAATAATTTCCAACTGTTCATCACATTTTGTTTTATTTTCCCTCATTCTTTTTGTTTTTTCTATCCCCACGTCTAATTCCAAGCAATGGCTAACACAAAATTATAATTTTTTTTAATATATATATTAAAATTGTCAGTAAAGTTTTTTAATTTTTAGACGATTTCAATGAATACGTCAAAATTGAACAATGTATTTATTTTATTTTTGTACTCTCATTTCTTATTATTTATTACATACAATTTCATACCATCCTATCATTTCTATTAAAACATTTTTTATTTTATGTATTTGGTTATAAACAAAATGTACTAGTAATTATTGATGTATGTAGGGTATTAATTGTTGATGTAGTAGGGTTCATTTTCATATTTTCTAATTAAGGCTAACTTTAATTAATAATGGATAGAATTTTACTTGATATTTAAAAAAATGTGTAAAGTACAAATGAGTCATAATTTTGTTATACGATCGCTGTAACAATTTGACAACAATTGGACTAAGGTTGAACAAGTAAAGTTTGTACATTTTATAGCGAAAACTTGCACAATTTTTGCCTCAAGATTAAATCAAAAGTGAAGATTAAAAAATATAGATTTGTTTCTTATTCTAATATAGTTTTACAAATTTTTTTTACTTATTATTTTTATACAAAGTATGGTTGAGTTGAAATATTAGTGTCTTGAGGTGGACTCGAACAAACAACATCCGGATCAGTGGGTTTGAGTCCTGCTCCACTAATTCGTCAACTCAACCATAAAAAATCATAAATAAATTAAACTTATTACTTTGGTTAATAGGACAAACTAAAAACATATTTAATTTTTTTGTGTGTGTATGTATATAAATATATATACACAAATTATTTTGTGTATAGTTTTTAAGAAAAAAATAATAATTTGCACTATATTTTTTCTTTATTTACAAAGTGGAAGGACATGATTGTTGAACTCTTAGAACTATATTATCATCATAGTAGCCCTTTCAAATTTGGAACTGATCTCTGGTCAGAAGAGATTAATTGTCTATATGTGGTAACTTAATTCAAAATTGATGGTAGTCTTTACCAAGGTTTCAAATTAATTCATTCATTTTGAATAATAAATATATTCATAGTATTTATTAAGTGAACAAGGTTGTAATACAATTCGATCTACAGAAATTTTCTGTTCCAATTTGAATAATTTTAATTAGTTTTTTTAACAAGAAATAAAATAAATTTAAATATTCATTTAATTTCTCTTGATGTAGGTGTACTACTATAAAGCCTTAAATGCATATTCTCATAAGAATCACTTGTATTTATAGTTATTTATCCGGTAGAGATGTATGTAAATCACTTATAGATGTGACAAAAAAAGACAAGTATTTTATGAAACTTTGCCTTTGAAATTAATTACTATGCAAATACTTACAAAATATCTGTTTTACTACCTTCTGAATTTGAATAAATATAATTTAAACCTTTCAGAATAAATTAAGTTTGTTTGAATATCAAATATTATGGAACTAGAATAAAACATGACAATTTAAAATAGTGTATTACCTCCCGTCCCTCTAGCATATAAATATGTAAACCCACTTTTCTCTGTAAAACTAATTCACAATTTACTTCATTCTGTTGGCTGTAGAATTAGATGTTTCTTATATTTATTAATTTGTTTTTTTTTCTTTTTGGTATGTTTTGAAGATTTTAACTCTGTTGTATATTTAAAACCCCTCCCAATTTAAAACGATTCATAATTTTTAGAAACAATTCCTAAATTTAAGTCACTGAAAAAATCTGCACACCAAGTTTTAATGACTTCGTTAGAAAGAGCCATTTGGAATTGGATGGATACGTATCCTGAAGAGTTCTCCAAAGTACAGGTAGGTTTAAAGAAACATCATCTCTTTAAAAAAAAATCATATGGTATGTATTGATATTTAAATATCTCTGTTTTAGCAAAAAATAAATGATGAATTAGCAAAAAGCGCTGATTTGTTATTTGACACATTAGACCAAACTGTTGACAATAAAAAATGTAGAGTTTCATCATGGCCTCTACAGATTATGCTGTTAATATTATCACCGGTAACTTTTATATTGATATTTTATTTTATGTTGACATTATTGACTTTATTTCCCTTGAGTATCTTGATTATTAGTTAATTAATTAAATGCCACACATTTTTAGAGAGTCTTTGAAGAGATATTAAATGCTGATGCTGGTGCACCTTGTTCCCCGAGGCACTCAAGGAAAAAATCATTCATTGAATCAGTGAAAAAATCAATTTCATCCCATACAAGTAAACAGCTAACAGAAGCAGCTGCAATAACTTGTGTAAAGTTATGTAAAGCATCCACTTACATAAATAAAAACTCGGTTAATGTTGTTTTTCAACTTGTTCAATATATTATTAATGATTTAAAGGTAATAAGCCAATTCAGAAATATGTTAAAGTATTTCGTCTAAGTTATATTTCCGTTCTTTCTTTTCCAGGCACTTTTGTTTAATCCCGCGAAACCATTTCCGCGTGGACAAAATATGGTTGTCCATGATATCGATTTAATGATTGACTGTTTTGTATCTTGCTTTCGAATTAAGCCGCACAACAATGAAGCGCTTAAAGTTTGCTTAAACCCTCAAGCCCCATGTACATATCATTATGTGCTGGTCAGCTCTTTGTACAGGTTAGTAAATTTAAAGTTTTTTCATCTATCGTATACTAAAAATAAAAGCAATTCATTATTTGTGAATAAATATGTTAAGAAACTTTACAGAATAGTTTCTGGTCATATTTAGTAAAAATTATTCTATCCTTAGGATAATAACACAGACAAGTTTACACTGGTGGCCTCAAATCGATTTGGTCTACAGTAAATCTTCAGAACTGCGCTCTATGTTTACAGATACTTTGAATAAAGCAACTCAATGTTTTATGACCCAAACGCCTCTCAGAGTTATACAGGTAACTGCAATCACTTTCAAAAATTGTCCACTTAAAATGTTTAGTTTAAAAAAATATATATATTTTTTCAATGGCATTATTGGTTATTTTGTAAAGAATTGCTTGATTTGTTATTTATTTATTATCAATTCAATTAAACTGATTGAATATTTTTCAATTTCAATTATATGAAATTCTTTATGCTAAAAATAATTTCATAATAAAACAAATCATGCAATTGTGTGTTGCGTATAATTTTTTAGTTTTAAATATTTTTTTATTGTTTTGGAGATCACAGTGCCTGAGTGGTTAGGGTTTCCAACTCGGATTTGCCACACTAGTGGTTCTGGGTTTGAATCCCAGCATTGCACACGGCTTTTTAAAACGCTGTCAACCCTTTGGGGTAGAAATTTTCTTTCTTATTTTTTTCCATAAATAACCTTAATATTAATTATAAAACAGAAAAAATATTTTTTAATTTTATCTTTTGTCTAAATTAGGGTTTCCAGGGTCTCATTGATAATCGCCACCTCAGGCCGTTCAGCATCTAGTTTCCAATTACATTTAAAATGCAAAAAAAATGTATAGCCTATTTTCTCAGGTTTCAACCTGGATTCATGTCGATTGTTAGTCTAAAAACTGCTAATGGAAATCCATAGACGGGAAAAATGAAAAAAAAAACCTGTCACCCCGTGGGGAAGACAAGTCGGGTCTCATATGACACCTTCCGCCCTGGGTTAATATGAAAACCATATTTTAAATTGGTTTGGGACCTTGTCTGCTACACCCACCAGGGTTAAGCCCTCCTGTATGGCAGGAATTTTCTTTACTATTGATTATTTTATAATTATACATCTTCTGGCATGTATTGTACTAGAAGTGACATCAGTTCAATAATTGTACTAGATAGGAAATAGGTGGTCTGTTTCTGTGGCTAACCTCTCTCATTAACATATTGTCTTCCACTTAGTGCTTTTTTTTCTTTTGCAATAGCTAAGTCTATCTGAGTAGGCTTTTTATGCTATTCTAGTTATATGGTCATTGTAATGCTATATTAATTTGAGTTGTTGTATTTTCACTTATACTTCTAATTGTTTTATTTGATTTTAGTCTCTAACTATGAAGAGCAAGGATTCTGTTCCAAAATTTAAAGAAAGAAATGAAGAAGCTCCTGGGTACCGTGCTCTTTTGCTTCGAATGGTTCGCTTGATACATGCTGATCCTATGCTTATGTTGAATGTCAGTACATATTGAACTGTTTACATAATGTATTCAATTCACAATTGTGGTCATTTTGTATTTTAGAATCAAGGAAAGGCTGGTCATGAAATTCAAAGTTCAACTCTGGAGTTAATCAACGGTTTAGTTAGCTTAGTACACCATCCAACAATGCATGATATAGCTCATGAAGCTATGGAAGCACTACTGGTATTGCACCAACCAGAAAAAATAGAAGTTTGGAATCCAGAAGCTCCAATAAACACTTTCTGGGATGTAAGGTATGTAGTAAACACAATTTAAAAAATATTGTAATGTATTTTTATGACCACTATCATTCCATTACTCAGCTTTAAAAAAAAATAATGGAAAGCAATTTTACGTTAATTTCATTTTAAAATTATGAATTACAAACTTTTGGTCTTTCAAATCAAAAGATAATTGTTCAAAAACCAAGAATGCACGATTAGAAAGGTAAGAACTAAATAGTTTCAGTGGCACACCAGAAATATCCATATCGGACATCTTTAGCAATAAAAACTCATGATCAACTGAGTCAAAAACCGAAAACATCATTATTTGTACCAAGCTTATTTACAATATAATGTGAATCAAAAAAAGCCAACTCGGTTGACTTACCTGGTAAAAAGCCATATTGATTTTCTGGTATAATATTATTGTTAATTAGAAAAAAAAACAAGTAACCTTGCCTTAATAATTTTTTTAAAATGCCAAAGTCAAAGAAATTAGTCTACAGTTATTAATGTCCAGTTTAGAACAATTTAATGAAAAACATGCAATGAGTGATGTTTTTCCCAAAAGAAAACAAAGTTTAAAAATGTGTGTCAAAGGAGTTATTATAAAAGATGAAAATTTACAAATTAAGGAATTTATAAGCATGTCATCATAGGATTATAATTAAGTTTCAAATCGTTGATGTAAGAGAGAATTTCATTTTTAGGCACAGATTTAAGTTCAAAAATAGCTTGCACTGAAACCGGATTAAGGGGCAACGATCCCCTGCTTAACAAATGTTCTGTATAAATAAAAATATTTTATAATCTGTATGTATAAAAATAATAATAAATAAATAAAGATGCAATATCACCAACTTCGGTTAAATTTATGTTGGTGATACTAGGTCAAAAAATATTAGACAATATCTAAGCGTTTTTGCCAATAGGCTCTAAGTGCTGAAAAACATATTTTAAGTAACTTAACTAATTTTTTTAAAATATGATTTTCTGCCTTTGTTGTGCATATTTCAAGGTTATTATGAATATCAATACAAAAAGAAAATTATATGCTAGCTTGTATTCAGATTAGATCTTATATAAAAAGTTACAAAAATAATGTACAGGTATTGGAGAAGAGGTACATTTATTATGTACATTAGAAGAGAAAAAATAAAACTTAAATCAATTTCCTGAAGCATTTTGTTTTATATCTCCGGTTCTGATTTATTTACAGAGGTCAGTTTTGTGTTATTTTGTTTAGATCATTGGGTTCTATACCCTTATAAATTAGATTGGTGGACACATGTAAAAGCTGTCACCATTTTGTGATTTTTGGAAATTGAAGTCAAAAATTTGTATTCGTGGATTTTTCAGGGTGTAGAAAATTATCAACTTTGTTTCTTCCAAAAAAAATATTTTAACCTATTTTGCTATGTCACTCAGTCACAAAGTAATTATTAATAGATTTAGATAGCTTAAATTTGCTTATTTGCAGATTGATGTTTTTTTTTAGTTTTTTTTTTTAGTAGGCAAGAACGCTTAGACAAAAGTCTAATAGTTTTCGCCAAATTTGGTTAAAATCAGTGATCCCATGCTCAAGCCTCCTTTAATCCATGTTTATTTAAAATTTATTTATTTCCTCTGTTCAATATTTTTGATTCATCATTTATTTTTTTCAGTTCTCAAGTGCTTTTTTCAATATCCCAGAAACTTATTCAACACCAAATAGTGAACTACACCGATGTATTAAAATGGTTGAGGGAAATTTTGGTCTGTCGAAATGAGTTTTTGTCTCATCACAAGGATTATGCAAATGTTGGGAGCCACATAGCAATTTGCAAACAAGCCCATATTAAACTTGAGGTGTGTATTTACACCGGTCGTAAATTTAATTTGATCATATCTTATTAAAACGTTTTATTTTTTTTTTTTTTTTTTAAGGTTGTTTTCTTCATGTATCTTTGGAGCACGGATATTGAAGCAGTCTTAATAGCAATGAGCTGTTTTGCGCTGCTCTGTGAAGAAGCAGATATACGCTGCACTACAGAAGATATAACAGTTACAACATTATTACCCAATTATCACTTATACCAAGATTTAGCACAGGCTTCTACCATTCTTACAACAGGTCATTTTTAAGATACATTTTTCAAATTTTCTCACAATCTAACACAATAATACAATATTTATTAAACATCAAATTTTAACTTTTTCAGCAAGTGGAGATTCTCGTCTATATTGCAGGGAACAAAACCATGGTATGTTTGTATTATATCTATAGCTGGAAAAAAATCAGTACTGATTGTCTGGTGTTGTTTTCAGGACGAGCAGTGCTGCAAAAACGAATTATGGCACTACTTAGAAAAATAGAACATTGTGTCAATGGTGTTCAACCAGTAAGCATTTTATGTTTCAATTTTATCATTTATGAATTTTGTAGTCATTATCATTACTAAAGCTCACAATCCTCCCATAATATAGAATTTTTATAACCTCCCATAATTTTTTAACGTTACTGTTGACTCTATAATCTTAGAATTATTTTATTTTATTTATTTATTTTTGTTACTTGATGATTTTTACTTTAAAAAAAGCGAGTTTTATATTTGTAGTAATTAGAGGATCACGGTGGCCAAGTGTTTAAGGCAGTAAGTACCTAAACATCTTCGCCAAAACAAAAATATACCTCCTCTCAGGAGGCAAGAATTAAAGAAAATAACAGGAATTTATTCTTGGGCATGCCCTATTCAATTCAACCTTCAAAATTAGGAAAACTGAAACAAAAGCCTGCCGACTCTATCATGAAAAGGCAAAGATGACTGAAAAGGCTAGAAACAGCGCAGCATCAGGAAGGAAAGTTTAAAAAAATAAGTAAAACAAAAAAAAGTAACCCAAGGAAAGTGCTCAACTACCTTAAAAGTAGTGCACTAAAATCACCAATAAAATGGAAAAGTGCTCAAAGATAATACAGTTAACAGTTAGTAAGTTTTAGCCACCTTAGTATTTCTTGGTTCGAATCCAGGCACAGCCCCCAGCTGTTTAATTGAAAATTGTATGATAGAAGTATAAAGTGGTGTAAGCAGGTGGTGACACTATTTACTTATCAATAAGTGATAGAGAACATTCAGCTTACATGCTTAACTACTTTTTGTGTAGGGGATGATAGGGTTCTAGAAATAAAATAAACCAAAGAGATATAGTTTTGTAAACATTTATTGTAACACTTGCCTGCCTTAATGTGGCAACGAAGAAATATAATGTCAAAAATCAAAACAAGTCAACCACAACTAACTCTATGATGAGCTTATAAACAAGAGGACTTAGCCCAAACGATGCTCCCCAATCTTTCACATCATCTTCAGCGTCTTCCAGGATCTTTTTTCTGCAGTGGGTCCTCGACAGTCAACTATTTGACTTGTCACAATGGTTGGTCCTTGCTGGCTGAGTCCCAGGCAGAGTGTGGCTGTTTAACTGCTCTGACTGAGTCCACTTGTTGACTGACTGGGTGATTTTCTGACTATCTTTTGCTTTCCCCTTTTGTACAGGTTTTCCAACCAGAGTAGGGGAGGAAAGGAAAAGCGAATAACTTTTGAGCAGATGGGATCCTGGGGAGTTCCAATTAAGCAGCCATCTTGTCCCACACAGTGGGAATCTGGTGAAGTTGTATATTGCCCATCCAGCTGGCGTGATCACAAATTTATGGTGTCCCATGGTGCTGGATGTACTGTTTCTGTGACAACTTTCCCACACTAAATAACTCTTCGGCTTTCATTATTTAGTAGACTGTCTATTCAACTATTGCATTTGTATAATCTCCAGGTTTGTGGGAAATGTCTCTTTGCTCCCTTCTTGATTGGCGTGCTGTCAGATTTACAGCCTTATTTTTAATGTTTTTTTGACATTCCTTAAAACTTATTTTAACTATTCCTGCGTATTGTAAGACTGGGCTGTTGACTGTTGGGGGGTTGTGTTGACCTCTTGTCTGCATCACCCAACAGGTAGTTGGATGTTAAGCCCTTCTGTATGACAGGAATTACTTAACTTATTTACATTTTATAATTAATGTCTATATTTAGGTTATTTTACTAGATATGTAATATGCAGAATATAATA
This sequence comes from Cimex lectularius, assembly GCF_000648675.2. NCBI lineage: Eukaryota > Metazoa > Arthropoda > Insecta > Hemiptera > Cimicidae > Cimex > Cimex lectularius. The sequence goes on from NW_019392733.1 coordinate 1,898,639, forward strand.
TTCAGTGGAACAAATTTTAAATTTTAGGCATGGGAAGAAACTTTCAGAAATTGGGAAATCGGGACAAAATTTTTGACATCCTATCCTAAAACAAAGCTCGAAGATGGACAGTTGGAGCCATTTCATCGAACAGCTGGAAAACGTCGAGCTTCTCATCAAAATTCAGATCACGAACTGGAGGTATGAATTAAAGAATTAAATGATTTTTTTCAATACATTATTATCGGTTTGTATTTAAGGACCAAATCAATGAATGGGCCAACATGACCGGGTTTTTATGTGCCCTTGGTGGCGTATGCCTACAAAGAAAATCTCCAGTTCGGCCTATGAGCAATATGAATGATGTCAGAAAAAATACAATTCTTCCCAATCCTACCCAGGAGATACAGTATTGCCCTGTCACTCAGTAAATACACTTTTATTTTAAAAGAAAATGTTTCTGTTATTCAACTTTCCGTTTTCAATATTCCTATAAAATGATCATGAAATCTAAATGTCTTTTTTTTTTCAGATTCATTGGCCATCTGCTTCGTTTGTTAGTTTGTAACAATGAAAAGTGCGGTGGACAGATTCAAAAACACGTAAAAGAACTTGTGGGACATGAAATGTCTGCTGCATTATATCCAATACTATTTGATCAAATCAAATCAGTTGTTGAAAAATTTTTTGACCAACAAGCTCAAGTATGATAATTAAATTTACTTCATCATGGACATTTTATAATTGAATTTCTTTGATTTTAGGTTATTGTATCTGATATAAATACACAGTTCATTGAACATATTATATTCATAATGAAAAATGTATTAGATAGTAAAAGTGACCAACCTGCAGACCATCTTGGAGTTACAAGCATAGAAGGAATGATGTTAGCTATAGTAAGGTGTGTTAAATATTATTCACCATGTTTTTGTTTTTAATTTTTTAATAGAATCACTAATTTATTGATTGATTCATTTTTAGATATGTCAGACATTTGGATATGACAGTTCATGCCATCCATATTAAGACTAAACTATGCCAACTGGTAGAAGCCATGATGAAAAGGAGAGATGACCTTGCATTCAGGCAAGAAATGAAATTCCGCAATAAACTCGTCGAATATCTCACGGACTGGGTATTAGGAACGTCCCATCAGATTGCTCCCCCAGGCTCTGGTGATGCTTCTATTATTACCAGGTAAAACATATGGTTCATTATGCTTACAATTATATCAAACAGAATTATTAAATACACTTCTAAGACAAAAATTCGGACACTTGTACTTGGTTGTTTATTTTAAACTATATTATCATGTATGGTAACTTTGGCACCCGTAGAGGAGGACAAGTTGAGTTGAAAATACAAAAGAAACATAAAACATTCTGTTATGAGTATTATTTTATTTACCACACTATAAAACATTTATCTTACCAACTGGTGTAATTAAAATAGTGAATCAAGAAATAAATGTGAACTCCATAAGAAGGAAAATAAAATATGACTTCCAAAGAGAACAGGGATGTTGTCAACCCGGTGGTGATGCCCACCCCAGAGCCATTTAGTTTCCAACCCAGTGAATGGCCACAATGGATTCGAATGGGCTGTGGACTGGACTGGAGAAGTACGCATATCTGTTGGCCTCTCTTATCTAAATAAAAACGTAAAACGCCAGTTCCACCCAATGCCTCAAATAGAACTGCAGTTGGCAGAACTTAATTTGGCAAAATACTTTAGCAAGCTTGACACCAATTATGTATTCTGGTAACTCAACCTGGCAAAAGACTCCCAAGATTATACATTTATTACACAATTTGGGAGATTTACATTTCAGAAATTCCCCTTTGGAATTACATCCGCTTCAGAGGAATTCCAACAAAGGATGGCAAGAGTCCTTCCTTGAAGGGACAAGAATTGCTTGATTCATATGAATAACATATTAGTCTGGGGAAATACAAAAGAAGAACATGATAACTATCTGAGGAGTGTTATGGAAAAAAAGAAAGCTGGGATAATTCTAAATTAAGGGAAAGCTGAGTTTTGTAAACAAAAGGTTGAATTTCTAGGATTTCTGCTTTTCAAAGAAGATGTAGCACCTGATCCGAACAAAGTGAAAGCAATTACAGAAATGGAACCACCCATGATGTAAAAGAAGTCCAACACTTCATGGGGATTGTAACATTTTTAGCAAAGTTCATCCCTAAATTAAGCAAGACCATGACATCGATCACAAGGTTGGTAAGCTCAAACAATGCACTTGTATGGGAGCCATCTCAACAAATTGCTTTTGAGAAAATCAAGGAATTACTCACATCTTCACCTTGTCTAACAATATCTGATCCAAACAAACCAATAATTGTGTCTTGTGTCTCGTCAACCAAAGGACTGGGCACCTACTCCAAGTAGAAGCTGGAGTCAAGAAACATGTGGCCTATATTTAAAAGACCTTGTCAACTGCTGAAAGCAATTATGCATATATTGAGTGAAAGACAGTATTTACAAGGGATAGCGATCATATGAAAAACTTTCTACCTTTTTGACTTTGACCATTTGGAATTGACTACCTATTATGGAAGCTGTTAAAAGTTCTGTTATAGCCATCATGCATTGCAGTCGACCACTACTTTATCTTCGATCAAAACTTCCGGTGGCTGTATACCTCTGTGGACTGTCATGGATGGTAGAGTGCACCACGCCTAGGACTTGGGCTGTTTCCATCATTGGCCAAACTGTCAGCCCAGGCAACAAGATCTTCTTAACTTAAACCATGTTTTTAAAAAAAAAAAAATTATTTTTTTACTCAAATTTATTGTTTCATCAAAGAAAACAATCTAAAAACCCAAATAACTCACTCAACAAATTGGCTCTGGAAAGGATGAAATTAAACTGATTTTTTGATATTTTCCTACTATTAGTAAAGACTACCAAGTTAATATATTATGTAAAATAAACAAATAAAACTAACAAGTTTCATCTTTTTTTCTTTTCTTTTTTTTTAAATGTATATTCAAATAATCTCCTACCTTAAAAAACATTATTTAACTTTTTTTTCTGTTATTCAAGAGATTTAGATCAAGCGTGCATGGAAGCAGTAGCTGCACTCTTACGTGGTCTTCCATTGCAACCTGAGGAATCAGACCGAGGAGATTTAATGGAAGCAAAGAGTCAGTTATTCCTAAAGTAAGAAGTAAACATTAACACAATGAAATTTTTTTTTTTTTTTACTTATCGAGTAATATTGTCTCTGTTTTTATAGGTACTTTACTTTGTTCATGAATCTACTGAATGACTGTAGTGAAGTGCCAGATGTAGCGAAAGATGTGTCAAGACAGCGGGTATCTGATGGCAAACTTACAACTTTAAGAAATTCGACAATTCAAGCAATGTCAAATCTACTTTCTGCAAATATTGATAGCGGTCTAATGCACAGTATTGGTTAGTAAAATATAATGCAATGTCAAGTGAATCATTACAATCTGTTTCGTAAAAATTATACAGGTTGTCTTGTGAACAAGCAATACTTCAGGAGGTTATCATACATCTTAAATTAGAATAAAAAGTTCCTATTGTCAAAAAATCTGGTTATCAAATGTATTCAAGATACTTCACTTGTCAGGTTACTTCTACCTTTTACAACTTTTTTCTCCAGGGTATTAGTTTGGTTTAGGTGTCAATACATAACTCATCACAGTAAAGTGAAGGTCTCGATTCGAATTCAGTGGCCTTACATTCAAACCCAACATACTTACATTTTTTTCAAAATCACGGGCACACTGAAGATTCATATAACCTCATAGATGAAATAACCAACAACTGTACTTTGTGTTACCATGCATTATTTCCTTATGTAAAATTAAAAGCTATTTTAGAAATAACTTGTGTTTTATAAAAATAAGGAAGACAAATAATGATTTGCCATGGGTTACAAATTAAAATCAACATTTTGAACCTAACATACCTTCAAATGTGCAGTTTTACAAAAACATGGACAACCGAAAATTCATTTATCCTCAGAGTTAAAATAACCTCATAAAAAATAAGTCTTAACTGTACTTTGTGTTACCCTACACCATTCGACTTATTTTGAAATTATAAAAGCTATTGGATGCTTGTTTTATAAAAATAAGTAAGACGAAAAATGATTTGCCATGGGGTTCGAATTAAAATGAATTGTCATTATTTTGAAGCGAACATACCTTCAAATGGGGGACCGCGGTAGCCGAGTGGTTAGCATGAGAGACTCTCACGCCGCGGTCATGGGTTCGATTCCCACCGTCGCCTCTGGCCCTTTTTTCACGATAACCCCCCCCCCCCCCTCAATTTGAACACACATATAAGAATTTGTCACCATGGCTAATATGCATAGATCATAAGGCAAAAAAAAAAAAACTTCAAATGGGCATTTTTTTTTTTTTTAAACATCGGCATCCTTAGAGTTCATATAACCTCATAGTTGAAATACCCTAGTAATTGAACAAAACTTCCATTAAGTCTACTGTATCAAAATGTTAAATCCTCCAGTAATTTTTTTTTTTAAACACCCCAGCATGCTCAACCCCACGACCCGCCCCCAGCCACAGGGAGTCCCATGTTACACATTGCTCGTTTAAATTTTGTTGATTAGGTTAGCTTCATTTAAAAAGTGAAACGCTTTGTAAGTGTATCTTGATCATCCCCTAAAAGTTCAGGTAGTGTATTTGGTAAAGCGTACTTATTTCTGATACTGTCATATAGATGACATGATATAAGCATATGTTTTACAGTCACAGTCTCATTGCATAAATGACAGATCGGTGGTGGCTGACGAGCCATCAAGTATCCCTTGGTGGCTCTACAGTGCCCGATTCTCAGCCTAGTTAGGATCGCTTCTTCTTTTCTTCTAACTCTAGATGAGGAAGGCCACATTCGAACAGTGGATTTTATTTCCCGAAGCTTGTTATCTGTGACATCTGACCAAACCTTTTGCCATTGTGTCCATACTTTAATTTCTAAAGCGGAATTTAAATCATTCCTTGTGATCTCGCTGATTTTGGTGCCATTTACTGTAGCTTCTTTGGCAGCTCTGTCCGCTAGTTCGTTGCCTAAAATATTCATATGCCCAGGGATCAAAAAAAAAAAATGACACTCTTCCCTCACTGTGAAAGACACTTCAGAGAATAAAGGGCATCCTGGACCATGAGGTTATTTGAGAACGGGTGGTAAAAGGCCTGTAGGGCAGACATCGAATCAGTGCACACGACCAGTGTATTGTTTTGAGCAATCAACATTCAGTGATTTGATTATTGCCGTCATTTCAGCTGTATAGTTACTCGCTATTGAGTTTAACGAAAATAAATATTTTCTATCTCCAACTACACAAGCTGCTCCCACCCCATCGGGGCCTTTAGAACATCCGTATACACGTGTTGCTGAGGGTAGCTTACTCTTGATGGTTAAGAATTCTTGTTTATATATATATAGATAGGATTGTCATTTTTATTATGCATATTCAGAGTCAACATTACTTTTGGTTTTGATAGTAGCCAGGGAGGTATGACTGAACAAGTTTCTTTTTGCAAAGGTGGTATCATGAACTGTACATCCAGTAACATTAGTGATATTCGAGCTCTCCAGTAAATTTGATTACATTGATGGAAAGACCATTGAAACTCCTATGGGGTCTCACTCAGAAGTTAAACTTTTATGAATTTAAAACCTAAGATTTTCTTAGGCTAGGGTTAAGTGGTCCTAGCTAGGCACTTAATTACTTGATGAGTCGTCAGGTACTAGTGCCAAGATGCTTAATGGCCACACCAAGGCTTGTCACCATAGCTGTGATCATTGTTCACATCTTTGAAATATCTCCCTTGAAACAAACGCTTTGGGCAGAAAATATTTCTTTGAAATATGAACAATTGCGGAGGTCATGCTGGGTGCACTGTATTAGTTGTGAGAGAATTAAAAATGGTGAATTTCTTTTTTAATATGTTCCTGTGTTTTCTTTAGAAACATTACGTTTTTATGAAGGTTAGGCCGGATACCATAAACATTCTCATTTGAAAATTGTAGCTATTAATGCGTCATAATCCATGATAAAATTTCAAAAACCAATAAGCAACACACCAGGCAAAACCAACTCGACCATTCGTCTAGAGAGATACCAAATGATTCACGAGGCTGTTTTACATAAAATTAGCATTTAATTTCTTAAAATAAGATGTTTTGGTTACAAGCAGTTCAAAAAATTATAATAATAAAATTAAAAAATTCAATAAAATTTTAAAACAAGAAAAACTAAAAGCTTTAAAAAAATTAAATCAATGTTAGGAATGTCCACCTTCTTAAAGAATACAAGTGTGACATGGTTTCCTGACAGATTTGACTGCTCTCAAAAGTTCATCCTGTTTCTGTTCTTCCATAACTGCACAGTATTCCTGAAACTTTTCCATCACTTCTTCATCCTTAGGTCTGACAGGAATGAATAGACTTAATTTTATAAGTTCCCCATATGTAGAAATCCATTGGGGTTAAATCTGAGAATCCAACACAGGACAGTAAGAACTTTTTAGCTCAACCTCCTGAAGTACTGATGTCTGGTCAGGGGATTTAAGACACAGACTTATATACATGCAGCATTCTTGTGTATCATAAATATTCTTAATTTTATACTTAGATCTGGGCTACAACCGAGACCTACAAACAAGAGCCGCTTTCATGGAAGTTTTGACTAAAATATTACAACAAGGCACTGAGTTTGACACGTTAGCTGAAACTGTGCTAGCTGATCGATTCGAACAACTTGTTCAATTGGTTACCATGATAAGTGACAAAGGAGAACTCCCAATTGCTATGGCGCTTGCAAATGTAGTTACAACAGCACAAATGGTATGTAAACTGTATTTACTACCCGTATCCCTACTATTGAATTAAATTGAACAAAGCCTTGGTCTGTCTTGTGTCATCCCCCATCTGGCAAGCCAAAACCAGTGAGGATAGACCAGGATGAAATGTCCAACTTACAGGTTCATCACCCTGTAGATCTCAAGAAAATCTCATTTATGTAAAACCTTGAGTGTTATTTTGAACTTTAAGGAACAGCTTGGGTTTTTTCAATTATGTCTAATTCTAACAATATGCACAATTTGTTTCTACCATAGGATGAACTAGCAAGGGTTTTTGTAACCCTTTTTGATGCGAAACACCTACTGGCTCCATTATTATGGAACATGTTTTATCGTGAAGTTGAAGTATCAGACTGTATGCAGACGCTATTTAGAGGGAATTCTTTAGGTTCGAAAATTATGGCGTTTTGCTTTAAAATCTATGGTGGGACATATTTGCAAAATTTATTAGAACCTCATATAAGGCCTCTAATTGAGGCCACTCCACCATCACTGGAAGTTGATCCTGCGAGGTATGGGTTTCTTAAAATTCACAGCTGATTTCTATGCTTTTAACCTGATCTATTTCTGTTATATAGATTAGACCCAGCTGAAAATATAGATCAAAACAGGCAGAATCTTATTCAATTGACTCAAAGGGTATTTGACTCTATTATCTCTTCAGCTGACAGGTTAATTTTTAAAATTATAATCAAACAATTTTTGCTTATCATTTTAATTCAATATTATTAAGATTGTGATTTTTTAGGTTTCCACCCCAGCTGAGAAGTATGTGTCATTGCTTGTATCAAGTTCTTAGCAAACGGTTCCCACAAATTCCTCAAAATAATATAGGTGCTGTAGGGACAGTCATATTTCTGCGTTTTATTAACCCTGCAATTGGTAAATTATTTGTTCTTCTTCATTGTTTGTTTCTTCATAATCTGATTAACTTCTATATTAAGTAATTAATCTAAGTATTAGATTACCAGATACTAAAGGAAATAAAAAATTGCATATGTGCCTGCTTTTTTTTCATGCAGTCTTATTAATTATTGTAGTGTCTCCACAAGAAATGGGAATCGTTTCAAAGATTGTACCTCAGTCAGTTAAACGAGGACTTATGCTGATGTCAAAAATATTACAAAACATCGCCAATCATGTTGAATTCAGCAAAGAGCAGCATATGATCCCATTCAATGACTTCCTAATATCACAGTTTGAGAGAGCTCGAAGGTTTGTTTTCATTCTCATAAAATAATTAGCTTGGATCATATAATTTTTATTTATTGTTATTTTTTATAGATTCTTTATTCAAATTGCATCAGACTGTGAGACAGAGGATCAAGGATCACATTCCATGTCTTTCATTAGTGATTCCAATGTTTTGGCACTCCATAGGCTTCTTTGGAATCATCAAGAAAGGATCGGTGATTATCTGTCAAGCAGTAGAGATCACAAAGCTGTTGGGCGGAGACCTTTTGACAAAATGGCAACTCTTCTTGCCTACTTAGGCCCACCAGAACATAAACCTGTTGACTCGCAGTAAGTCTTATAATTCAGCACTCAAAAATGACCAAAACATTTCACATTTCTATTTTTTTATGATATCAAAGTTTATGTTTGTAAAAATTTTCAAAGAAATAAATAAAAATCAAATCCTGGATATGTAACCTAACCCTACCTAATCTATCATTAACCCTTTCTAAACTAGCTCTAACTCTAACCATTCCTAACTTAATTGTTCATAACACTAACCCATCCCTAGCCCTCACACTATCTCTAAAGGTGGCCATTCACGATCACTCCCAGCAATCCAAACGGAGTGACGCCGTTCCAAAAACCACATCAATGGCAAAACTGAACTGGCATGCCAGGCTGTGGCGAATATTCGACCGGTCCATACATCTACAGTGCAACGACGGTATGGCGCGTTCGTGAATGGGAAAACCTGGCGTGAACAGTGGACTATTGGAGCGCTGGCTGGTTGTGAATAAGAAAGCCCTCGGTTTTTTTGGCGCAGTTTGCATCTTTCTGTCACTGAGCAAACATCTCCGTCGTACATTCTCAAAAAGTCAAAAACGCTTATTCTTTATTGGCAATGACATCCAATCGAGATTTTATTGTTGAGATGATTGAATTGTATAAAAGTTTACAATGATTATGAAAAGTGGTGGACAATGATTATCACAAAAGAAATGAAAGAAATTCGGTCCTTGACCAGTTGGTCGACCTTTTCAAAACAAAGGATACAAATGCAATGAGAGATGCGGTATTGATAACCCCTAAGCACTGAGCAGAAATCGTTGTAGAGAACTTAAGTTCTTCGTAGTTCATCCCTGTAGTGAGAAATCGTAATGTGGCTGCCAACGTTTCATGTGGAGTGATGATTTCTCTCATGATAGTCTTTTGTTTTCTAATCAGCTGGGTAACAAGCTGGAGTAAATATAAATAAGACATTAATCTTTCTGTTTGTAAGGTTTGGTTGAAATGAAACAACTAGTGTCATGTGGGGGATTCGAACCCACGACCTTTGGCTAAATATGCCGCTGCTCTAGCCATTTGAGCTATCGTGACTTCAATCCACTCAGACACCAACTGCCATCTCAACCTACAACCTTTCGAATTTTCCCTCTTTTTGCCATTTTTTGTTGTCCGAGAGGATCAAAGTCATGATAGATCAAGTGGTAGAGCAGCGGCGTATTTAGCCGGTCATGTATTTGAATCCCGCTCGTGGCACTAGCTTTTTCATTTCAACCAAAACCTTACAAAAAAGATTAATTAATTGAAAGAAGTTATTTGGTCAATAGAACACTAAATATAATAAATAAATAAGACGTTTCATCCATCCTTTAATAGTTCCTCCAATCAGCGGGTTCAAGGGAAAGGTCTTTCATCAAATTGATGTGGGTTTACGGCTTCTGTTCAGGAGCCACTTCTTACACCATTTCCTCTTCGGTTTTTTGCTTTTAATATATAAACAAACAGCAGCATAGCACAAGAGATCCTCATCCATTTTGAGCGACTGGCTGTGGAGCAGTCATGAATGCCCCCTCAAATTTCAGGCACTCCAAATGGAACTATACGGCTTGGTGCAGTTCCATTTGGAGCGATCGTGAATGGCCACCTTAACCCAACCAAACCCGTGGGACACTCTCTGTTAATGTATAATGATAATATATTATTGATGAAATCAAACTGGCCATGCAAAACAAATTGTCATGATAATAAATACATTATGGATTTAACGTAATCCAACCATAACCCAACCTAACCTAGCCTGTCCCTAATCTTAGCCCTACCTAACTTAAACTGTCTCTAACTTTAACCCTCCCTAAACTGTCCATAACCCTAACCCTACCAAGCTTAGCCTGTCTCTCACCTTAACACTAACTCTAACCGTACAACCATACTTAACCCAATGGTTGCAAAAAATTGTATCCAGCCTTAAAACATATCCAAGTTAGAAAGTGTTTGGAGTGCTCAGACCAAACAAACTTTCTTTAAGATCATTAATAACTCATGTTATGAGAATAAATACATCATGGATTTAACCATTTACCAACCTAATTTAACTATAACCCTGCCTAACCTAAACTTGCTCTAACCCTGCAACCTAACTTTACCAAACCAAACCCATGTTCAGAATAAATACATCATGGATCTGTATGTAACCTAATCCTAACCATAACCATACCTAACCTAACCTGTCCCTACCCTAGGGGACCTACCTAACCAAACCCATGTGCAATCAATGAAGCGAAAATGATCATGCAAAACAGTGTGTATCCAATCTCAAAACAGAACTACTACCTAGTCTAACCTGTCCCTCACCCTAGTACTACCTAACCTAACCCGTCCCTAAACTTGACATAACCCTAAAATTCACTCTAACCCTACTTAACCTGACAAAATCCATGCATGCTCCTCAGTAATGTGAAATTGATGAAGGAAACTTTTTTGTGCTAATTGTACAACGTTTAAATATTTTTCAACATATGCAAGATTGTGATATAGCGTTTAGTATATAGTGGTATATTTTCAGCTTGATGTTTTCCTCCTACCCTCGTTGGGGATCAATTGAGATGTCAGGAAACAATTTTGAGGAAATCATGGTTAAACACAACATGCACGAAAAAGAAGAATTTAAATCAATCAAATCATTGAATATATTTTATCAAGCAGGAACATCGAAGGCTGGTTATCCTGTCTTCTATTACATAGCTCGACGTTATAAGTGAGAATTACAAATAACTATTTTAATATCTCAAAATGTTAAAGAATGAAATACTTCTCACCTTTTTAAAATAGATAATACAATTATTTTTTTTTATTACTTATTTGGTTCATATTGTAATAACTTTAATCTTCATGAACTTTTCAGAATTGGGGAGACTAATGGTGATTTGCTGATATATCATGTCATACTAACATTAAAGCCGTTTTGCCATGCTCCATTTGAAATTGTTGTGGATTTCACTCATACATGTTCTGACAATCGCTTCAGGTTTGAAATAACAAATTTTATAACGTAACGCTTATTTACTCAAAAATTAGGACAAATATATTATCAACTTCCAGAACTGATTTCTTACAAAAATGGTTTCATGTTTTACCGGATATGGCTTACGCTAACATCCATGCTGCATACATTTATAACTGTAACAGTTGGGTCCGAGAATATACAAAGTATCATGACAGAATCCTGGCTTCCATAAAGGTAACAAATTCAAATAATTACTACAGTCACACATTTTTGTTCATGTTTTTCTATAGAGTACGTATTTATCCTTTTCTCTTTTTGTTTTTATAATTGATTTAATATTGTTTTTCAGGGTAATAAGAAGTTAATTTTTATTGAAGCACCAGCAAGAATTAATGACTTTATCGAACCTGATCAACAAAAACTGCCAGGAGCTACACTTTCTCTGGACGAGGATCTCAAAGTTTTCAATAATGCTCTTAAACTTTCTCATAAAGACACAAAAGTGGCAATAAAGGTAATTTTTCTATTTCAAATAATTTTATGTCAGCGGCCCGGACTCGTGTTTACTTTTTGTGTAGAAGGAAGGTTAGGCTCAAACAATACAAAAACCAAAGACAAGACTCGTATGCATTTATTGTAACACTTTTCCAGACCTTTCAATAATTATATTGATCAAATTAATTAAATATGAGTCAGCTAAACCACTACCTGTAGGGGTAAGCCTACCCTAGCCCTAGCCCTTGTTGCGAGGGTAAGTCATGACCCATGGCCATATGCCTAATGCACATGAAGGACTCCATAATTCTTGGAAGCTACCATCTCACTTGATGATTACTACCTAGTGCAACCCTACCTTGATGAGTCCTGTGTTTGACACAATGTTTGAAAACTTTCCCTACTAAATCATTTATCTTTTTTATTATTTACTGAGGCTATTCAGTTGTCTCTTGTCTACACCTTCCATGTTTTTGGTTCCTTTGTTTCCTACTGTGCTGACAAGACATCACGTTTACAGCCTAGCAGAAAAAGTACCAAATTTCTTGTAAACTACTAATGTAAAGCGGCCCATAGATGATCAATATTATTGCACAATATTTTGGGTTGTGCAATGTAATTGATCGTGTGTAGACGATATTGAAAGTTTGTGCAATATATTGCATGATTGACGAAAAGTTGAAAATATATTGTACAACCTGGAAAATATTGCACCGTCTGTTGGCATTATTGCGCAATATCAGTCAGGTTGTGAAGTATCAACAAGTGGTACAAACTATTCAATTTCATTACACAAACAAAATTTTGTACAATATTATTGAACGTGAAGGGGCAACGTCAAATTATTGTGCAATCTATATTGTACAATAATATTGACCGTCTATGGGCCGCTTAAGGCTTCCACAATCACTTCAATTTATTTACTTATTAAGACATCTTACATTTACAAGGAAATTTTTTACTTTAGTAAAAGACCTTTAAACCGACTTTTCATTAAACAATTTTTTATCCAATAGAAGGACCTTGACTCTGATCCTAACACATGAAAAAAATTAATTATCCCAATAGTTACATTAAGTATATATTGTGTATTAATTTTGATTTCAGGTTGGGCCGACAGCTATACAAATAACATCTTCTGAGAAGACTAAAGTTTTATCGCATTCAGTCCTGCTTAATGATGTTTATTATGCATCTGAAATTGAAGAAGTTTGCCTTGTAGATGATAACCAGTTTACTTTAACAATAGCAAATGAATCTGGTCCTCTTTCTTTCATACATAACGATTGTGATAGTATTGTGCAGGCAATCATTCATATCCGAAATAGATGGGAGTTGTCACAACCTGTAAGTGCACGATGATACACAATAAAATGATATTGTTTCATCAAAATATTAAGTGAAAACTTTTTACCAGGATTCTGTCACCGTCCATCAAAAGATAAGGCCGAAGGATGTGCCAGGCACTCTTCTTAACATGGCTTTTCTGAATTTAGGATCGTCTGATCCAAGCTTGAGGACTGCTGCTTATAATCAGCTGTGTGCCCTTACAGCAACATTCGACTTAAAAATAGAAGGACAGCTGTTGGAAACTTCCGGTATTAAACAAAATTAACAATAATTATTATAAAATATATGCTAATTTTTATATTTTCATTATAGGCCTGTGTATTCCATCCAACAATACAATTTTTATCAAATCTGTTAGTGAAAAGTTAGCTACTAATGAACCACATTTAACCTTGGAATTTCTCGAAGAATGTATACAAGGCTTCCGAGTGTCCACTATAGAACTTAAACATTTGTGTTTGGAATATATGACTCCCTGGCTTCCTAACCTGGTTAGGTGAGTAAAATTTTATAATTATGTATTCAAAAGAATGGCAAGTAGTAAAAAGCCAAAAGCATAGTCGACAATTATCAAAATATTAACACGTTTGCAATGTTTGATAATTTACCTGATAGTAAAACCACATTCTTAAATTATAACGCTATAACTTTTGAGCTTTAGAAAATGGGATCAGAGACAATCTCGGTCTGCTGAAATTTGAATGACAAAAACCTTAGAATCAATCAGTCAATTGTCTCTCCTCTAGCCTTTTTTTATGGACAGTTTCAATGTTCTTATATATTCTTTTCATATCAAAAGAACACCTCAGACTGCTTGCAGTAATTGGTTCTGGGACTGCAACATTTAAAGAAAGAAAAACACTTTAATTTTCAAAAATATTTGAAATAACATAATAAAAATTTTCTATAAAATAAAAACCCATTTTTGTAAATATTAAGGAATTATACAAGAGTAATCTAAAATAGTACATATTTTGCGCCTTGAACTTATAAGCCAGTTCCTGTCCTAGTATAAGTTGTAGTTGTTAAAAAAGAACAAAAAAATTAGTTTAACAACCACACAAAAAAGGCTATAAATCGAAAGGGACGATCACCTGGACGGGAACAACGTGATATCCTCACTAACCTAGGAAACAACTCTGCAATGATTAAGCAGTATGTTAAAAAAGAGTGTCACAGCACGACGGGAGTGATGTGACATTTCGCACAAACAAGGGAAACCTAACCCTGCAATAATTACACAGTTGGTGAAATAAATAAGAATATTGAAAGGTTTCTTACCCTGACTACTGTTTTATTGCTAAGAGAAAAGCAAGCAAATTAAAGCTAAGAGATTTTTCGGCCATTATGCCTTCTCGTCACTTACAAACTTGTAACTCCCGTTATCAAATAGTAACGACGTTTACTATTAATTAACCTTGAATTAATAAATAAAATAAAACGAGGTAACTTTTAATTATTCCACCTTTATTGAACACAAAATCCCAATAAAGCCAACACCAAATACTGAATAAAGCCTTCCTTATTTTAAATTAAACTAAAATACTGAATTTATATGATAATAAACGAAATCAAATTAAACTAATTTTCAACTCCACAAAAGCAAATAAAATGAAACATATATTATAAATCAAAGGTACTCAATCCTGTGAATCCTGTAAAAAATCAATATTTAGGCTGCATTATACAGAGACGTTTAAAATACTTAAGAATAAGTAAACACAATTTTACAAACAAGAAAAATAACTGGTTCTAAAGCAACAAATCTCAAAATTTAGATGTAAAAATGAGCTAAGTGTGGGGATGAACTCTGTGCATAGTGGAGCAAACCATTGCTTAGGTCCAGGTTATACTGAACGGGCTAAATAAAAATTATAAAGATGAAGATATTTTCTTTTAGAAGTCCGTAATTGATAAAATTAAACAAATTTAGTGCATGGCAGCCCTTTGGCAGGTGATTAACATAAAATGAAAAGAAAAACTATTATGTTCTCATAAATTTTATTACAGTTTTCAGTGTTTAAGTGACTAAAATGTTTTGCCCTTATACATTCTAGATTTTGTAAACCAGCTGATGAAAACAAAAGGCAACAAAAAGTAGTGCAGATTTTGGAAAAATTGATATTATTAACTGTCGAAGAAGTTGAAATGTATCCTTCAATTCAGGCAAAAATTTGGGGATCAATTGGGCAGGTAAAAAGATTAAAAAATCTATATTCACATCTTATTCTTATAGAAAATATCTTCCTATAAAAAATGAATAAAACTTATTTTCAGGTCCCAGAGCTTATTGATATGGTACTCGATAGTTTTATAAAGAAATCGAGTGATGGTGGATTCGCTTCTCCTGTGGCGGAAATACTGGCTGATACTGCTGTAGCATTAGCTTCTGCCAATGTACAACTAGTGGCAAAGAAATTCATTGGGCGACTGTGTAGGGTAAGTTGATGGTATTTTAAAAATGTTCAAAATTGCAAGTGAATTAATAATGTATTTTAGGTTCTTGACAAAACATGTACATCGCCTACACCATTACTTGAAAACAACGTGCTATGGGATGACATTGCAATCCTTGCACGATATTTGTTGATGTTATCATTCAACAACTGTTTAGATGTTGCAAGACACCTTCCATACCTATTTCATGTCGTGACATTCCTTGTTTGCTCAGGATCAACCAGTATGCGTGCTTCAATGCATGGGTTGGTTATAAATATAATCCATTCCCTCTGTACTTGCACTAAACCAACCTTTACGGGTAATAAACAGAATAATTTGTTTTTCCTTGTCAAGTGTATTAACAAGTAAAATTATTTTTGTCAGAGGAAGCACAGCGAGTACTGAGATTAAGTTTAGACGAATTCTCACTACAAAAATTTTATCTACTCTTTGGTATAAGCAAAGTTAAATCTGCTGCTGTATCGGCATTCAGATCTAGCTATAGACACCCTAATGATGGAAGGTGAGAATAGTATTAAAAAGTCATAGGCATGGTTTATTGTATATGCTAAAATTATTAATAAAAAATGGCCATTTGACTTTTTTTAGGCTACAGTCCGAAAGATATTTGTTAGGGATGGTACCAGACAGGGAAAAAATTGCGTTAACATCCCTTGAAATAATAACTGACGCCCTTCTTGAAATTATGGAGGTTAATTATTTTTTTTAATATTTTTTTAAATCATTTGTTTAATATTTTATATTTTCATTCTAGGCTTGCATGAGAGATATTCCTGATTGTGAATGGTTGAACACATGGACTTCTCTAGCGAAAAACTTTGCATTCTTTCACAACCCTGCCCTTCAGCCGAGAGCTTTAATAGTATTTGGGTGTATATGTATGTTTAAATAAATCAGCACAAGTTTAAATAAATCACCACAAATCTTCTCAACCTTTAATTTTTCTATAATATTTTTTTTTTTTTAAGCAAAAAGCATAACTGATCAAGACATCAAACAACTATTAAGGATTCTAGTTAAAGCACTAGAAAATTTCAATGATACTGTTCTTCTTGAGGCTCTTGTTATGTGTCTAACGAGATTGCAGCCTTTGTTGAGACCGGTATGTTTGGTTTATTTTGTCAGTTGGTAAAAAGATTTTAATTATAAATTTTCACTGCATAGGAATCCCCAATCCATAAATTTTTATTCTGGGTCGGTGTATCAGTACTTCAATTGGATCAGCTTACGCTTTTTGCATCCGGCCTTGCATTACTTGAGCAAAATTTACATACTTTAGATTCTCAAGGGACGTTTGATGAAAAGGTTGGCTTTTAATAGAACAACAATGGGTTTTAGTTTGACAGTTAGACTTAACTATTTTTGTTTTTTCATTTAAGCCTCTAGAAGCTGTAATGATGGCAACTCGTGAACCCTTGGAGTGGCATTTTAAACAGCTCGACCATGCGGTTGGCTTGAGCTTCAAAGGTGCTTAATGCTTCAAAGCATCTTGAAAACGTGCAGTTTTTAATTTATTTATTAAATTACAGCGAACTTCCATTTTGCTTTGGTCGGTCATCTTTTGAAGGGTTTCAGACATCCCACACCTACTACGGTCTCACGAACAGCTAGAGTCCTCACATCACTGTTAGGTATCGTGGCTAAACCTCACAAAAGGGATAAATTTGAAGTTACACAAGACAGCGTAGCCTATTTAGCAGGTATTTAAAATATCTATATGCCTTGTTTTTATATAAAATGTGCATTGATATCATAAAACAATATTATAAAGAAAATAATCTTATTTTCTAAATATTTGTCTTATTAGCATTAGTTGCTGTTTCTGAAGAAGTCCGTAGTCGCTGTCATGTTAAACATACAACCGTCAGACCAGAAGCACATTTTAACATGGTAACACAGGTAATAAAATCCTTATAAGTATATATATATTTATTTATTTATTTCTAATAATTTGCTGTAAACAAAACTTCATCTAGTTTTATTTTTATAATTATGATGTCCAGTATAAATCAAATAAAAATATCATGTTAGTTGGGGTCTCTATCTGGTGAAAATCGAAGTGAATCATCTCTGCTGTCGAATCAACGTCAGAAGTCTTGGGATTTGATGGATCAGTCGATATCTATTCAGAATCGTGTTCACAAACAACAGTGTCAGGTAGGTTTTTCCCATTCCATTTTCACTTCATGTTATTTGTCATAAATTAAAACTTCTTCCATGTGTATGACATAAATATTCTTTTTTAAATGAACAAAATTTATATACAGAGGACTGAGGTAACAGGATACCTTATAGAAGATCATTATTAAGTACAAATGCAGATTTGATCATTTTAATGGTTTGGTTGTAATTACTCTTGAAATGTGGTCTCGTACTGAATTCAAATAAGTACTTACCATATTCTCCAAGATTAAACATTTAATATATATTAAAGTAAAAGAAAAATGAGAAGAAAGTGATACTAAGATGGTAAGTGAATCAATCAAAAATGTTGCATAATTTACTTTTCTGTTTATACCTCATGATTTTATTACGTTTTGATAAAATATTACTTGAGGTCATCATATTTATTAAGAATTGTTATTCTTTATTGGGTTATGATGAATTCAGCGTGTACTACTACAATTAAAAGGTTATATTTATATACTAGCATTTCTACCTCTTTTGAGCTGGGGTAGAATTGTTGAAGGGCTTTCTTGGTGTGGTCCAGGCTTTCATTGCGTGTGACACTTGGGCTTGCTGTTTTTCCTCAATGACATCCTTCCCTTATTCTGATGTTTCACAGAGTAATGTTTTGGTCCTCACATTTTACCAGGTGTACACAACTGATATCCCGTCCTGACTTTTGCAGAAGATATAACAATCCTCTCAGGTAGCTCTGATCCTTTCTTTTCCACTCTCACCTCAACTTTCAACAACACTACTGGAGTTCTGTTGTGAAAAGAAAATAATACATATTTATAGACTTGATGTTGCTCGGTTGCTCCATTAATTATATAAGATTGGTTTATTGCCATAAATCCTGTTCCATCCTGTTTTTATTTATTTGTATTCTAAATTATTTTTAGCCGTTAGTTAGACTTAACTCTTGTTAGTTTACAGACTTGGTTCAACATTAGCCACAGCATGGCTCAAAATGCATCTAGAATAAAAATAAGTGGAAAATGGCCTATTTCTTGAATAAACCAACCAAACCTACAAAAATATACAATTTAACACAGAAAAATCTGCCCATGTAACTATCTGCAAAAAGATCAAAATGTTTACTTCAAAAATTCTCGGACAAGGTGTGTACCTAGGTATCGACAATTGTCTGAAATGTTAAAGAACTCTCACTTCGAATAAACGTTCTCAACTTACTTCTCACAGATAGGTACCTGCTTTGTTACACCTTATCATGAGTACAATTAAAAATTACTACAATTAAAAAAATATATATTAACAAAAGGTTAGAAGTGGTTGGTCATCTGTTCATGTAGGTTGTAAGTCTAATCCTATCCAACCTAACCTTATCACTAGCTTTAACCCTACCCAACTTAGAGTACTTAACCTACTTAACCAAACACATATGAACTTCTCGGTAATGTACAATCGAAAGCAAAACTTTGGATATCTAGTCTCAAAACTTATCCATGTTAAAAAGTGTTTGAAGTACTTGGATAAAACAAATTTTATTTAATTTCATTAATTTGTACGTTATGAGAATAAATATGGATATGTAACCTTAACACTTGCTCTTCTAACCCTACAACCTAACCTAATCAAACATGCGCACTTACCATGTGTACCATTTTTGAGTTCTACCCTTCATCTTTTTTTAGGCTCAACTGTATTTGTCCCTGCAGCTAGTTAAAATACTGGCTTGTCCTGCCACAAGTTTATTACTGTCCCCTTTTTAACAAGACAGGCCTAGCTTTTAATTAAAGCTAGGGTAAACTTTGGTGCCTTGATGAAGTTTGCTTTTTATTGATGAAGATGATGATATATGTAGTTACTGAAATTCAGCGGCATCCTAATCATGCCTTCATATTCAAGATATTGGTTTTGACTTGCCATCTCCTTGCCGCCATTTCTCTACAGGCTTGTCATTCACCAACAAATTAATAACTATTTTTAGCATAGCTCTATCAATTTTGATGTCAGAATCTTCTCTTTTGTGGGGAAGAGAAACAAAATCTTTTCTCACCTACTTGAAAACCCATGAGACAAAATTAAAGGACAATCCATAAAATAAATAATGAAATTTTACCTTTGGCCAAGAATAATTAAAGAAAAGTAAAAAGCAAAGAAAAATGCAAGGTGTAGTAAAAACTGATTCAGAAAACCCATGCAGAAAAAAATATTAATTTTTAAATCCTCCATAAACTTGGCAATGTCATAATTTTTAACATTAAAAAATTTTAAATCAGGAATTAAACTAATTTTAACACACAAAAATTATTTTGACCATTAAAATTGAAGGATGAGCCAAAGAAAAAAATAAGGAAATTTATCTTTGTCCAAGAGTAATTAAATTAAAGTAAGAAATTGTAAAAAAAAGTATTACAAATATAATGGCAAGATTTTAGTAAAAACCGATTCAGAAAATTCTCACAGAATAAGGAACATCCAATTTTTAAATCAGAAGAGTTGTGTCGTTACAAAAGCCTACCTTGTATCAAATTTCACGGTTGCCAATTTTATGGTTAAAATAAAATTATAATATAAAAGGCTGATATCAATTATATTGAGATAATTTGAAATCAAAATTAAAGCTGGTAAAGTACCTAAACTCAATTCAATTGATTTTATTGT
This sequence comes from Cimex lectularius, assembly GCF_000648675.2. NCBI lineage: Eukaryota > Metazoa > Arthropoda > Insecta > Hemiptera > Cimicidae > Cimex > Cimex lectularius. Next base: position 1,919,063 of record NW_019392733.1, read on the forward strand.
TAAGCACTGTTTTTCAGTGTATTTTAACCTACAAGTTAAATCATGTTATTTATTTAAGTTTAATAATATGATTTGTGAGTTTCTATGAACTTAAGATAATCAACTTAGTAAGTAAATAAATTTATTTCAATCAAAATCTAAGTAGTGCATTGTTAAAATAATAGGGTTTTATGGTAGTCAAATATTGTAACAACATCCAAAGACTAATGTATAGTGACGTAAATGTAAATAAAATGGTGTATGTAGGTAGGATCATCATCAATGGGTGCAAATGAGAGTAGTGCTCCCATTAATAGTAAAGGATGGCATAGTTTGGATCTTGGCTCACAGTTGCCCAATCTTCAAGCTTCAAGGGCAGCAAAATTCAGGACCCGATTTAAAAGGTCTTCATCTGTTCCATCTCCCAACAGTGGTTCTCCTCATGATTCTGCTAAAGTAAGCTTTGTAATTGTAAAAACATTAAAGGTTTTGCCGTATCAACAATGCATTTTATAAAGTTCCTCTACTTTTATTTCTTGCAGTCATTACATTAAAGTATAATTGTGACTGTTTCTTTCTTGTATTTGTTGCTGTCCTTTAATCCAAAATCTTATTGCTCTTTCTGTGATACTTTTCTTGTGTGTTTACAATTTTTGTTGTAGTTTTTACTGAATTGATCGTGGTCTTTGCTTGCTTCTACTGTGTTTATAATCCAATTGGTTGTTTGATTTTGCCTGCAGCTGTACACAATCATACTCTTCATCATTTTTCTCAATTACAATATTTAGCATGGTCATTCGTGGAACATAAACATCAAAATATAATCAAATTTGTTAAACACTGTAAACTTGTTACATTTCTTTCATTGCATAATCAATTTGAAACACTGCTTGCGTTTATTTTAAAGTTGCAAATTCTTCTAAAGCTTGCACAATAGCTTGCAAATGTTTAACTAGTGAGTTTTTGTTTATTTTTTAAACTACGACTTTTCAATTCAGTTGTGATGTAACTTAGTGGTTCAGATAAATGACAACGTGCATTGGGCATTTATTCTTGTGAGATTCTTCATTCTACATAAATTTATTCATACCATCAACCATTCAACACGAATCCTGCATGCAAAAAGCAAATGTTTTTGAACACTCAGATAAATATCACGTCTTTAAATAAGTCAGTAGCGTTTTTTGATGGCAAATTTAATGAAAATGCCAGGTACTTTAAACAATGTAGGAACTATTTAGTTCCACTACCTGTTCACCCCCATGCTCCACTGATTTATGGTGCACAAAAGACACATGTAGGGTGAGTGTCATCCTGGTGGAAAACAATCCTTTGCAATTAGCCAATGCCAGTCATTTTTAGTCAATTACTGACATTAAACTTTCCAATGTGTGCAGTACACTAGAATTTAAAATGGTCTGTCAGAAGAAGCTTGTAATAAAACATCAAATGCTTGACATTATCCTTATTGGGATGTAATCCAGCTTTTTGAGTTGTTAATAGTGGATTGCTGCATTTTCCCAGGATTTTCCTCCTTGATATTGTTGTGAAGAATCCACTTTTCATCCCCAGTTATCAATCTTTTTAAATATGGGTCATTTTCATTTCATTTAAGGAGGGAATCTCAGATGATGTTGTCTGATAAATTCTGCGCACTCAATATGTGAAGAACCCATATATCACTCTGACAAACATATACAGCTGCTCTGAGAAGCGTTGAAACGCTTGTTAAGTGGTGTTGTGACAAACTATGTCCCTCTCCCCAAGCAATGCGAAGACATTTAGTGTACATGCTTAATTACTTTCTGTGTGGAGGGAAGGTACAGTTCAAAAATACAGCAAATAGGAGAGATAATATTCATAAACATTTATTTTTACCCTTTTGGACTTTGTTAATATTGAAATAAAAAACAAACGAAGTCAGCCATAACTCTAACTCTGGAGATGTGCTTATTTATAAACAAAGCTACCGCAAATGACATGTGCTAACACCACTTCCACATCCTTCAGCGTTGTCTAATTTCTCAATTCTGAGACTGCGTCCCCGACTGAATCTCACTGATTGTGTCCTCAATTCTGGTCTCGCTGGCTGAGTTCTCTCATTGAGTACCTGACTCTCACTGACCTATTTTTGCTTTTCTGACCTATATTGATTTCCCAACAAGGGTGGAGAGAAGGAAAAGCAAAATTTGTTGGGCCTGATGGTCAACTCCCTTCTTGCAAGTTTTTTTTTTTTTTAAGCAATGGATACCAGGAACTGGAAGAGTTCCCCCTGAGCATTGCAGCTGTTCAGCTTATTGTACTTTATCCCTGGCTCCATTTTTGGGGGTTCGCAACACGAGTGTGAATTTGAGCCCCCGGTGTGCTGGTGTTCTTCCATCGAAGAAACTCATGTTTGAAGTGAGTTGGGACCAAATTCAGGGTCACTGTCAATTTCCTTCAATTGCAGCCACCGGTCCCTTTAGGCATCAGAAAAAAGTCCAGAGGCAACAGTGGGGATCGAACCCACAACCGTGGGATTTACTAACCGAGAGTCTGACGCCTTAACCACTCGGCTACCGTGCCCCCCCCCTTGCAAGGGTTAGTCAGTAACACCTCGTCATTCTAGGGAGCTTCCAGTACATAGCCCCCAGGGCCCTATGTCGATGGTCCTCCGGTGAATGGTGTAAAACTTTAGTTGACCCTCAACTAGTTGAGCCCTGTCCTCAGCATACAACAACTTTCCCTTAATAATTTATTCTTCTTTATTTTTATTATAGGGTGTTTGCTTGTTTCTACTCCCTCCAGGATTTTTTAAAATGTTCCTTTGTTCCATACTGTGTTGTTGAGCCTTATATTTACAGCCCCATAAAAAAGTACTTTCAAAATCCTTTGCTTATTATTTTAACAATTAATTTTAATTGAACTTATACTAAGAGGGAAACTAGCTTACACTTGTATGAGATATGTTAAGTTCTCTGCATTGTCTCATGTCATTGAGTGTGGGTTATTTATGACAAAATTTGGTCATCATCAACAGTTGGAGGACAACCAGAGCACTTTGTATCTTCCAATTTAAAATTTGCAAACCACTTATGGACAGTGTTTTCTTGTAAAACATCATCACCATGCACAAAGAAATGACGAATGTGCACTATTTTTGGCATCTGTTTTAAATTAGCAAACACCTGGAAAAAATATGAGATCTGGAACGAATAAAAATACGTTAAATACCTTTTCAGAATGTAAAGCAATAATTACTAAATAAACATTCCTTCAAAACACAAGATATAAGAAGGATAAAATCTAATTATTGAAAAACGCTACAAACTTATCTTATAAGACAATATATTGAGTTTATCAGAATCCCATAATATTTACATGATAAAAAATGAAAAATCAAACTATTACTTGTTGAGTTTTGCCTGAATTGACAATGTTATAAGAATTGAATAAATTTACGTAAATTCTACAATGCAGCAAGTTATACGTAAAGAATTGTATGAACAACACATCACTAAGTGCAATTGTGTAGTGCTGCCTCAATCAAATTTTACTTTTAATTGCATATCATCAGTACCTTATTTTTCAATGATTCATTGAAATAAAAATTACTCGCATTTAATTCTTTAGTATTGATAAAATGTACACATCTTCATGTTTTACTTTTTTATTTTAATAAAGAAAAAATCTGATTAATTTGTTGTTGTTTTTTATTGTTTGTAGTACATGTGCTTTTTTAATATAATTTTAGTGCAACATAAATTGTCATAATAATTGCTGAAACAATTTACAATTTTAGCCAGTACTCAGATTACTCTGTCAGACCATTTAACAAACATTTCTATTCTACCATACATACCATACATTTCTATTTTCTAGTCTACCTTGCTATTCAGTATTACTAGTATATTTTTTTTAATGTTGAGTTTACGTAAAATAACAAAATAAAAATTTTAAAATGTGCCAAGTAATTTGCCAGTTCATATGTAAAAAATCAAGGATAATCCATACACTGTAATTTCCACTTTTCTCTTCTTTTGAAATGTTGTGTTATAAACTATTAAATGGGTCAGGAACTTTTTTTAAAGACAACAATTACATTTGATTTGTCTTTAGATATGCTTTAATGAACTTTCCATGTCATTTCTTTGCAGAATCGGAGCGCACGTGTATCAGTTTCAAATGAAAATAACGTGCTGCTTGATCCAGAAGTCTTAACAGATCCAAGTGTCCAAGCACTTGTGTTGACAGTACTTGCAACACTTGTCAAGTATGCCACTGACGAAATGGAAATTAGAATTCTCTACCAGTACCTTGCAGAAGCTTCAGTTGTCTTTTCAAAAGTGTTTCCTGTGATGTAAGCAAGTTTTTATACTCCATTACCTTTTAGTACATTATTACTTGCATTAGCTTAAAGTTATAATGCAACATAAAATACCCCAAACAACTATAGAACCCATAAATAATACTCTGACGCTTCTTTATTATAAACAAAGCTGATTCAGTTGTGCAATCATAATTTCTTGATTTACATATTTTTATTAATGTTTAACCTTGTTTGCAAATATAAATTTAATTTTAACATGGTATGTGGGTATGCTGAATACACAAGTCCCACAACCACAAGTTGAGTTAGGTTAGATAATGTGTTAGGGATGGATTAGTATTACAGTTAGTACTAGGGATGAGTTGGTTTATATATCCATGATTCAATACTGAGAACAAATATTTCTCTTTGTTGTATTAGGGACAGATTATGTTAGATAAGGTTAGGGTTAGTGTTAGGAATGGGTTAGTGTTAGGATTTGTGCTAGGGACAAGTTAAGTTATACATCCATGATTCAGTGCTGAATACCTCCTGAAACTGAATTCAGAACCTCCTGAAGTATTGAAATCTGTTCACGGTGGACCCTGTATCCTAACCCATCCCTTACACTAACCCTAACCCTAACCCTTATCTATCCTAACCTTATCTAACTTGTTCCTAATCCTAGGATGAGAACTACTTGTTCTCAACATTGAATCATGAATAATCTAATTCATCCCTAACACTAGCTCTAACCCTAAGTTCGCAGGACATCCTGTATATTTAAGATTCAATTTTTTTTCCGTGACTTTTAAACAACAATAAATTGTACTTTCATGTGTATAAAATCTACCATTATCTAGATAAAGAATTATTAAACATTGTGTTTTTTTATCAAATGATAAGATAATTTATACTGAAGAAATAATACAGTAAAAAAGTATTAGTTTGTTTCTTTATGGACCTACAAACATTGCTGGCACTTTACACATAAGATTTTTCTGTGCCATTTGAGCATTTTGTTTTTCTTGTTTTAACTCACTGACTCTCTGCTGTGATTTTCTATTGTCCCAATGCCTTAAGTTCTCATTGGTACCTCAGGATGTGAAAGGTACAGTGGACTATCTGTTGGCTGTCGTGGACAAAGGGTTAAACCACTTTAAAACGACTTTTACATATATTATATAAAAAATATCCACCAGTTGTGGATTTCCAGAAACTGGAGTTCCCCCTGAGCACTGGAGTTCCCCCTGAGCACTGCAGCTCTATTGAGCATTGTATTTCTAACCAACTTATAACTAATAATAAAATCATTATTAACAACTAATTTCTCTTCAATTTAGCCACTCATTGTTGGACGGAAAATTGACTAGTTTGCTCTCTACATGCCATGACCAAGTTCTTCTCAATTCAGTGCAAAGTATTATTCAAAACATGATTGCTTGTGAAGAAACAAGCTTGCAACAATTACATTACTTGCAATCTTGGGGGTTTGGAGGCCTTTGGAGATTTGCTGGACCATTTACAAAAGTAATTTAATATAATTGTCTGTCTTTGTTTCAAAGTTTACAATTGAGCCATTTCTAAAACTTTGCAGAGCGTATGCACTGCTGAAAGTGCAGAGCATTTCGTCAATTGCCTAGAAGCCATGGTGGAAATGTGCATGCCAATGGAAGAAGGGGAATTAGATATAGCACAGTATCCATCTATGTTAAGCGTATCTTCCAACATGAATCTTTCATCTTCTTTATCCAGCTTAACATTAGGCTCTCCAACTGATAAAGGTATGTTTAATATATGTAATATGTACAATGTAAATTCAATGCATGTAGTACTTACAATAACTATGAGTTGTTATAAGTCATTAAAAATAAGTTGTTAAGTGAATTGTTAAAACCTAAATACTTTTTACTACTACTCAGCACTACAACCGTTGACGGGCCCTGTCTCCTCCTATCTATACCTGCTGGCCCAGACTCTTCTGTCCTCTATGCTTCTCCTTCCAATCTGCATCTTTCTGAGGTAATCCTCAACATCTCCTAACCATTCTTTATAGGCCTTCCTCATAGCTGTGGTAGACCAGGCTTACCTAAGAAAACTTTCTTTACAGTCCTGTTCTTTGGCATCCTTTCCATGTAGTCAATCCACCTGAGGCTGTCACTTTTATTACAGCCACAATATCAGGTTTCTGGTACAAAAATTTAAACTCCCTGTTTGAACGAATTGGCTAGTGACCATACACACTGCACCAAAGATCTTCCAGAGCACTTTTCTTTCAAAGCACCTCAATAAATCTTCATCCACTCACATCGTGATCCACGTTTCAGGGTATGCTCTTTCAGAGCCATAAAATACCATTGGCCTCACTTTATGTAATGTTTACTTATTGTACAAATTAAAACCTCAATGACAATTACAGGTTTTTGAATGAATAAGCTTTGTTACATTAGAACAATTTAAAATGACACCTGTATGAGTAATTTATGTTACAAATAATTAAAGATTTGTGGTTTAATCCTTATAAGAAAATGTTTCCTGATAATATCTCTTTTACCAAATATGCAATGTTTTATATATTTACATTTTTTTACTTTTATATTTACTTTTACATTTTTTTAATAGATTCGTTGTTGGATGGAGATGGGTCAATTTCAAGAGGGACGTTCAATAAATGTCGTCCTCCGGGTAAAAAAATGTCAGGTGAATGAGATTCACTAAGGCTCCTCAAACTGAACCTTAGCTGGTTGTGAGGAGCTGACAAAAATTTCGGCAAATTACGCCTATGCAGGTATGACTATCAGAATAAATATTTTTGAATAAATGAGGATAAAATATATTGTATAAATGCACAAAACCTGATATGGCTGTTATTGTACTGTTGACCAGCATTTATGTATTAATTTATTTGTATTTTCACAATATTTATTTTATATATTTATATAGTTTTTATAAAAATATAACTTATTTAAACATATTTTGTGAATAAAAATTAAATTTACTAATATATTTAAAAAATTGGCCTTTAACTATTTTAAAAATATATTATTAACGTTATTTTACATTGTTTCTGCCCTTATAGACATTGTTATTAATACTCACTCCAAAGAATTATGATTTTTTTTTTTTTACAAATGTATATTATTTTTTACTTTTGTTGTTAGTATTTATTCGTTCATTGTGTTCACAATATTTATTATTTGAGAATGAAACTTTCAGTTTTGTGAGAGATGACTCCTATAAACAAGAAAATATAGGAGCAATATAACAAATTCATAAGTTAGGTGAAACTAGAGTTCACTACATTCCCGTAAAAAAAAAAAAATTAAAATATTTAATAAGTGTCTACCTTTTAAGGTAAGACAGTTTTAACGCTTTCTTCAATACAATGAAAATAAGTATTTTTACGATGTCACGTAGAGAAATAAATTTACATTAGGACTTTAATTATAAATTTAGCATAGGGTAAATAATATTTCATCCTTGGTGATGATTTACATTAAAATAATATTGAGGTTAACTATCAATGTGGGCTATTTACAATCTCTTATCTTATGTATTTTTTCTTCTTTTGAAAAACAAATAATTTTTGAATAATTATTAGCAGGTTCAATTGAGTGACTCTTGATCTAATGGAGGAATGAAAAAATACACAATGATATATGAACACCACCTTTTGAATAAATGAATAAGTTGAAACAAGATTTATTCATAAGAATATAAATATGTATTTAAAAAAAAAATATAACGACAATAATGAAAAATAAAATTGTACACAAAAAAGATTTAACCTTCAAACAGTCGCACAGGGTAGAAAGTTAACCTAGCCCTTTTTTTTAATTATTTATATTTCTTTAAGTTTATTGTTATCAAACTGTATAAGGGCCAGATGGTATAAACATTTTTTTTATTTACTAATAACAACAATTTTATCACAGAATTTGTATTAAAAACTATAAATTTTAAAATTAATGATATATAAGTTTTACAACAATTTCACAAAACTGGGGGACCACAGTAGCTGAGTGGTCAGCTTGCTACACTCTCAACTCGTACACCACACAGTCGTGTGTTCAATTCCCACCATAATTGTATACTTTTTTCATGCTCCCCTTCCCCCCTCAAAAAAATACCCATACCATCAATCTCCTCTCTCCCTGGCTACTATGAAAGCCATTTTAAAAATCACAAAAATAGGAAGATAAATATTATATATATATATATATATATATATATATATATATACACCCCAACAAATTGCTCAGGTCATCATTGGCCCTTTGCCTATTTGTACTTCTTTTCCTGATCTTTCATGCATTTTTTCAACCTGCAGCCATTTGAGCGTCTCGTTCTGTTACTGACTCTCTGCTTTTATATGACAATTAAGTCGATATCTACAAATAACCTCTCATTTGTACCTCAGGTTCTCATCTACAGAATAGACACAAAATATACAATACATATATACATACCATCACCCGATACAAGCATAGAAGCCTCGTGTGACATTCACTCCCCTCAAAATTCCTTGAAGCGAGGTTAAACCCCGAATTTTTTAACTAGAACTGAAAAACTAGATTTTAAGAGGTAGATTTGAAGCATGACGTGGGCCAGCATAAGGTAGAGCTACTTTGTATTTCCATTTTTGTAGTTTAGAAGGTTTTTGCACTACACAATGCAGGAAGATCTTTATCTTGATACCATACTCAGTCGGTTTACTTTATTAGGTTAATCAGTGAGTATACTCACGTCATAAAAATTATAGGAAAAATTAATCAAAAATGTCACAAATTGCTGCTATTTTTCCCTTTTCTTTTGATGTGACTTCAAATCGTATATGACATCTGAAGAGAAACTTCCTATTGCTCAAGGCAGTACGCGAAAATTCCTGTACAGACAGAACTGGACAAATCTGAAACATTTAGCTGTCCATACAAAATTCCTATTAGAAATATACAGACGAATATAACAAGCTGAAGAGTATTTCACAGTAAACTTCTCCCTGAATTAGAAAATAATTTGAATAGTAAAATAAGAAGTCCAAGAAAACGTAGAAGGTATAAATAGTTGACAGAGAAAAAAGTATTAGAATAAACGGTTTAAAAAAAAAAAAAAAAAAAAAAAAAAAAACTTAAAAGTCATGAGGGGTAGTGGGTTTTCCTTTTTGAGTGATGATTGTGCCTGAACACTAGAAAACATTATTTTTAGAATAGAACAAAGCTAGGGGGTTCAGTTTTGCAAGATTGTGTTTGCAAAACTATCCCAATGTGACTGTTCCAAGGTTAACAATTTAAAAAAATTCCTTTATAAATAATATTAATTTATTAATAGCAATAAAAAAACTAAGTATCTTGGTATTCAGTCTATCTTAAGTACAAATATTTTACACAACTATATTTTGAATGTATTTTGATCATGATTAAAATTGTAATGTTAGTTAAAAACTTAAAAAAGGGTAAATTGATCAAGTAACAACTGCCTGCAAGCATACCAATACCAAAGGCCAATATTGCCTTTTATTGTAGTTGTATTTAATTGTTCTTATTAGTTTAAAAAAAACCTCATTAGATCATAAATATTTATGGTGTTTATTGTTGATTCCTCCACAAATATGGAGGATTTAATACCGTAGTACAATAAGTAAAACTGTTGTGATTAGCATTTTTAATTTTTAATATATATATATTTTTTTTAAATTTAGGTTGAAAAGACATAAGAAACACAAAATGATGGTACTTTAATAGTATCAGCTTCTTTATGATTGTATATTTAATTGTACATTTTAAAAAGAAAACCATTGGTATATTTGGATACCATGAAGCAAACAAATTTTGGCACACTTGAAAAATTGAATTTTGGTCGGCTTGAATTTGTTGAAGCATGACGGCCATTTCTTATCAGTACAGAATTACTAACAGAACATATATACTGCATAGAAATTATGAATGATGGAGTGAGTACGGTGTTCAATCCTTTTTAAAAAGATGTTCCTACTCACAGTAAGTTTTTTTTTGCAACGACCGGATTTCGAGCCCTTAGCTAATCATCAGGTTGAAGGATTTCTACAACCTGATGATGAGCTAAGGGCTCGAAATCCGGATCGTTACAAAACAACTTACTGTGAGTAGGAACTATCTTTTTAAAAAGGATTATATATACTGCATGTTGTCATAAATTCTAAGTAAAGAAACTAAAAAAGTTTCATAATTCTGTATGATAAAAATATGTTATGAAATTTTAAAGATCAGTTACGCTTCGTTTAACATTGTAAAAGTGATATTTTAAAGTTTGTATAACAAGTGCTCTTTTTTTCCTTTTTCCAGCTTACTGCTTAGTATTATTGGAAAAGAGTTTAATAATTATTTATCTTTTAAAGACTTGTTGTTTTTTAACTGTTGACTTATGTTTAAATTTATTAAAGCCACTCTCACCTAGTACAAATTTATTTTATCATGTTTAAGTGTTAATAAGGAATAAAATATTTTATTATTATTACCCTTACTTACAATGGCAATTTTAGTCCTAAGAAATGACTTTTTCCTCAAACTCTGAAGATTTACATCCTATCGATGTAATTACTTTAGTTTAAAGTATTTTATTTGCTTGCATTAAAATTTCAATTGTAAATTTTGTAAGTGTGAAAATCATATTTAGCAGATGAATTTAAGGCGCACATCCTTCCGTGGATAACAAGTGAGGCACTTATGGATCTCCTGCACTTACATTTTCACAATTGTTGTCCTTAAATAAAATAAGACCATGTTGAAATTTACATTAAAATTATCAGTATTATTTTTTTTTACTAATTTATATCATATAGTCAAAGACAAAAAAAATTATATTTTATTGTTTATTTCAAACTGTATTTATTTTTATCATTATATTAATTATAACATACTTTTTTTAATGTAAACCAAAATAAACAAGAGCAGAAAATTCATGAGGTAATAAATAGGTTAATAATAAAGTTTGAACTAGTTCTTTCAGAGAGGTATGAATTGTTGATGTGTAATTTTTCATTGACATTCCGTTTATCAGCAAAAATTATTTCGCAGGATTTCACTGCACAGTCTGCCAGTTGATGAATTTCTAATCATTTTGGCCTGCCTATCCTTGCTGTGTTGATATGTCATTCACCAAAATGATGAGCGACAATCAAATTTCATTATTTTGTTATATTAGGACCAACTTTGGCATAACCATAAAAATTGACAGTTGTAAGCAAATTAAACAAGATCGAGTTTGAATAAAAATTGTTTCATTATGATAGTTTGAAAGGAAATTAGCCAAAACACCGGAAATTCTTTAGGTTATAAATAGGTTAATAAAAAAGTGTTCACTTTTTCTTACAGAGGTGTATGAAGTACTGATTTATGGATTTTTTTTTTTTGTTTGACATTCTGTTCATCAGCAAAAATTATTTCACGGGATTTCTATGCATGGTCTGCTAGTTAATGGATTGGTAATTTGTTCATTACTGGTCATTTTGGCCTGCCTTGCTGCGTTGATATATCATTGACAAAAATGATCAGCAACAACCATATTTAATTATTGTGTTATATCAGGACCAAACTTGTCATAATTACAGGAATTATTTAAAAATTATTAAAATTATTTAATTATGATGGTTTGAAAAAAAAAATTCACCCAAACACCAGATAATCATTTAGCGGATAGAATAAATTGGTTTAGTTAAATTTTAATCTATCACTAAATGATTTGCCGGTGTTTTGTTGAATTTTCTTTTAAACCATCATAATTAATTTTTTTATCATGTTTTTTTTCTGAGTGTATATAATAAAAGTACAAAAATCAATAAAGCATTCAGTGGTAGTCACCGTTTTACAGGGTTTATATGTGTGATTTTTTATTGTTATTATATTATTACCTATTAAATATATAGGTTTCATCAAGTGACTTGAAAAAAGATGAGTTTGCCTTCAATAATAGAACGCACAAAATGTTAGATTAGCATATTTTTTTTCAGACAAATTTTAATGTATGAATTACTTTGTTTAAGTATAATTAACAGTTTTCAAGCTTGTAGTTTACACTGTACAGAAAATACCTTTATTCATTTTGAAAATCTCTTGGAAAGTGACAAAATATAATTGTTGAGTTAGAGCTTTTAAAAAAAATCAAAAATCAAACCAAAGATGGAAATTTACATTTTACTTATTGAACATTTTTCCCAATAATAGTTGTATAATAATAAATACCAATGTTTGTTTTTACGAATAAAAAATTTGCTTATGATTGTGTTCATGGATATAGAAATGACTTTTTCTCAGTTTATTTTATTCTAATTCCATGTTATAAAAATGAATTATATATGTTGTTCACATTTTAAATGTTAGCTTTTACAATTTTAATATTTATTGTTTGACTTAAATTATTGTTAGTTGAAATTAGTGATGTATCAAATTAAATTTAAATTTGTTATATGTGCTCGTTAATAGCTGATTATCATTTTTTGTTAAATTAATAAAATTATTGACTTTTTATTGTTCTATGTAAAATGGGACAATCTTGAGTTTCTGATAAAGTTTTATTTTAACATAAACTAGCCATGTATTTCAGTATTTCCCCGACTGAGGGAGGCGTTTTGCATTAGTGTATACATAGAAACACTAAAACATGTGACAAAGAAATAATGAATTTTTGCTTTATGTTACAAATAGGCTATTAGTAAAGTTTGAAATTTTTCTTACAGCGATGAATTACAAAAATAAAAGACCTTGGAAGAGAACTCTTGTGATAATATCAGCTGTAATAAATTGTCTTCTATAATCCTTTAGCAATTAAGTCTTTTCATTGTAAGAGACAAATTCAAACACACTATCTGTTTTTCTTTATAAGATCTGTGGGGTGATGAATATTATCTTGCCTGCGTATCCTCGCCAGTTTGGTCTGTCAGACGCATTCGTCTATTCAAATTCCTTAATGTTAACAAAAAAATGTTCATGTTTGTTATTTCAGATTAACACCTTGTATAATGTGACACACTGAAGATGCCGAAATGCTGAAACAAATTTGACAAACAGTGAGGATAGGCAGACCAAAATATTCTGTAATGACCAAACTGTTTTCTCTATTTTTTTCAGATTTATTGCATTATAATCTGTTGAGATAGTCATAGTTTAAATTTGCAGAAATCATGATTACTCAGGTGGTTAAATTAGCCAGCCTTGTTTTCTTTGATCTTTAAATAGAAATGATATATTACGTTTATCATTTATGTTCAATCAAATTGGAACTTATTTAAATTAGCACACAAATTTAATAATGAGTTTAGTGGTTGTTGTTTTTTGTTACATTGAGTCAAGACATTTCACTTCTTGATAATTCTTACAATAATTAATTACATCTAGTTTGGTCATGATTATCACTGAATTGCCTCAATGATATTACACAGTTGTTGCACAATTGATATACAAAACCAGGCTTTTCAATAAATAAAAATCCAGCAAATGTTGCACTAAAGAAAAAATTAAACAACAAAATCTAAGATTTATTTATTTTAATAAAAATTTTAAAATTTCTTTCCTCCTGTATGACCTATATGGATCTATTTTGGAAATTGCACTTTTCCCTATAAGACAGCACATTGGTGCCTCTTCATGCACCTCTTTTGGTGTAAGAATTGCTTTACCGAACTGGTTGTACCATGAACTTCAAATTCATGAAGGATTTATGCGGATGGCTCTGGTTTCTTCTGACAGTCGGCATATTTCTGTCTCTGCTTTACCCATCTTTTTTATGTGGTAGTTAAAAGGCCAGTACAGAGGCCTATAATTTTCCTCAAATCCCGCCTGCTGAGAGAGAGAGAGAGAGAGAGAGAGAGAGAGAGAGAGAGAGAGAGAGAGAGAGAAAGAGAGAGAGGAGTTCCTTCACCTTCCTTTTAGAGAGATTTATAAATCCTACTTGGTCATACAGAATTTTTCTTTCTCGAATCATTTCTTCATTTTCAACTTAGGCACATAAGTGCACTTAGTTGTGGTTCTGGCCTCATGAGGGCTACCCTTTTTTTTTGGCTAGGTCAACCTGTTCATTTCCTCCTATACCTTCAAGTCCCAGAACTCACTTCAAAGTAATCTTGTGTTTTCCTAAAACCATTTGGCAATTTAGATATTCAAAGACTAGTTTGGAGCTAAAAGCATATTCTTATAAAATTGTAATGTTTATTGAATCAAAAATATAAAAAAATTTTCCTTATTGTAAATAAACAGCAATATCACACAGACAATAAATCTGCCTATAGTATAATCAAACATGTGTATATCTAAAACTTAAACATTTCCACGATATTTTGGTACTCTTAAAATGAATTTTTCCACTTTAAATAAAGTTAAACTCTTTCTATACTCTCCTTGGACTCATTTCAGTTTACATTACATTCTAAATTATTTTGTTTTATTTATTTATTTTTTAATATCTGGCAGCAGTATCTTGGATAAAAACAAATCTGAAACTGGATGTTCTAATCAAATCAAACTTTATTAGCCATTGATTTACATATTTTGCATAAAAGGGCTATGTCATTTAAAGGAATGTTGAGGCCTATATAACTTGAACAACAAGATTAAAATATTCTTTTACATCATATATTATATACATATATATAATTTTATACAATTTCACTAGCCAAATTGTTGAAATTGTTGTAAATTGTTGAATAATCTAATGTCTAACCTCTCATAACCATTGAATACAACTGATGTTGGTATAACTAGGTCTGTGGCATTTCTGGTATTATGATTGTGTACATCTCTAAAATTTAAATAGATTTTAACATTATTTTTTCAATATATTAGACTCAATAAATAAACTTTTACAGTGTTCAGTTTCGGGTTTTCTCAGCAATATTCTTGAGAATCTTTTTTGCATCAATAGGACTTCATATACATGACTAGAATTTCCCCACAACAGCAGACCATAATACATATACATACATTATACCTTGAAAAAAGGAGAACAGTTTTTAGGATATCCAGCAGCACTGTATTTTTTTTTTTTTTTACATTAAAAAACACAATGAGGAAAGTGTATTTGTAAGTGTGAGATATGCTCTCTCTACTTTAAGCCCCTATCTAACCACAGACCCAATAGTTTTCTCTTTTATTATCACTTTTTAGTGTAAAGAGGACTTTCTGGCTGTTATCTGGGATATGCATGGCATTTTTTGGAACCATGCAACCATTTTTCCAAATATCTCTGCAGATAGGCTTGTAGCAGAGCAGGGCCTTTGGCTATTACTACAAATGAAGAGTCATCAGCAAAATCATCCGTTTCTATACCGTTCAAACTATTTACCAAATCATTGACATACAGAATGGAAAAGACAGGACGCAACAGTGAACCTTGTGGAACACCGCTCCTTACATCTCTCATTTTAGACTTATTATTTTGCCATCTGACCAGTTACCATCTGCCGGAGAGAAAAGAACTGCAGAAGTCAGTAACCACTCCTCTTATACCATATTTCCATGATTTACTGTGTTAAATTCTTCGCCAAGATCACATGTGTTCAACTTGACTAAGAGTTTGTTTTCCAGTGCACTGTAAATACAGTTTATAACTTTAGATAGTATATTCATTGTGTTCACCTTCACTAAAACCAAACTGGAAATTTACTAATACATTGTGTCCTTTAATGAAGCCCTCAAGCCTAGTTTTGAATCTTTTTCTAACATTTTTGATAGGACAGGTGCTATAGTAATAGGACGGTTATTATTTATTTCATCCTTGCTCCCTTTATCTTTGAAACTGGGACCACAGAACAGGGTTTCAGCTCATCAAGAAATGCTTCGTTTGAAGCAGAGATTAATTATATAGGAGATAAGGGTCGCAATTAAAGTATCAATATATATGTTTAATGAGATTTGTACTTATGTCATAGAAGTCAACACAGCTGGAATTTTTTAGGTTCCTTATTATTGTTAAGGTTTCTACATTTGTAATTAGGGCTAAAAAAAAATTTGCTATTGATCCAATGTTATGCCCAGAGGGGTGACATTTTTTCATTTGCTTTACCAGTTTCACCAGCTTGTTTATAAAATAGTCATACAATTCATCTGCAGAAATCCCATTTTTAGCCTTCACTGATTTCTCTTTTCTAGATTTCTCTAATCTATGCAATGACATCAATTTTTTTAATATAAAATCAATGATACAAGTGTTTCGTTGTTTATAAAGAAATGAATTGCCTGGTTTGTGTACATAACTGGATTAATATTACACTATAAGGGTAAAAATTATGAAACTAAACATTTTTGGGAGTATCGGCTATCCCTTAGTGCCTAACTTGATATTTTATTCTGAATAAACTTCCACGTTGTATTTTATTAAGTTTCATTATTCTTAATCTTTAATTTAAAACAATTGTAAATACTCAACTAATTAAATGTTATGTTTGTATTATTTAAAACATAAGAACACCTTGTATTCATGAAAATTGAATATATCGAAATGTCAGAAGTTCAAGTCACATATATTAAACATATCTTTGACAAGTACCTGAATTTAAAAAAATTCTATATATAAATATTGTCATTATTTTAAGTTTGTGCCATATATGATTTGGAGGTTTTTTTTTTTTTGGTTTTTTTACAAAACAAAATTGAAAGTCCAAATGCAGAATGTGTTTAAAAAATTTGGGCAAATTTTTCGCACAAAGATTGTTCAATTACAGAAAATGCACACTTTTATTTTTGAAGACGTACTTTTTTTGTTTTGTTTTTGAATAATTTGAATTTTTAAATTGTAGTGAAAGTATTTTTGCTATATTTTAAAATATGTATTTAATCAAGAATTGTGGGCAGAAAAATTAATGTATAAATACGAATGTACAAGGTAAATTATTGACTAATATTTTCAACACCAATCCTTTAAAATATTATAATATTAATAAACTATTAAAAATGTGTATATTCAATATTCTAAAAATACTACCTCACTTTAAGTGCAAGAAGCCACTCAAAATGTTTAATTTCACTAGGTCTAAATATTAGCATAGGAATGTTTTAAATTTACATTGCCTTAACACACAAGTTTTTCTCATTTTGTTTACATTGGTTTTAACTGTAACACCATCCATCTTTTCGATGTAAACACTTAACGTGTCATTAAATGTTTAATTAATAAGTATTTATAATAAATGTGTCAGTAGATAAAAACATGTTTAAATATGTGTTATTTTGAAGAAGTAAAATGTAAAGTAACTATCATACATAATTTAATGGGTGTGACAAAGTATTAGATGTACTAACTAATATTTTAGAACAATATGTTAAAACGTTCATATGTCAATTTTCTATGAAATGAATTTTAGTGCATATTTTTATGAATTTGACTTAAATTCATTAGATAGAAAATTCCAATTTTAGCGCTGTAAATTATGACCCTCCGTTAAATGTATTTGCTCCATTTGCTTAGTCTTTAGCAAATCATTTTTGTTTTTGATAGAATTTCCGATTCAATCAGCCCGTAAGCATTGCCATTTAAACTCAACTCCAATAGCTGTATAAAAATAATAATTAAAAAATTTGAACCATTTTATGACAGTTGTGGTTGCAGTAATGTGGAAAATTAAAATATGTAATTATCAAGATTCGAACATCATGTTTTCAAGATCAAATATCAATGTTTCAATTTTCTTATTGTGCATCATGTGTTTTAAATGTTTGATTTGTTGGATACGTGTGTATTAATTGTAATGAAAATCAAGGCATTTAATTCTATAATTCTTGACTATGTACAAATAATGTAATTTTTTTTTTAAATTAAGTTTTGAAAACTTTAAAAAACATTTTTAATCAACCCAGTTTTTTCTTAATTTATATTAATATTTATTTAACCAGTGTCTTCAAATCCTTATTGAGAAGAAAATAACGAAAATATATTGCCAAATAGGAACTTTTCAATATAGACAAAGAAAACTTGAAATTCTAGAAGGGAAAAGCTATTGCTTTAGTTTACTCCTTGATGAAAAATATCAACATCCTTAAAATACTAAAATATAAGTTATATTGTTGGGATATTTTCATAATTTTCTGAACTGTAAAAGGCCTAATGAACTGACTTAAAATTTCAGCTCAATCTAAAAATAAATAAAAAAGTATAATTTTTTGTTGAATCTGCAATTTGGTCGTTAACTATCATTTCAGCCTTTCTATACTTGTTGTGTTTGTATGTCAATGAGCAACGACCAAATTTCATTATTGTGTTGTATCACGACCAATTTTCTCATAATTTTAGCAATTGACAGTTGTAATAGCTAACAAATAAAAATATATTTTAATATCTATAAAAAACAAAAAAAAACAATCCTACTAGATCTAGAGGTATTCTATATTGGCCCAAAGTAAAGTTATTTATTTTCTTACAAATGTAATAACGATCTGAAATTTTATTTAATCTAAAAAGATTTATTGAATTAAATTGCCTCATGTTAGATGTATTTACACGTATTTTTTCAGTCATATTTATAATTACAAGGAATCTCTTTCAAGCGTCAATACTTTTTAGGTTTTTTCATTTTTATTCAATTATCATTTAAAAATAATGTCAGGGATTACTTGTTTATAATGATTATTGTTTAAGTAAAAAAAAATCTAAGATAATTGTACATAGGTGTTGAAAGAGTAAATAAAATTATACTATTGGTGTAATAGTTGGAAGCGGAATTAGTAATATTTTACATCTGAAAACAATTATTATTAACAAAATTATATAATTGAAAACAATTATATATAAATAATTAAACTGTGTATATTTTAATTCATATGTGATCTAAATTTTACCACGTCTTTCGTTATTTTTAGATTATAATTTGAATATATACTTCCATTATTTTAATTAAGCAGCTATTTATAAACATTTGGCATTAATATAGCTTTGAATTTATATATATAATAAATAAAATTTATATTTTATTTCAGAGTGACCTAGAGTGACATAATATTGTACTATTAATAAAAAATGTATTGATGGTAATTTTTCTTTGATTTATTTTTATTTAATCCTTGATGTACTATAAATCAACACAGTGTAAAAAAAGAAGAAAAGCTAATAAGAAATTAAAAATAAAAATAAAATAAATCAAACCTCTCTGATGTACACAACTACAACTAAGCTTTAATATTTCCAGCTATTTTAATAAATATTTTTAAAAAAATCAAACATAAATCTAAAACAAGAACAGAAGAGTGAGCGAGAAAGAGAGAGAGAGAGAAACCTTGCAGTGTAAGGTACCCACTTAAAAAAAAAAAAAAAAAAAAATCAGAGGAAACCTTATAGTGTAAGGTACAGAAATGGTAAATACAAATGATAAACTACACACTAACTGTGAGTAGGAACTATATTTTTAAAAATATTGGTATAAGGTATGGTCAAAAATCAATAGAAAAATCAGAGTGAGACAGAGAATGAGAGAGAAAAGCTTTCAGCACAAGTTATGGTCAAAAACTCAATAGAAAATCCAGTCAGAGAGCAAGAGAGAAAAAAACTTTGCGGGATAAGGTATGGAAAAAATCAATAGAAAAATCAGAGAGGGTGCGAGTGAGGAGAGAAGAAACCTTGCAGGATAAGGTATGGAAAAAATTAATAGGACAATTAGAGAGGGCGTGCGAGAGAGAGAGAGAGAGAGAGAGAGAGAGAGAGAGAGTGAGAGAGAGAGAGAGAGAGAGAGAGAGAGAGAGAGAGAGAGAGAGAGAGAGAGGAAACCTTGCAGTATAAAGAATGATCAAAAAATCAGCTTGAGGATTTGACAGATCGCAATGTTTTTTCAAGATTCGGTGTAACTTTTGGTAGAACTCTATCATCAAAGGTTGAATATCCCAATATAATATGTTTAATGTGCCTATATTTCCAGTGGGTATGGTAGATTATGTACAAATGTACGTGCATTATGAGAATTTTTGAAGTTTTCTATTCATTGAAAGATGTATGTAATTGATTTATGTTTTTCTTTTTACGAACTGTACCTAACACGTACCATGTGACATGAGGGGCAGAAATTTTTTAAAACGGGTTTGGCCATCACGTTAAAATCATGAGTCAGTTCTAAAAGCAATTATAAAAATAGAGAACAGTATGGGACTAAGTATTGACCCTTGTGGAACACTACTTCTACACTGAAAGGGGATGATATAGAACTGCAGAGTAGACCATGACAGGTCCTCTTTTTGAGAAACAACTCCACACATTTTGTTAGATTTATCGGCTATATTTTCCTTTAGTCTTATTTGTATTTCTATTTTAAACATTAAGGTTTGTTAAGGGTTTCTGTGTTACTACTTCAGGACTTGGCTTTTCCTTTTCCAGAAGGCTCTAAGCCTGCAAAGTGACATCAGTCTTGTCTCGTTAACGAGGTCTTACTATTCACTTGGAGCAAGCCGACCACACCAGCTCAACATCAAGGGCACTCACAGCATCACTCACTCTCGCCATCTCAACAGCCGACTTGGTTACCAGCTACCTGCTGCCCGAGACTACCAACACCGCTGTATCCATGGTCCCAGACCTCAACCATTGGCTCCACACACAACATTGGCCCTTAACAGGGCCACCAAAACTCCTGGTCACTTAAAGTTTTGTTGCTCCAAGTGTAGTCCTCTATCATTCTAGTCCTAGGTTTAGTAGTCCTGCCGTTAGTTCTGTGATAATTCTTTAATGGACTTTTTGCATGCCTCTATCCTAGAATACGATCCCATTGAACAGAGGACTTAATCTTGACCCATTGTCTGATGGATCTATATTTTTGGCAATTTGGTGTGCTTCAAAAGGGTTCAGGTCTGATAATTCCTGAAGAGCTTGCCTTGGTCAATCGGCCTCAACTTTTTCCTTCTGCCCTGTAATCCCTGGTATCCAATTTAAGGGTAATTTTGTTTTTTCCCCCATCAATGTCTGGACACTGCTTTGCATGTACAGACACAAATGGCGCTGTACTTCACCACCAATGAGGATCAAATTGTCCAATGATCTGCATTTTTGGGCAGTTTGATATGGCACAAAAGGGCCAAAGGGGTTGACTGGAAAGTTAAATCCATAACCAATCCATAGTTGTTTTATTGGCAATTCCATGTCATCATATACTGGTCATGATTGATTTTCGCACTGGTGAAAACGTGGGGGGATTTGCATTGTTCCAGAACGTATTCAACAATTTCTGCCAAGTCAATGTCATTTTCAACCGTTATTCCTTTGAGAGCACCTAAGACTCGATTGTTGAAGTTTTCATTTGGGTTTTTATAAATTCAACAAACGCACACGCTAACAAAACATTTATATTCGTGCTATTTTCTTAAAGGTTCTTTGTATTCTGGAAGTTAAATATTAAAAATAAACATTAACTACTGATGCCTACAATTAATAAGAGAACGTATACAAATTCGAAGCGCGGAAAGAAAATGGTGGCCGGGTTTTCAGGTAAATTGAAAAATAATTAAAGAAAAAATAACAAAGCTGTTTTTTTTATAAACTAAAAAGATCTATTACAAAATATTAAACTGTTTAATCATTAAACTATGTATATACAATGCAAACATAACGAAATGTTTGAGGCTACCCACTTTCTTCTGTGGCCTTTTCTTTGGGCTTAACAAAGCCCTCGTATTTGATACATTCGTCAATAGGATTTATCTCATGTTAATACTCTTGGAAAATAATAAAAGCCCGATTATGGGCGCTTGCGCGAGGGGTGGCTGTAGATCGCTGGAAAACAAGGCAATAGCAATGGACGAGCGGAGGGCGAGAGTGCTGGAAGCAAGGAAGCGGCTCGTCGAAATAGTCGCGACTTCACGTTCTTTGGGCGTCCCAGAAAACCGACTCGTCAATCTTCCATCCGTTTTAGCATTTTGCCCGAGGAACAAGAATTTCACGTATATGCTAGCAATGAGCACTGCAATAGCCACGATGCTAGCACTCGCCTATTATACCACATCCTATACGTTGCCTAGGCATCGAATTTGTCTTAATAATACACCACCTCAGGTTTGAATTTCAAATTTATTGTGTACATGTTAATTTTTAATTTAAACATTTTTGTTTTAGAGATTAAAGACTCTTCACTAGATAATGAGACTAGTATGCATTTATTTTTAGTTAACAAACTATTCATATTTACAATTCAACATTAGTGCACCACATTTTGTGGTAATTGGTTATCATTATCCTTGTTAAGTACAGTAAATTTAATTTTTTTAACAAACAAAAGTAATAATAAATCTCATTTTTGATCTAATTACCTGCTTTTTTGGCAGACGTTTTTACAGTCATTTCATTTATTTTTATATTTTTAGGGTTTTATGATGGCTTACTACAATTTCGAATTTGATTCTCTAAATCTCATTTTTGATCAAATTATCTGCTTTTTTTGTCAGACGTTTTCACAGCCATTTCATTTATTTTTATATTTTTTAGGGTTTTATGATGGCTTACTATAAAGTCAGGTTTAACTTTTTCCTAATAATTATTCAGAAATCGTGAGATGCAGTCTGGTGTGATGTAGCTTTCAGAAAAACATTTTCTTTATCCTGCCAACGTTTCGATCTTTATTGAGATCATCTTCAGGGCCTGGGATTTACAAACATTATTTACATTTAACAAATACATGTAGGATGTGGAAAAAAGTGAATTTATACAATGCAAAATATATTTTTTATATTCAATCAAATTATTTCTACTCACTTCAAAATCCAACATATATAAACATAAAACAGCAATATCTCACTGGCACTCTCGACACGACACGCAAGAATGGCACAATTACACAGAAGACAAACACTTTGAGTGGCCATTATGATGGCTTACTATAATTTCGAGTTTGATTCACTAAATCTCATTTTTTATCTATCGACCTGCTTTTTTGTCAGACGTTTTTACAACCATTTCATTTATTTTTATATTTTTTAGGGTTTTATGATGGCTTGCTGTAAAGTCGGGTTTGATTTCATTTTTTCCCAAAAGCGTTTCACTTTTGTGTGCTGAAATTGGGCAAGGTATCCTCGAAATCTTAAGTCTATTTTTCCAATTCTTCAACTGATCCGATCTTTCTTTTTCTAAGGTTTTTGCCATCATACTACAGCCCCATGACTTAAGGTCTAATCTAGGTACTCTCGATCTTTGTGTTAACCCTGTTTACGATGTTAGATCGAGAAAAATGATGATGGAGACTTGTAAAAATTGGCTAGTTAACATTGCTCGATCTAACAGGCCAGGGCGTCAGACCCATATTCTCACACTTTTCTTCTAAATTGAAAGCATTTGAGATAAAACAAATTCACATTTGCCTTGGTAGGGTATTCTAGCCTATTTAGCTCATCAGTTCCACACTGCCACCAACAGCTAGAGTGGTGTTAGTACACCCCTTTATTGCGGTATTGTCATCGATTGATTTATTGACCTAATTGATCTATTTTTTGACTTTTTGATATAGATGTATTATTCAGTAGTATACTTTGCCCTTTCAGAGCTGTTTTATCTCCGCTCAATACCTATAGCACACCGGTGAGTCCTAGGTCATCACGTTGTGCATCCCAAAACACTTCCACCTGCAGGCAAATGTGGCACGACAGTTTATTAGCAGGTGTGTTGGTGTTTCCTTGTAAAATGTAAATTTCTTTGTAAAATGTACACATGCCTTGTTATACCAATCTTCTTCAGATGCCCATTCAGTCTACCGGTCAGGATTCCAAGTTTTTTCCTGCTTTTGATGCATTCTGTTGTTTCTTTCCATCCAAAATTTGCTAGTAGGTCCTTGGATTGTTTATGTCCAATGAGTGAATTCCACTGTTTTCTCATTTTCATTTTGTACTTTTGGCTAAGGTACTCATTAATAGTGTGAATCCCTGTGCCACAGAAGGGCTCGAGACCTATCAGCGGTAAAGCGGCTCCTTTCCTTGCAAGGGTGTCCGCGTTCTTGTTACCCTCTACTCCCACATGTCCTGGGCCCCAGCTGAGGGTGATCTCAACTTTTTAGCGAAGCAGAATAGTGGTTTCTTTTTCCTCCATGGTTTGGCTAATTTATTGGTAGTTGTGGTGTTGCTTGTTTTTTTCAATTTTTTTCTTGACCTTATTTTGTTGTTGCCTTTTATTAATGTTGTATTAAAACATTACTGAAAGGGTCAGCTGATGATTTTAATTCGAGTTAAAGTGTACTAACATGTATAGAAGTGATAGTAGTATATAAACGCATTGCATTAATGATGCCACTGTACTTTGGTTTTATAAAACATAAATGACATAAGTAATATATAATTAATAAAAATAAAGTAAATTAATAAAAGAAATAGTTAAGTAAGATGTTCTTTATTAACATTAATTTGTTACTATAAGCAGATCTAAAAAGAAATAATTCAATCTTAATATACCAGTGAGCATGAATATTCACATTCCCAGGATGAATAAAGTTACATGCAATACATACAAATTGGGTATTACTGATCAGGGGTCAGAAGCATTTTACAATACGTTTTTCAAATTATTCTCAATAAAAATTCCATGGACTATGCTGGGTTTCGAACCCATAATGGGAGGGGAAAAGGAGGAGAGAGAGAGTGAGAGAGATTTCTTTTCCTGGTTGAGATGTTGAGGAACTTTTATTGTTTTGCACCTGGTGAATTCATCCAGTTGCCATTTCTTACGTCATATGTTTATTCAGTTCTGTTTACCGGGCTTTGTGGCAGTACTTGCCCCTCAAATTCTAAATTCGTTTTACCACAAACTCTTAGGCACTCCCAGACTTTGAGCTTGTAACATCTCACAAGCAGAATGATGACAGTGATGATAAAAGGGAGTAATTTTATTTCTTACCTTTCAGATCAGCCCGACAACATGATATTTAACCGATGCTATAATGACAGCAAACAGAGCTAAAGAATTGAGCCGAAATATATACGGAAGCATGAAAAGTACAGCTGCTATGCATCATGGGGTATGCTTTGTCTCTCAACTAGCAAAATAAAACACCTACAAGAAAACTAGACATTATCATACAATTTACATAAATATTTTATTTCATATAAGCTTTTGCTTTATGAACTTAAACTAAATTAAGCATTATCTAATTGTCATGACTGTTTTCCTTACTGATGTCACTAATTTATTAACTGTTTCATTATTTCTGTATCTCTGATAATTATTTATAATAATATAACTGTGTTTGTAGTAAACTACAACTAGTCGTGACGTGTTGATAATTTGTATGAGAATTCTTATAATTTACAGCTTGCTATTTAACTTTTAAACTTTTATTTCATTCTACAAGTAAATATAACACACCACACACTTATAACATATCTAATTGTACAAACTTTGTCTATTAATTGTTCTATTGTATTTTTTTTTCAGAATAAAGATTTCATAGACAAATTAGCATTTTGAAAGTCACATTGCTTCTACTGAAGAAAATAGTGGGAACAAATGAACCGTGACCTAACATCTAAGCCATTAATCATTTAAGTTTAATGGGTTGCAAAATAGGTATAGATTTTTGCATAAAGAAATATTTTGTTTTAAACATGTGATAAAAATTCAAATTTGTTCTTCAATAAAGAGTTAAAAGTGTACAATTTTTTTAATTACCCAAACGAATTTATAATTTGTAGTTTTCTATCCTGATCAAGATTTCAACAGAAACTGTGTTCGCTACTGCTTACAAAGATCTAATTTTCTAGCAAATCTAATATAGTTTGTTATTGGGTTGTCCAGAAAATACTGCAGGTTTATGGTTATAAAATAAAAACAATTAAATAGTTGATTTTAAACATTT
The DNA here is from genome assembly GCF_000648675.2 of Cimex lectularius. Classification (NCBI taxonomy): domain Eukaryota; kingdom Metazoa; phylum Arthropoda; class Insecta; order Hemiptera; family Cimicidae; genus Cimex; species Cimex lectularius. The sequence goes on from NW_019392733.1 coordinate 1,945,096, forward strand.
TTATTAATTAAAATATCCACCATCACACTCAATACTCTTCTCCCAACATGATGGCAACTTCTCTATACCCTCCGAACAGAATTTTGAGTCTTTACTATTAAAGACATAATTTCTAACTACCTTTGAGCAATAAATGTTTTATGTTGTAAAACATTATTCAGTTGTCTGAAAAAAATGGTAGTCGGTAGGCGACAGGTCTGAATAATAGGGAGGGTGAGGGCAAATCTCATAATCAAGATCCAATAGTTTTCGTGTTGTCACATGTGAGACATGGGCCCGAGCATTGTCGTGTAACAGAATCGGCCTTTCCCGATTGACCAAAGATGGCTTCAACGTTGACAATTTCTGGTGCATTGCTTCAATTTGAGAGTAATACTATTTCGGTATTGATCGTTTTACTAGGATTCCAGAAGTTGTAGTAAATCAGTAATTTTAGATATTATNTAAATGGAGCATATATCAATAAACTTAGGGTTACTATTGATAGAGAAAAAAAAAACACAAATATAAATTATTCTAAAGAAATTGTGTCCTATAAATAAAAAGTTAAACATAATTTTTTGTTCAATTGCCACTCAAAGAGAATATGGAAATTTGAAACAAAATGTACTAAATACATGTTAAGTGGCATTAAACTTGCTATTTGTTTCATAATAGAATCTATTGTTATTCACAACCCTGGGTCTCATTTCAGCGCTCTGGTCAGGTGGATGTATCAAACTGAATTTATTCGAAAAGTGAAATGTAAATATCGAAATATAATAATTATGTATTCTGACAAAACAAATAAAACAAGGAATGAAGATGGCAGGATTTAGTCAACCAGCCAACAAAAATTCGCAAATTTTAGTAGTGATTATTAATTGAACAACTAAAACCTAATTGTGGTAAATAAAAACTGAAACACAACTCACACAGCTCATTCAGACATTCTCTAAAACGGATTGAATAAAAAAAAAAAAAAAAAAAAAAAAAAAAAAAAAAAAAAAAAAAAAAAAAAAAAAAAAAAAAACATCTAATTTTAGAAAGTTTATTTGGTATTTACATAAATGTACTTAAGAGCAACTAAGCTATTAGTTATTATGTACATTTATGTTAAAATAGAATTCACTTAAATGAATAAGTACTGTACAAAAGTAAAAGAAAAAATTATCCTGGCATATTTTAAAAATGATTTATCACAATTCTGTACTTTCTCGATGTCACACTGTTACACAACTCAGCCAGTTCTGTATTTGAGAATTAAAAGAATTTAAGTTTTACGAATCTGTGATGTTCCTGACTGCCATGTTGGACGTGAAGAAGTGGTTGCCCCCCGTGCTCCTGATGCTTTTCCTCTAGCAGCTATAAAAAATGTTTAGAAATTATACATATATAAAAAACCTGTAAATATTGATATTTTCAAAATTATTACCTTGTGCTCTAAGAATTGCAGACTTCCCACGACCAGCTCCTGTGTTGCCTTTATTACCTTGTTTTTTGAACATAGGAGCATTCTTTAGCATGTCTGGCAAAATGAGAAATCTTATTTTTGAGCCTCGAATGAATATATTTTCAAGCTGTGCAACTCTCCCATCTCTGTACGTGACGGACAGCTGTGTCATCTGACAATTCATATTGTCTTCGGCTTCGATCAATTTCCCCCTGTACACCTCTCCTGTCTTAGTCTCGCATGTGACTATATGGCCTTCAGCTTCATGCAGAACCTTTATTGGTACTCCAATCGACATTTTGAAAGAAAAGTGATCTAAAAAAAAAATTAATAAAATATATTTCGTATGAAAATCTAGTAATACACTATTGGATTGTCTGGAAAATAATGCAGTTTTTCACGTTTTAATTCATTTACCCCTATGATGGAGTATTCTTTTGTATGAATGACAACACTTTTTATTTCTCTTTCAAACAAAAATGTTTGTTTACCTCAGCAGCATTCCGTTACTTGGGAATAATTCAGTCTTTACTAAGATGTCAATGCATGATTTTCGTGTAATTTCATTTTAACAGTTTAAACTCGGTCAGAATGGTGCCAAACGGCTAGAAACATTAATGAAGTCTGGGGCGATGGCAGTGTAAGGGAGAACATGGTTGAGTGGGAGCTTTAGCCTTGAAGGCAAAGAAGAGGTTGTGGAAGGATTTCTTTCCTAGATGATGATGTTCTGTGAGCTTTGGTCAAAGAAAATCACAGCACAACTGTTCGAGAACTTTCAGAGAATCTTTCAGTTAGCAAATTGACCCTTGCTGACTACCTTAAGGCAATGGAAAAGGTGAAAAATCTCAGAAGTTGTCTTCTTCATTCATTAAACGACTTAAAAAAAAATTCTGCATAGAATCGTTACTTGGGATGAAAATTAGATTCTCTACTGACAACAGCAAACGTTGACATTGGCTCGACAAAGGAGAAGCAGCACTCCATTTTCCAAAGCCCCCAACTTATCAAAAAAAAAGGTGATGGAGACTCTTTGGTGGGCATCATTTGGGCTGATTTACAACAGCTCCTTGAATCCTGGTGAAACAATCAATGTCGAAATATATTACTCTCAAACTGAACAATGCACCAGAAAATAGCATTATGGAAGCCATCTTTGGGCATTCGAGAAAGGTCGATTTTGTTCCTCGACAATGCTCAGCTCCATGTCCCACACGGGACAACACGTAATTGATGAATCTTGATTATGAGGTTCGGACTCACCCTCCCTATTCTCCAGTCCTTTCACCTAACTACTACCATTTTTTCAGACACCTGAACAATGTTTTACAACATAAAAAATTTACTGATTAAAAGTAATTAGAAAATGCATAAAAAATTAAAAGTAATTAGAAAACAACAAAAGTTGTTAATAATAAAGACTCAAATTGCTAAGTAATGCTAGCTGAGCCAAGCATCACCAAGGCTCTATATTTTCCTTACTCATTAGTTTGGGTTGATATTACCTCTCCTGTTGCGAACCCTCATAAAAAATAAATACAATAAAGACTCAAAAATCTCTTCAGAGGGTATACAGAAGTTGCCATCATGTTGGGAGAATTGAATTGAGATTAATCGAAGTTATGTTAATTACTAAAAATGTTTTAAATCATTTATTTAATTGTAATAAGCCAGCATTATTTTCCAAACAGCTCAGTACATACAATGTTTAAATAATTAAGATAAAAATTAGAGAGCTTGACGGTTCATGTGCCATTCATACTTACCTGTGTCCGTTCATAATATCAAAATGGGGAAGCACAAGGGAATAGACAAGGAGTTTGCGGGTGCTGGTTGGGAAGAGTTGGCTTGCATGACGGAACTGGCGGAGGATGGAGAAACATTGGCAGGATAGTAGGTAAATATGGAGTTTCCAGTGCTTGATCAAGGATGATTCCTAGGTTTTGGACCGATGGATAAAAGGAGATCGGTTGGTTGTTAATGCAGAGTGGAGGAATAGTAGGGAAAACTTGGAGAAAGGAATTGGATACAAACACTATAGCCAGAGACTTATTGATATTATGAGAGTCCCAGGAGCTGATGGCATTTAGGTCCTCTTGGATTTGTTTGATTGAGATTTGAAAGTAATGAGGTGAAACGGCGAAATAGATTTGTACGTCATCCGCCTAAACTTGTCTGTACCGGAGTGCCAGTGAGTCAGGCGTAACAAGAGTCAGGAATCAGTCAATTGGAGAAAGCGCGGAAATATGGAATGAGTCTGTAGTAGTTGATGTTCTGAGGTCAGTTCTGCAGTAAGATCAACCCGAGTCTGAAGTCTGTTCGTCATCAGAAGACTCCAGCAATCCCCCACCACCAAGAACTACGACCCAGCATATTCCTACCTCGCATGAAAACTGCTGAGCAATAAACCGCTTTACCTCTTTGAAATATCCCCGGATACTTGAGAAGAGTTCTGCGCGAGAATGTATAAACTTGGAACTTGACAAAATTACTTCTCGGTCAATTTTCGGGTAATTTAAATTCATAGACAAGTTTTCAAAGCTCTGAATAACGAAGGTCGAATGTTAAAAGAAATCCAAGTGTCACGCATTAAACGTTAGAGATTGTACATTGTACGATTGTACACTGTATATTCGGCTTGTTTAGAATAATTTTGATTTTCCATTGTTTATTACTTTGAATAAAAATAAATAAAATGAAATGAAAAAAGGAGGAGTGAGCTTGGCCGGGTCGGTCCATACCTCGAGTTTTCAACCCGGGCGTTTAACAATTAATCAAACAGTTTTCACTAGGGGATTTTATTTATAAATTAAACTTTAGAAAATGTATATGATTTATTTATACTCACATAAATCCTCCTGAGAAAATAAAAACGTTTGGAACACGTTTTAAAACCCGGCGTGCGAAGGCTAGAAAAGCGGCAGTAAACAACCCGCTCAAACAGTGAACACTGAACAGCGGAACGTAAGCTCAGAACCAGTTGCTGAACGAACTGACTCATTTAATGAACGATTCATTACAGAACGGCTCATCATTCAGCTCACTTCCAACTTAATAGTTGAAAAATGCCTTAAAACATTTTTTATTATATTTAAACATTAACAATAATAAATATAATATAACTTGGTTTTAAAAACAAAGACGACATTTCTCATTCATGCCCTGAAGTTAATGAATTAAACGCGTTTTTTTTTTTTTCATGTCCTCTTCCCTCCAAAACTAAAACTCTATTTCCTCCTGCTCCTATAGATCACCAAAAATTGTCCTGCAGTTTTTCAAATATTACTCATGAAATTGGTTTAGAAGACATCCTTTCAATTAAATCTAATGTTACAGGTCCCGACCTTATTCTTATTAAACTCATCATTTTTTCCCTTAATAGTTGCTTTACCCAAGAAACCTAAACCCACCCTTGCTAGTGACGATCCTATTAGTAAATAGGATTCTTTCCCTCACTATCTAAACTATTTGAGAAGATTTTAGTTAAAATTTCATTAAATCCAACGCTACTAGATCTGATGAAATTCCTATTAAAATAATTTTTCTCTCCTTCCCATTCATCATTAAATATATAACACATTTTTTTATTTCTTCTTAACCACATCAAATTTTTCCCTCTGTGTGGAAGAAAGCTGTTGTTTTACTCTTTACTAAAGTTTCATCACCATCATTCCCAAGTGATTTTGGACCTACAAGTATTCTACCCTCATTATCTGAAGCTCTAGAAATCATTATGTTTAAACAAATTAATAACTTTCTTGATACTCATTCATTGCTTTCAGGCAGAGTTGGGCATAATCGATTGAAATGTTAATCATAATTAGTTAATCACAAAATTATTAACAATTAAAAAGTTAATTGTTAATCTAGATTGTGATTAACAATTAAAAAGTTAATTGTGAATCTAGATTGTGAATAACAATTAAAAAGTCAATTGTGAATCTAGATTTTGATTAACAATTAAAAATGTATATCTTTAATGTACATCACGATAACCCAGGTTAAGCCTGTGATTGATTAAATTAATCTGTAATCGTTGCTCCAAATTTAATTGAATTTTTAAAGTGACATTCAACCGCTATCAATGATATCAAAACAAATTTAAGCAATTAAGTGAATAGTGTTTTCATGTGTAATTCAATACTGAAAAGTTACAGTCAGAAATCTAAAACAGCAAGTAAAATTAAAGTGGCAAATTATTATACAAAGATTTTATTTTTTCAAATCATAGCTTAATATAAAACAATCTGATAACGACTATAGTGCAGTAATGTGAACAATTATTAATATAGATTAATTAATGATTAAAGATTAATTTAATCGATTTCAAGTTTAATAACGATTAATATGATTAATCAATTATTAATCTACATCCATGATTAACCTGTTTAATTGTTAATCTAATTAATCTAGATTCTTGATTAACCTGTTTAATCTATTAACATGCAAGTTAGATTAAAATCATTAATCATGAATCAGTTTACCATTAATGATTAATTGTTAATCGTTAATCGATTGAAATTTACCCAACTCTGCTTTTGGGATTGTCAACCTATTTATATGTGAAAATTAGTTTGGTTTTTTGTCCTCTAGTTAAAAATTAATATCCTCTGATTTGTCAAGCCGCAAACCAGTTGTCAAACTACCTATTAACAACTCTCATCTGACTTCTGATGTTGCTCAAATGCAATTTTGGAACCCTTATTTTTTCAATTTTTATTAACGACCTCCCTTCTTGTTTAAATTAGTTCAAATTTCACTTATATACTTACACCTAAATCTATACACAATGCCCTCTTCATTTAGTCCTTGATTCCATTCAACTCATTAACAAAGACCTTTCTAGCTTGGTTAATTGAGCTTCAAACAATGGTCTCAAACTTAACCCGCTCAAATTTCAATCGATACTTATTTACAACACAAATCTGCCAACTGAGGATTTTCCTTGCATTACTGTTGGTGACTTTTTAATATCCTTCTCTAACCAGGTAAAAACATCTTGTGTGAATTTTAATTCCAGATTATCTTGGGATGTTTATTTAGGCTTTGTGGATGAATGGGACTTTAAAGTCACTTTGGAAATATCATAAGTTTATCTCTCCGACACTTAAACTTAGATTAGTCAAATCCCTTATGAACCGTTATTAATAATTGCAGTACTATCTACTATTTTTCACTTAATCATATTTCTAATAAAAAAATTGGATTACTTTTTAATAATTGCACAAGATTAGTGTTAAAATTGTGAAAAAGAGAGCACTTCTCAACACATTTATTTGATTACCTTAAACTCTGATCTCTTATTTATTTAAAATTAAAAAATAAGCTCTGCCCATCATACTTATTCATTATATCCGATTTTAATTCTCCCCGTAGTTTAAATATTATAAAATGCTTGCATCATAAGTTCAAATTTATGAATGATTTAGAGTTGCTGGGGCACCTCTGTGGAATCCCCTTCGGGTTTTCAGGCATAAAACTGCTTTTCTTTCTTTCTTTATTTCAAGCAATCCATGATTTGATCAAACGAACATGATTTTACATGATCTTGTTGCTATTATCTTTTTCTTCTCTCTTTTCTACTTTTCCTTTATACCTACTTCTCTCCTTCATTCATTTGTTAATAGCATACAAATTTTGTTTATTAATTATTATTTCTTGCATTATATTTTGTAACCTTTTTGTTATTTTTATTTAATTATTTTCTATTTTTCTACTCGCTGTACAGGGGCCAAGTCCTATTGTGATTTTGTTTTATTGTAACAAATATATTTCTAAACAAATATCCTTATTTATTGACTCCCATGCCCTTATATTCCCTTTTCAATCAGGCTTCCAAAAATTTCATAATTGTGAGAGCCCTTCTAAAATCCCAGATGATATTCACCTAGCCATTGATGATTGCACTATCATTTTTCTACTTGATTTTTCTAATGCATTCAGCTTGATAAATCATAATTTGCTTATTGAGAAACTGGCGCTTGTTTTCGGTTATTCTTCTACCACTGCTAATCTCATCTCCTACAACTCAGGGAGTTTAAGCTTCAAATTATCCCCTTCTCTCTCAATTTCAGCTGACATACCCCAAGGCTCTATCGTTGGACCTTTACTCTTTTCCATGTTTCTAAATTATATTCCATTAGTTTCCAATTTTCATTCCAATTTCTTCTTTATGCTGATGACACTCAGCTTTACTTTTAATGTCCTACAAGCAAAATCACTGAAGTTGTCTCTCTGCTCAACCATGACCTTCATTCTATGGTTCAAGTAACGTCATTCTTTTAAACTCTAATAAATCCCAGTCCTCATTAATGTCCGCAAATCCATTAATACAGATTGCATATCCCATATTCATTTTTTTTTCTAAAGTTAAAAATCTCGACTTTATTTTTAACTCCAAGCTTATATGGCATGACCATGTGAACTCTATTATTAAAAAAGTCTACTCATGCTCCATTCTCTTCCACACCTTAGCTTTTTCACTACCCAGAAAACTAGAGTTCTCCTTATTAAACCCCTAATAATTCCTTTATTCTCTATATAGAGCTAAATTCAGAAGAGAGGAGGTTGTCTTAAGATGGTTGAGAATTGGGCATTGTAAGACCACCAAGGATCACCTAATGGATCACGACCCCTACCAATATGCGGGGTGTGCAATGGTATAAACATATTTTGTTGTCATGTCGTACTTATAGTGAACAAGAACAGACTATTCCCTCTTGGATACACTATATGAAATATTGAGAATATTACAAAACTATTCTGATTTCTGAGCTGCCAATCTAATCAATAAAATATGAGGCACGGTAGTATTGCCACCTTGAGTATCAATTAGAAGTTAGTAATCAACAGAAGAGTTAAGACTCTTCTAGGTGAGTGAGGGGCCAGGGACGGTTGGTGGTGTGCCTGGCCGACTTGGAGGACAGGCAATCGTTTTTTTTTTTGTTTTTTTTTTTTTAATTTTACGAAACCCCAGGCAAAAAGGTTTGGAAGGCCATGCACACATCTACACTCCTTCAAACTCCGTGGAAGTAAATATGAATAAGTGATCTAAAGATTGCCTCTCAGGCCGCCTGGTTCACCTGCTGCTGGTTTGTATCCACGCCATCCTGAATAGTGCTCCCTTTACAAAGTTTTGAGGCACATATAACCCTTGAGGTTTTAGTCATGAGTTTTTGCCTTTGAAGCAAAATATTGTTGTATTTTTTGAATATATTTTGGAAGGATTTATTTATATTATGGTAAAATGTTTGTGTTCTGCACAAAATATACAATTTTCAATTAAATAAATTTGAACACTTTATTTTTTTTTTATAAATTGTAACATACCGATGATTTTAGGCTTCTCAATATGTACTATCCTAAAATGCAACACTTTTGTTTGTACAATATTTTTTTACTTATTGTTCAATAAAATATATTATTACAATGATATGCATCCCATATACTTACATAATTTACAAGTAAATATAATCTTGTTTAAATTGTAGAAATTATTCAATTTATGTACAAACAAAATGGTAAAGCAGTTATATTTTTAGAGTGCCTAGTTATACGTATAACAGCAAAGATGTAATTGGCACTTTATTCTCAACAATTCAACAACTTTAAATCAAAATATCAAAATTCAATATATATATATTAGCACATTGGTCAGTTATAACAATTATTGCATGAATCACTTAAATTTCCAACATAATGGATCCAGAATGATTTTACCTGGAAGAGCTTCTTTTCAATATATTGGGAATGTAATAACACATAAATTTCTAATGTAATGGAACATAAATAGTTTGACGTATATTAACAACAAATTTATTCAATTACTTTTTCATTTTTATGTTCACTCATAAATGATGGTAAAAGATAAATATTCTTATATAACAAGACTTGGTTTTACATCAAAAATTTATGGAATTTTTGATTTAGTAATTGGATGTATACATCTTTAACAGTAATAAATAATTGTATTAAAAATTAAAACAACATCACATAAAAGTCACACAGCCATTAAAAACATAAATTTGAAATTATTAATCTTTTTTAATTTAAAAACTCAACTTTTGATAAATTTTAAATTCACTAGTTTTCGTGGTCCGCTTGACCAATTAATATCTTTCAATAATTTTGATAAATTATTATAAATTTAATAACAAAGGAAGATTTACAATTTCTTTTTTTTTCTTAATTTGTTTTTACTTTCTTTTACTTTCAAGGCTTTCGGCTAAAATGTTGAACTCAATCAAAACAATAAAATCGCCAAGATCAGCATTGAGGTTTTATTTATTACTTTGCCTATACAGTTCTACCTTTCACGGGGCTTCAAGGCTGCTAGGAGCTAGAATCATACTCACATATACGCTTGTCTTAGTATATGGTTTTATACTTATACATATAGACTTATGGTTTTTCAATCAAGTTCAACATTTTAAATGGAACATAGTTTAAAACAAAAAATATAAGAGTATATAATTAATAAATTTTTAAAGGGTTTGTTTATCCGATTTCTACATTGCAAGGAAGCCTACAATTAGTTTTGTGCAATAATTACAATTTAGTCTGCTCATTTACTCATAACTTTTTCAAAAAATACAATAATAAATAAACAAGGAAGCATAGGTAAAATTATATTAAGTCTTAATCAAATAATATCACAGTTCTAAAATTATAATCTTGACTTGCAATGAATGATATCCCATAATTTTTTTTTTTAATTTACTTACTCCTGTTTCTTTTTTTTAGTGTCAATAAAAATAATAATCAATCATTTAACATTGTTCAATACAATAAATATAACAATAATAGCCCATCCTCACTATATTGGTAATAACATAACCTAAATGTATAATTAATCTGTAAATAAATAAATAATAAATAACTCTTGTTTTTAAGGTAAATATTGAATGAAATGATGACCTAACGAAAATAAAGCAATTTAATGCTGAAATTTTTGTGATAGTACCATTGTGATCACTCTTATGGCATCAAGGCAGTTTAATTTTTGGTTGTTAAATTATCATTTTCAAATGTGAGGAATTGAGTGAAGATGGTTTCTTTCTAAGCACAGAAAACTTACTGTTCTATTTTTTTTCATAGTTTATATATTAAACAAAAAAAATGGATGGATTTAAATGCAGTCTCAAATTTATACATTTTTTAATGAGATTTAAATAAATTTGACTTGTTTCATTTCACGAAAATTTTGCTACATTTATGGATTATACACATTTATACATTCTAAGACCATTGAGACGGTTTTTTAAATACTCGTTGAATGATTGTGTTTGATGACATTCTTTTTTTGTTCCCCACTTTTTATTGTAAATGTAACAAAATAACGTTTACTCTTGTCAAGTTTTTCTGTCGGTAACGTGATGATTTGTTTGTCGGGACCATGACTCAATTCCAATGTCAACGGCCTCGATGGATCAACATAGCGAAGAGTTTTAGCGACTTCCCCATGATTTTCGTCATTAACCAACTTCGGAAGGAATCCTGTGTATGGTGCTGGTTTTTGCATTGTATGGTGATTGGATTTTGTTACTGGAATATATTAGAAAAATTCAAATTAAACACTGACATGAATCTGTATGTTTGTTGTTTACAGATTACCAAAATTACTATTCACTATGTTTTATTCGACTTGTTATTGACATTGTACATGGCTACTATGGACGATTACTGATTACTAATTTATGTAAGATGACACATATGTACAGAGCTAAGCCTACCATTTTTCACAGTCTGCTGGCGTTTTCCAGCTTTTGTATATACAATAATGTGCCAGCTGGCATCGAGAACCACCCACCCCAGTTGTTGGCAGTCAGGAGTAAGACCTGGGTCCTATCTGTTCAACCACTGAGGTTGGGCTCCAGGGGCTATGAACAGGTATGTCATTTAGCCCCCAACACAATCAATCTCAATCCAAATCCAATTACTCTTAAATACAATCATTCCTATTTACACAAGACTCACTCAATTAGGTTGGTGGAGTACTCAATATTCTGCCATCAGCCCACTCACAATCTACATTCAAATAATTAACACATTCAGTCTCAACATACACAAAGAAATACTAAAACAGCCCTGTTTCTTATAAAAATCGGAACAAAGGACCTGGGGATATTGCTGCTGTGTCCAACCACAATTCTCATATTGAGTGGCATTCTTATATACTCTCTGTATAGAGCCAAGGAAGCAGGCGTTAGCCCAAAAGTGTCCATGTATCAACCTATGGCCTATCCTTAACTGGGTGAGGATGACCTTCTTCGAGTCAGGTCCTCCAAGGGCCACCCATTGACAGTGCTCTTGATACGTGAGAGGTTCTCTGCTGACCTGGCCTACTGACACTTTTTCTTCATCATGCTTTTCAGTGCATTTTTGTCGTCAGAGAGCCGCTTCACAGTGGTCAGGCTTGGTCTTAGCCACCTCATCCATCTTTTCATTATTCTCCGAATCTATGTGTTTAGGGAGGCCCAAACAACAACCACCATTTGGCTGAACTGGTCTAGTTTGATATCTCTTTAACAAGAAGGAAAGATCTGTCACAGGCAGTAGTAACTGCGATGAGAGAATTGGTGCAAACAAGGTAAGCAGAGCCACCAAGTAATTTATGTTACATTTTTACACTAAATACTAATTATTTAACGTGTTTTCTCTTTGAATTAAAAATTTACAAAGAATACAGTGTAAAAAGAATGAACCATTAAGAAGATTGAAGATTCATCAAAGATCTTTGATTCCTTACAATTTCTCTAGATAATTTACAAGAAATTTACCAAAATATTTAATATCTTTAGATCAAAATATAGTTTTCCTAAATGGTTTAAGTTGTGTCATTAATTAAAAATATATTTTGAAGGATTGTAAACTTACTATAAGCTGCACATGGTATACCCGTGTAGGCGTGCGTAGCATGGTGGCACCTGTGTGTCCTATACGTACACAATGCTGGATTATTTGGAACCGACGCTAAGATTTCTTGTCCAGCTCTTGTCTTTTTGAGAGCAGCTGTCAATCTTTCCAAGTCATCAGTCGATTTCAACCTCGGTATAATCCTTTTTTCTGACGACTGAAGAAGCCTCAGTTGTTCTGAAATATATTACTGACCAATTACACAATTCTATAAAGAAGAAAAAACTTAATTTTCCTACCATATAGATATTTCTCAAATGATCTAAATGTATAAACACCATCATATTGTTGCAAACCGAGCATAAGCCCTGCACGTCGATAATCGTCTACAAGCCTTTTAACAAGAACAGCTTCTGAAGCTCTACCTGCTCTTATCTGAAGACGCTTCAATTCAAGAAGTTGATGAAATATCCTTCTTTCTAAATGGTACCTATATTAAAATAAATATATAAATATATTGGCCGATATTTGATTATTGTAATAAATTTGTGTAGATTCAAAAGTTAATTTGCTTTCAGCATGTATGTGTAGTGTAGCTTATCTGTGTGTCTTATGTAAATTAAACACTGGCTGAGAATAATAGTTTTTGAATTTTTTTGTATTTATAAAATACCTACTTTCTTACACTATACTGAACAGCCTGAGTGACTGAAACGGTAGAAAAAGTTGTTTCTTGCTCAGATTCATGCCCTTTTCTACAAACTCTTGGAATTCTACTTCTATCTTTTGATTTAGATCCTATAAAATGAAATAAAATCGTTTCAGATTATCACCTAAATTTAAATAAATTTTATTCAAGAGTTTACTTTTTGCAGAACCTCTGTCCCTTCTTGGGGAAGGTTCAATCCCTGAGTCCAGTAAATGTGGCGATTCGCCGCCTGTCAGTGTCTTTGTTGACTGAGATAAATCATCTTCATTATCATCTAATCCAGTTGGTAAATTTAAGACTTCAAAGCTTTCCCTTGATCTACCTTTTCTCCAATTCCTATCTTCTCTTCGTTTTTTCATCTTCCTTCTTTTTTCGTCCTTATTGTCATTTTGTGCATTTATATCGTCATCAAGTACTTTTATCAAACCTTTGTCGCTGTTAATTAATGTCCTTGCTATATCATCATCATCATTTAACACTTTGAAAGGTTCATTCTCAAAATTATCATTTGGCATGGTAGAATCTATGGGGATAACTTTTTTTTCCATTTCATTTTTCATTAGATTCTTTAAATCTTCGTTTTCTGGTTCGTCGAATGACATTTTCTGTTGAAGTTCATTATGTAAGGATGGATCAGCAGTTTCTTCATTAATAATGACATCGTTTGCTTTGTCAATTTCATGGGCAAGTTCTTTGCCGTTTTCCTTTATTTCGCTTTCTTTTGAATCTATTACCTGATGACTTGAAATCTCAACATCTAGATTATCATCCTCATTTGCACTATCATCCATCGATTTACCATCACCATCCTCTTTTTCTTGTAAAACTGTTTCCTTGATTACATCACTTTCCTCAATCACGCCATCATTATTACAACTAACTTCTGTATCAATCTGTTCATTGGTTTTTGTCAAATCTTGATTTGGATTTTCTGATTCAATAAAATTTTCTGAAATGTTTGGCACTATTTCTAAAGCATCATTTATTTTTTCACCAACTTCTAATGTTTCAGTTGCTAAATTATGTACATTTGAACCACCAGTATCAGATTTTCTATCATCATCTATGTTGCTTTCGTTTTCTTTTTTTCCCTCATTTTGCTCACTTCGTATTTCATCTTCTACAGCATCATCTTTCTCAGGTACATCAGACTGTTGGACGGAATAGATTTCTTCTGTTCTTTCTCTTAGAGCTGTGTTTTCTTCCAACTCGGGCTGGATTGAATTGTCCTCTCTGGATGTTTCAACTTTTCCATTTTCTTTATCAATTAAAGGGATTGAATCATTCACAATACTTTCTTCTTCATTATTTTTAAAAGGCTCGGCTTCACTATGAACTATGGCAGTAATGATTTGAACATTAGGATTTAACTTTTCAGGAGTGACAATTTGTTCACTGCTTGTCATCTCAGGATTAATGGTAGTTTCTTCATTTCCAGTAATCCCAACATAATCTGATGAAACGTTCTTCACAATTTGGTAGTCCTCATCAATCGATGCTATCATAACTCCATTACCTGATTCTTTAAGTTCTGTTTGAATTGATACAGATTCAGTCCCTTGTAGTCCTGATTCGTTTGTTACAGCTAGAGCTTCAGTTTGAACAATTTGATCCAAGTTGACTTTCCCTTCACTGACATGCTGCCTTGATGATTTTGGCCTTTCGTTAAGACTGTCGGTGTTTTCTTCACTGCTGAGAGACTGTTTTTTTTGGGCTGATACATCACCTCTGATGTTGTGATCTTTTTCGGATAACTTTTTAGTTTTTCTTTTTCTCCTTCTCCTTCTCACTCTTTCTTCAATACTACTGTCGCTACCTTCATGATGTCTTATACGCCTTATCATCACATCATCCTCCACGTACACCTATGGGCAGCAATAAATCATCTAATTTAAAAATGAGTAATTGTGACTGATTTTTTTATATTTTTATTAAGGGTTTATTATTTTACCATTTCACTCTTTTACAAATCATTTATTTGAATTAAGAGCGCCTACCCTACACCATATTTAATTTAGCGTTTTATGAAATGAAAATCTAACCTGTAATATCCTAGGGCGACTAGACATTGTTATTTCTTTGTGAGTAGTAATAGTAGTAGCGTTAGTATCGTTAGTGACATTTTTAGACTCCTTCACTTCTGTTGTTTCATTGACTTTAACATCATCAGATTCATTTTTTGCTTCACTATGCGTAGACAATATCCTAAAATTAATATTAAGTAGCAAACTATCTTTTTCAAAATTTTTTGATCTATTTCTTGTTTAATGTTTTTTATTTATTTATTTTTTACTTTATCAATACAGCATAGCATAATGCTAAATGTCTTTAAGCTTGACATTAAAAGGGAAAAAGTAATCTTTTATCTAAATGTACCTGCTGTTTAATCCTCTCAAACCAGCAGATTCACTGTTTAACCTACTCGCCGGAACACCGCCGTGTAATTGCAGATATTTTGCACAACCCCTGTGTCCTTTGTGCAAAGCTGTGTCTAATGGTGTGGCCAGTGCTCCTTTACTTGTGCGCATTACAGGGTTCACTAGAGACCCAGAATCAAGCAGAGCCTAAGACAAAAAAAAACTTGTATGTTTAATTTTTACGTTGTTATCAAACATTACATACTTTACACATTTCAATGTTGTTATGAATGGATGCTACATGAAGTGGACACCGCCCATCATTATTAGGGGCATTCACCGCATCAGGGCGGTCGTTGAGAAGCCACTGAACGAGGGCGATTCTACCAGAAGCCACAGCGTCATGCAACGGGTAGTCACCTCTCACCGTCCTCTGCCAAAGATTCCCTCCCCAATTTCCTACAACTTTCAAAGTTTCTATCTGGCCTTTTGCTGCCCCACAATGAACCGTCCTGTAAATAAATACCTTTAATAATTTTAATTAATTATACTTTTAATTTTCATTTATTAAGGTTTTAAGTTGAGATAAAAAAGTCAGTGTCACGAGCAGAATTCGAACCCACGACTTCGGCTTGATACGCCGCTACTCTACCACTTGAGCTATTGTGACTTTGATCCCCTCAGGCACTAACTTCCCATCTCAACCCCACCTTTTGAATTTTTCTTCCTTTTTGCCATTTTTCAAATGTCGTGTAATTGGATTGGATTCTCGGCGACAAATGAAATGGCCACGGAGAGCTTTAGTGAAGAATACTTCAATTTAATTCATTAAATCCACTATTTTTTGTGGTCCGCTTGACCAATTAATAACATTCAATTAATTAAGATTTTAAGTTGAGATAAAAAAGTCAGTGTCACGAGCGGGATTTGAACCCACGACCTTCGGCTTGATACGCCGCTACTCTACCACTTGAGCTATCGTGACTTCGATACCCTCGGGCACTAACTTCCCATCTCAACCCCACTTTTTTTTGAAAAATGGCAAAAAGGAGGGAAAATTCAAAAGGCGCGTAGAGTAGCGGCGTAACATGCCGAAGGTCGTGGGTTCAAATCCCGCTCGTGACACTGACTTTTTTATCTCAACTTAAAATCTTAATTAATTGAATGTTATTAATTGGTCAAGCGGACCACGAAAAATAGTGAATATACTTTTAATCTACAATCTTGGTTGAGATTAAAAGTATAATTAATTACAATAATTAATACGGTCAATTATGACTATAAAATTGATTGGATTAAAATTTGATAATTTTTGAGTTAATACTGAAAACGCACGTTCTCCCTTTTCTGTCTTGGCGATTTGTATTTGCACCATGGTTTAAAAGGCTTTGAGTCGCATCAGCATGTCCAAGGGTTACAGCATAAAATAAAGCGGAACAACCGTTATTATCTATCACATCAACTTCAGCATTGCAAAGAGAAATCAATGTCTCAACACAATCCGTATGACCTCTTGATCCAGCACAATGAAGAGCTAAAAATGTCAAACAAATTAATAAGCTATTAAGATGAACCAGTAATAAATGAGTAAACATCTAACCAGTCAAACCATCTTTATCAGCAGCTTCGACGCTTGCTCCTGCATTGACCAAAACAAGAATTGCTTCTGAACTTCCTGTTTACCAATAACATTAAATAACAGCTTTCAAATAATAAAAGGCATAAGACATAAACAAAAGAATATTATAACACAATTGAAATCTCATCTAAATATGACACTCAAACATTTTGTAAACATTTTCTCTTGTGGTCTGCAGGGTGATAAACCTATTGTTTGACCGTCACCTATCATCCTAGTCTACCTATTCTCACTGATTTTTGTTGGTCCAGATGCCATTTGGCATTTCGCCATCTTCAGACTTTCGGATTCAGATTGAATGAATGAAACAAACATGAATCACCCAAACACTGAGATAGCAAAATGCTGAAATGTGTTTGAACCAACAAAAATCAGTAAGAATAGTCAGACCATGATAATGGTAACTATCAAACAATTTTGTAAACAGTTTAGTTCACATTGAACAACACAAGCTTGAAAGAAATGTAAATGTTACATCAATTTGGATTAAATCATCATATAATTTTTTTGTGTGATATCTATTCATATGTATTAACTAAGAATGAAATAAAAGTTAAGCTGATGATACAAATTTATACAGTGCGTGTCATAGTACTCATTGAGTCATAGCAGTATATTTATTGTTTTTATGAAACTGTGTTATTACTATACTAATTTTGTTTTTCACTCACCTGCACTTGCAGCCCATAAAATTGGTTGCCGGCCATGATTATCAGGTAAATTTGGGTCTGCACCCTTGTCCAATAGGATCCTAAGAGCTGCCATGCCTAATCTGCGATCCGCTGGCATTTCGGATCCCGGTCCACACATTTGAGCCGCATAGTGTAGCGGGCATCCTCCATGCATATCACCCAAATTTGGATTTCCACCTTTGGATAATACCAACTCAAGACTGTCGATTTCACCACAAACTTGAAATCACAAGAAAAACAAATCAAACTTTTTTTCCCCCAAAAAATGCTGACAGATATTAAGCCAGTAGTATTTAACACACATGAATAAACTGTGAATAAACATAAAAAAATAAGTATTTGTTAAAAAAAAAAAAAAAATAACATTGGTAGTTTAAACAATCTAAAGACAGCCTATCATGATTTTCAGTGACTGTTCGTTATTTTGTCAATCATTCTTTTTTTATAAATTCACTACTTTCGTGGTCCGCTTGACCAATTAATACATGACAATTAATTAAGACTTTTAGTTGAGATGAAAAAAAGTCAATGGCACGAGCGGGATTTGAACCCACGATCTTCGGCTAGATACGCCGCTGCTCTACCACTTGAGCTATCGTGACCTCGATCCACTCGGACATCGACTTCCTATCTCAACCCCACCTTATGAGTTTTCCCTCCTTTTGCCATTTTTCGGCGTATCTAGCCGAAGATCGTGGGTTCGATTCCTGCTCGTGCCATTGACTTTTTTTCATCTCAACTAAAAGCCTTTTTTTATAAGTTCATAAAATAAACAAGATAAGACTTTTGTCTTTTGGTATTTTATTTTGAAGAATTTGAATCCTCTTGATCATGTTTTGGTGGCAATCTCCAGATCTCACTGCCATAGAGCAAGACCTAGAAGAGATAGAGAGCGTCCCATTCTCTGCCTTTAATTTTGACTTTCTATTTAGTAATGGATAAAAAAAGGGTTGTGTTTCTTGTTGCTTTGAAGTTCCATGTCAGGCTTTTGCCCATGGTGATTCCCAGATTATTTTACTGCCTTGTCTTTAGAGTGCCAGGCTATACAATCTACATCCATTTTCAGTTTCAATTTTGGGTTTCCATTTCTTAAAGTAAGTGCCCATTTCACTTAAGGATGTTTGGACTCTGCTGGCATTTTGTACAATACAATTTATTGAGTATATAAATTTTTTCACGTTGTCGATGATGGTAATATCATGGAATCTAGAAATCTAGAAACAATCAACAATCAACATCTAGAAATTAATCAGGATCTGGGAAAGAACCGATCCCTGTGGAGAGCCCATGTGGATATTTTGGGAAACAAAGCTATTTATCCATCCCAAACATTTTGATCACGTATATAAATATTATATTAAAAAGATGTAAGATGTAATGTTCGAGGTGTGCAATATACTGCACCCTTTGAAACCTATTGTATCTATTGCACACCGGTGAATTGTAGTTCATCAAGAAACTTGATTAGTAGGTCAGGTTTTGGTGGTTGAATTTCTTCTATGGTTATGCTGTACAATACATCCCAAAACACTTCCTTCTATGGGCACATATGGCACCACAGAATGTTAGTAGGTGTGTTTGTGTACTCTGCTTCTTTGAAGAATCTGCACATGCCGTGTTGGGATATACCAATCTTCTTCAGATGCTCATTCAGACTACAGTATCATGTCAGGATTCCAAGTTTTTTCATGCTTCCTTTTATGCATTCTGTTGTTTCTTTCCTTCCAAAACTCGCTAGAAGGTTCTTGGATTGTGCATGTCTGATGAGTGAATTCCATTGATTCCTCATTTTGATTTTGTATAAGATAATCATTGATAATGTAAATCCCTATGCCACAGAAGGGCTCAGGGATTATCAGCAGTGTAGCAGCCCCTTTCCTCGTTGTCCTCTACTCCTAAACATCCTGGGACCCAGCATAGGGTGACTTTCTTTGGCATACCTAATCTGTTTACTTTTTGTTTGGCAATTCACTACCATCTTTGAGCTAATGATGTTTGAGCTTAGTGTTTAGATGGCTCTAGATTTGACATTGCTGTATTCTTCTTTTTGTATCTTTTGTTCAAATTGGTACATCTCTCAATTACATGGACTTCAGCCTGGAAGATACTGGTGTATTTTCCCATCGGTTCTGAGTATTGGGTTTCAGGATTGAACACTCCTGCCCTGTACCATATTAAAGCGCTACCTCAGGTTATATTTCAGTTCATACAGTATGCCAGTATGCCACACCCTGTCAAAAGTCTGTCTCAGGTTGAGGAATACTTGTTTGAATATGGTTTCACCTTGAACCTTCTGATCAAGTTGTTGAATGCCCTTGCTTAAATCCAATCTGAAATCATTTAAGGGAGGTAGGACTCTGGTCTTGATTAGTTTGGTTAGATCTAAGCATGTAGCCATCAAGGTTTTGCTTGTATTTTCTCAGGCTGAGAATGCTCTCAGGTGGAGGATAGTTAGTAATTTCATTTTAGCCTTTGGGCAGTTGCTTGATTACTGTGACTGCACATTTCCTGACATTTCCAGCTTTTTCTATTTTTAAGGCTGTTTTTTTCTCATTGGTCAGTTTTTGATGGGAGATATATTTGATTGGTAACTCTGAGTTGATTTTCATCTTCATTCATTTGATAAGTGATTTGTAAAAAAAGTAACTAATTCTATCATCAAGACTTTGAAGACAAAAAAATGTAATATGATCTTACATGATCTAAGCAAAGCCTTTGACACAATTGATCATGAAATATTACTATGGAAATTTGAATATTTTGGAATGAGAGAAAATGCATTGTTTTTAGTCAAACTTTTTAAAAGGTATGGCACAAGTGACATCAAAAGATACTAAATCTAATCAATTAGAGATAAAGCGTGGTGTTCTCAAGGATCAATACTAGGGCCAATGTTTTTTATTTTTTATGTTAACAATATTTACCATTTCATAAAGGAAATGTACAGTAATTTAATAATATTTCAATTGACGACTAAAGCTTTTTGAGTAAAATGTTTTATTTTAAAAATATATTAGAAAGCGTTTATGACTATTTTTATGCAAATCTGTTGGTTTTGAATGCACAGAAAAATCATTTTATTAGCTTTGAAGTAACAAAAACAGAATATACAACTGTAAATTTTCTTGGTTTTATACTTGACAGTTCTTTAAAATGACATAAACAAAATAATATTTTATGTAAAATAATAATAATGAAAGTTTATGTTATCTACAGGCTGAGAGGCATAGTTGACATCGATACACACAGGAAAGTTTATATAGGTTTATTCCAGGTAATCTTCATGTATGGTGTATTGGTATGGACAAATGGATCATATCCAGAAAAAGTGCTTATTAAAAAAAAAAAAACTGTTCAAGAAACTTGTACATTAAACAAAGCATAGAAAGATTTCCAAAGGTTGCAGAGGTCACAAGCAAGGATACAAGAGATAGCACTGGCCTACTAGTGTCATTTTGGGGAGAAAAAAATGCATAATAAACTCGACAAGATGGTAAAAACATGGCAAAGAAAAAGTTATTACAAATGTTAAAAGGCACCTTACTTAACAATCATTGCTGAGTATGAAAATACTGAGTGTTTAAAGTCTATGCTGTAAGATATTTTCTGTGAATAAGTGTTTCCGTCATAAAATGTTTTAATATTATATTATTATTTGATATTTGTATTATACAGTTTTTTTACAGAATGTTAGGTTGTTATATTGTATTTTTATTTTTTTAGAGTATTATATTTTTAAGTATGATAATACAGGCAATTTGTTAAAGGTCATTAATTGAGACAGTACAAGTATGTACTCCAAGCATTACAATTTGTATAACAAACTTTATGTCCAGATCCATTACCTCTTTACCATATTATGCATTTTTAAAAATCAGATGTGATATTTTTTCCTTCGATGTTCCGCCTACACCCATAAATGGAAAATCTAAATCTTCTTGTGCGAAACCATAACGATTCATTTTTTTATATCTCATCATATCCCGCGATGAAAAATTGAATATTGGTGTAGTATCTTGAATTTGAAGTCATCATCCAAAGGATTTTCATTTTCTCTTAAACCTTGAAACCTTTATTAGAAGTAAAAACCATGCAACGTTTATCTTAAAGAAAATGGCGGCTGATAGAAAACATCGCAAAGAAAAAAAAAACGAAATAGTTATCGTTATGAGTGTATCGATAAATCGATTCCAACCAGATTGTAGCTCAGTATGTTGACTCTTCTTAAACACTGCGTTGTTAAGAAATTCAATGAGTCAGCCATCGCAAGCCACTCACGAAAGTGGAAAACTGTTAAATAATTCATGTAGCTCTTGCAAGAGTTGACTTACCGTAAATGGCTCCTGTTTTTCCTGTAGACTGTATTTAATTCGTATTTCGTATACAAGCCAATGAGTTCTTTTTGATCACGAAACCCCGAGACAAGTTGGAATAACATTGGGGTAAAAAACTGAGATTAATACTGGCGTATTTGTCTTTGTGAAAAATTTCCTAACATAAGATTTGAATTTAGATATTTATCAAGAAGAATAAGAAAAAATGTCTTGATTAATGAAGAAAGCCCTTCGGCTTTTACTTTGCCCGACCGGCCTTCGTGTCCTCGACAGTTTAGGCTCAGATGATAAGATTAGCGGATGAAAATCAGGTCTCTTTCTTTGGCGAGATCTTGTTTCGACAAATAAATAAAATAGGCCAACTACCGAATGGTGAAACTTAAAATTCTACCGTCTACCACTGTGTTAAAAAAGTCAATACACTAGATTCCGCTTATAACAATGCCGGGCCTAAAGATATAAACTGCTAGTGAAGTTTAGCTTTTACTACCGTCAGTTAAATTTGTCCGGAAATAATTATGCCGCATACCACGATATTCCTTATGTATTGGTAACAAAATGCAAGACCTGTTCTCTATCCGGATTCCGAGTACGACGTGAATTTTCCTAGAAACTAATGGCCACTTGTCAATCAACCTTGCTAGAAGAGGAACTACAAGATCATAATTGTCCGAGAACCTATAATAGGGATAACAAGACTTACTCTAGAGATCCCAGCCATAGTAAACTCGTAGTTAAAGAACCCTCATCAAAACAGGCAAACGTATTGCTAAATTAGACCGAGTAAAAGGAGGGTGGTACGATATAAACCGGCCAGTGGTATTAGAGGAAACACCTACATATAGGCATATTCAATGATGACTTTCTTCAACAAAGGAGAATCAAACCAGGATACAAAGGAAATTTGGGTAACGAGCTGACAAACTGGCAAAGGAGGAACTGCAAGACGATAGTAGTCTCAGAGCCTAAAATTAGGATAACAAGACTAACTCTAGAGGGCCAGACATAATGAACTCCTCAGTTAAAGAACCTTCATCAAAACTAGCCAACCCATTGCTGCAATTAACATTCAGGAGAGTAATAGCGCTACATACCGGTCACTGGCATCAGAGAAAACACCCACACAAGGGTGTATTCAATGAGGATCCATATTTTAGTTTATACGACGAGAAGGAAGAAACTGCCACCAATATCTTCGATTGCAAAGCATCATCTCAACCTAGACATTACGTAAGGTACCATGATGACCTAGAAAAACAGCCAATGATCTCGTTCTTGAATGGAAAATCAAGAACGGATTAATAAAGAAATTTTCTGTAATGAACAAGCTGACAAACTGGGTAAAAGAGGAACTGCAAGACCAACTGTGGGATGAGATCCTATAAATGGGATAATCAAATATAAAATCCTTCATTTCAGAATGCGTCCACAAAACACGAGGGAAAATGGACCACTCTAGAGGTTCCAGACATAACAGAATTTTATTGCTTTGTTGAAACATTGATTATTTTACTATTTATATATGCATGTGCGTTCTCCCCTGACTGTCTTGCGACCATGGGAAAAGCCTGCTTAAATCATATTATATACCTCGATTGATCTAATGAGCAGATATTACAATATCAACAATTCAATACGAATAAAGGCAAATTTTATAATAAGATTTTTGGTGGTGACTCGTATATGTACGTACGTCCAAACGAGGAAGGGATGAGGTATGATCAAGTTGAGCAGTTAGCCCTTAAGAGGTTGGACTATTTATATTACATTTTTGATTTGTTAGACCCCCAAAGGTCGATTAATATTGTAAAGTCCGTTGTTTCCGTGTCATCAATGATTGATGTTCGACCGGTCGTTGGATATCTTCGTTTGTGCCATCCGGTTTTGTAAGATTCACGTTGTTTATTAGCAATAAATTAGCAGATGCTGTCGGATTATTGAAGCGGTTCAAAGAGGTATTTGAATCAAGGCCAGTCGGCTCACAATCGATCACCCATCTTCATTATGGGCTTCGTTCCCGCTCCTTGAAAATATTGACACTACTCCCGCACCCCCGCGCTCACCATCGAATTCAAGCGGAAATTCGCGCCGGAACAAAACTTTTCACAAGCTTCTCCGGCCAATCCTAAAGTTTCCATATCGGTAATCAATCCGGCCGTTTTGTCATAATTTCATTCTGTATCAATTATGTGCCATCTAGAGGATTTGAAAACTTCTGTTACGGATTTTCCATGCAATGAGAACATCAATAGTCATTTTTAAGAAATTTCATAAAAGGTGTCATTGTGTGGTCTAGGGGGTGATGAACCGGTCATTTTCTACCTATCCTCGCTGCTTGGTCTGTCTGTCGCGTTTCAGCTTCTCGTCATCTTCAGCAGGACTGATAAACAGACCACCAGCGAGAGAGCGAAATCAGTTTAACTAACCGATAAAGTTTATCAATTTACTAAATCTTGATTCTATCTAGAAAAGACTACGGAAACATCTTCTATAGGAACGCTGCGAAAACCCATCTTGATCGACTGGACAGATTACAAAACAGTAGCAGGATGTTGCCAGATTGGAGACATGACATCCACCCTCACAAATGCCTTTGTGGTCGAAGCCGGACTAAATTGCATTTAAGAAGAGAAATATTAGCCGGGAAATATTTGTCTTTTAGATTAGAAGACAAGGCACCAGGTGATTCGAACCCTCACCCAATAAGCTTCAGTACAGAAAACGCAGGACTCTCGAGGACCTTTGCTGGTTCTTGGACGAAAGAACTCAGCTTGAGAAAAGTAATGTTTTCGACAAAGGATACAGTTCCTTGGGAAGTACAAAATAACATTGAAAGGTCATTACGCTATATAAGGACGAGCTAATACACCTGACTTTGTCAAATATTGCCATTAAAGATGACGTTGCCTTTCAGCGCCGGTACTGTACGCGTATAGTGTGCACTAAGCAGTCGGGCCCAAATCCCCCAGTGAACAGGAACCTGCTGCTCTGAATATTGCCAATAGCATTGCGGTTCAAATCAGATTGCCACAAATTTGCTCTGACTGTACAGCTTGAGGCCATAAAGTACATAGCGGAACAGCGCAGCCGAACATCAGTCCTAATGGACAGCCTCAGTGTGTTTTCCGCGGTTAGAGGCAACAACTATAAGTTCTCGTTGATTACAGCAATTAAACAACGCTTGATGGATTTAATAAAAAAAGAGTACGGATAATTTCCTGATTTGCGGAAAAGCAGTGGTCAGGGTTACCGACATAATTTCACATATAAACAAATATGCAAGCGAAAAATGGCAAGAGGAGACATGACAAATATACTAAAAGGGAAGGTATTCAACCTGCAATACCACCCAAACCAAGGTTCAGCAACACAGGAGCAACGAATTTTTTCACTTCCATTTGTAGACCCCGACTGAACCACAACCGTTTGACATACCATCTCTATAAAATCGGCATAAAATACAGCCCAGATAATGAATGTGACTAGGAAACATTAGCGGACCAAGATCATATTATTCTTTCGTCCTGTCCCCTTACTTCCAAAAAGAGAGCCTTACTGTATTCCGCTGTTTTGAGAAGTGGCCAGTCCTGCCTACGAAAAAAACAACATCATTTTAAGCAACATAAATAAATCCCAAATCAGATATGCTACTGATTTTTCGTCTTGACATCCTAAAAAATAGGAAAAGAAAAATACGAAACTAATATAAACATTTTATGGTTTTCCTGACCCTGCCTAATCTAACCTTAACCTGACTATCGACTAATGAAAATTATCAGGACTGTACTGATCAATTTATCATTTATCCCAAATAGATGAAATTTCGTAAAAAAATTATTTATTTCAGGCCCTTTCATGCATTTATAAAAAGCTATATTTTCTAATTAGAACTGGGTTTTATAAAATGGATGTTTTTATTTATATTTTGATCCTTGATGATGAATTTTCGGGTAATTGGGGCTTCGCACTTGCATATTTTCTTAGCTTTACTGAAAAATACCGAATAATGGATATATAACCTAACGTTTCCAATCCTAACCTAACTTAACCATACCTTAACCATCGATGAATGACCATCATCAAAACTATACTTATCTATTTATTATTAGCAAAAATTGATGAAGTTTCGTAAAAACATATTGTACACTTCTTTTTTTTTCACTAGCCTTAACCAAACTTAAGCCAGCCTAACCTAACCCGCCACTAATCCTAGTCTTTGGGAATGTATTTTTATAAACATCTAGCGTAAAATTGGAATCACAGAAAGCGCTGATGTTTTGTTTACAAATAATATAAAAATGATCCCAATATATTTAATTTTTTGGGTGGCTAGACTTGATTTTAAAAGGTTTTTGTCAATAAATCTTATTTAATATTGATAATATCTTTAAATATGGTAATATAATATCAATAAACCACTTCGAATATGGAATTTGTACTAGGAAACCCATGGAAAAGAAAATACAATTCCCATTCTAGAGACGATAAAAATCATTTTGAATTTAAATTAACTTAGAAAATGCAAATTGCATCTGATTCCACCCATTCATTGTTCACAGACTGAAAGTCAAAAAAATTAGTCACATTATTGCGTGTAGGACTGCAGTAATTGAGGGCCATAACATCAGGCTCAAGGCTTCACCGGCTTATCTCAGACCTCTCCCTATGGCCGACCGGCATTATCGTTGGCGTGATGGCCAAAGTAAATCCGGTTAAAGTGTACGTCAGAGGTATCGAACCGTTTCCCAAGAAAGCGATGACCAAGGGCCGGCTTTAAGCTCATACAGCCAAGGTCGCGATAGCACGACCTACCTTCACGTCGGCTTTAAGATGTTAGCTTTCCAAACACGTTAAGAACAGTCAAGATCTATTGTTTGAAACTAGTGTCAATCATTGATTGATTTAAGCAAAACCAACCGTACAAAATGACAACCTCAAGTCCCACAACCGAAAACTGTGGAAACTTACATAAATTCTTAAAACGAAACGGTAATCAAACTTTAAATAGAATAAGATTCAAAATGGTGTATTTCTATAGGGATGGACAGATACAAAATAATTAAACAGTTGAAGAAATATGTATGAATAAAAAATGAGGCCACTTTTAGATCTTTCTTTAGCCCCCCCCCTTAGATTAGACACATTGCTCTTATAAGATCAGATTTTCTACAAATTTATCAGAATTATTGTTATTTATAAAACATTAGAGATAGTGGGATTTTTGATATATGGTAAATCAAAACGTATCGGGCTTGATTCTCGTACCAACCAGTACTGGCACTCAATGAAGGAGGTTCCTTAACCATGTCGAGGGGGTATCGAGGCCATCGTCGTTTAAGTCGGCTTGAACTTCGGGATGTGAAAGGTTAGTGTGAAACGTTCGATCAGTTCATTAACAAAAAGATTGTTGGTATTGTGTGAAGTTAGTGGTGTAGTAAGGAGTTTTGACAATTTGAGGACTTTAACTGGAAGCTGGATATTGGAATGCTTAGCGGAATACCACAGTTCCACTACGTATGTCTGAAGTGGTCGCAGTAATGTTTTAAATAGGATTAGTTAAGTTTTGACATGTTCAAAATGCATTCAATGTTCATGTTGTTTACCTGTTGCCCAGTGTGCAGGCGTATGACCCTCGTTGTCCGGGGCGTTGACTGGTGCACCCCGCGAAAGGAGAAGCCTTGCGAGTGGAATGTTTCCAGCGATGACGGCCAAATGGAGCGGCGAATATCCATCCTGATCCTGGGACGAGACAAGCTGCGGCGAGGCGTCGAGCAGCGCTTGGGCACTTTTCACCCCGCCGTCGCCGCTTTCGGCGCAGTAGTGCAAAGCCGTCTTCAGACTCCTTTCTCTTTCGTTTACCGATCTCGGCTGCATCACAACAATAATTAAATAACATCTTCAAAAAACCCTTGTATAACTAGGAAATTCAACGAAACATTGATTTAACCTATGCTTCTATATTCTCTTGGGCGTGATTATGCGGCTTTCATGGAATATCCAAATTTAAACTAGGGCAATTATATGTCATTTTTTTATGCCTTAAAACCCAACGAAATGACACGTACATACTGCCAATACAGAAGGTCAACGAAAAAGATTCATTGTTATTACTAACATATTTAGTTTCACTTGTTTTGTTTATGTGCAGTCAATCATTCTACCGAATTTCACGTGATTTGTTCTGTGAAACTGGGTGTAAAAACTCTTCACGACAACTGTCAATAGAGACTTGGAGATTTATCCGACAGGGAAGTTGGGAACAGAAGTAATGGCTGTTTATCACCTTCCACAAGAAACCCATCCTCATCAACAGAGAGAGATCCTGAAGGGAGAATATTTTGCACAGTTTCAACCATTCGACATACTCGTTATTACCCCATTGAAGTCTTAAATTAATAATTATGTTAGTAAATTATTTACTATTTAATAAATTTCGTCTGATCACCTTCACGTAGTTAAGATAGATTGAATACCCCAGGAAACGCAAACCAAGCTACAGTACCCAAGTATGCTCTGAACCAACCCAAAATATCAAAGTTTTAATACAACAATATTCCGGAAACGTGATGTATTCTTCTTGATGAAACCCAAGTTTCTATTTCTCTTGGCCAGAACTAAATTAACATTCGGAGAAAATGAACACGCAGAGTCAAAGTTACTCTCAAATCACCAATCTCAGACATTCCATTCAATCGAGATCCCAGTAAAGAGTAGGAGGAGTGTTCCTCCTATAAAAAGAGATAAACAAACATTTGTCAAGATTAAGAGAAACTACATTCCTCAGACACCAAGAGGCAAACATAGTCTTACATAAGCAGACCGTTTTATTGCCAAGCCATCGTTGAATGAACATCATCACACCTACACTGATCAGTTTGTGGATTTATACAACTTATTCACTAATCTAACCTAACCCAGCATAACCTAACCCTACCTAACCTAATCCAACTCAACACAACCAAAACCTAACCCTACCCTTACCTAACAATCGACGAATGAACACCATCAGAACTATACTGATCTATTTATGATTTAGTCAAATCGAAGAAGTTTCGTTAAAAAATCGTTTACTTCAGACCCCTTCCATTTGTAAAAAACTATCTTTTCTAATTACAAATGGATTAACAATTGTCTTTTTTTGTCCATATTATGATCCTCGATGATGGATTTTCGTATATTTAACTTCCCCTAAACATAACTATTCCTAACCCTAACCCTAACCCAACCGAGACAACCTAACCCTAACCAAACCAGTCCTAACCTGACCTAACTATTCCTAATCTAAACCAAACCTAAACTAGTCAAACTATTCTGTCACTAACCCTTACCTTATATAACGTAACCTTTCCTAACATTAACCTAACCATTACCTTATATAACCTAACTATTCGTAACCCTAACTCTAGCCTAAGGTAATCAATCCATAAAACTTTAGGTAACCATAATCCACCCTAACTTAACACAGCATAATCCACACAACCTAAACTTACGCGAAACTGTCACCCCCTCCCCAAAAAAAGTGTATCGACTCCGAAAACACATCCGTGTTAAAAAGTGCAGCATCAAATGAAATGAATCTTAGCACAAAATAAGCAACGAGGGTGAACAAATTCCATTAGCAAATACCTTTTCCCTTGGCTCTAGGCTAAAAAAGTGATTAATTCAGAATTCAAAAACTGAAAAAATGGCTGATTGGAAGAAACGCCTCTCTGTGTCGGGACAATAAGCACATGTTTGATAAGAAAATCTTACTATCAAGATTTTGATATATTTTTTCAGGGTAATTTGCATACTCAGAGGTACCTGAGCGAAGTTCATTTTATAGATAAATGATCAAAATAGGCGTTTACAACAAGCTAATCGTCCGGGATCATGCTCGGCCAACGACAGCTCCTTTCTATGCAATTTGTTACATCGCATCAGGCAGTGTAAATGGGCTAACACCTATCAACTTTTAACCTCGCATAGCCATTTTAAACGGACACTGGGTCAGACAAGTTGGGACGAGCGTTATCCTGGTATAAAACGATCCCATTGGGATTAGCCAATTCTAGTCGTTTTGAGTCAACTGTTGACTTCAATCGCTCCAATCTAAAATTAACGGTTTGTTTGGGTGGGAGAAGCTCTTAATTCATGAAACCCACGTTCAATCCCAACAAATACTCTTGGGTTGTGATGCGGCTTTTATAATTGTTAAAAGTGGGTTGTTGCATTTTTCCCAGGATTTTCCTCTCTCCAAATCGAACTTCCCGATCCTGAACTAGCATACCACTTACGGACTGTGCTTCTCCTAAAGCGCCATCACTACAAACAATACAAATTTTCCTAGCAGTCTGTGTCGCTGCTTTCTCATTGCGACGGTAAAAAACAACCATCAAAAGACGAAAATGAACTTTTTCCTTTATTTTAAATTAACAAAATATCTTGCATAAATAGACTCTAGATTGAAACAGAAGAATTATTCATTTGATTTTCAAACTTGTGCATAAAATTAAAATACAGCTACTTGTTATATTTCAGTTACTGTACCTTCCCGCTGATAATATCAATTACCACCGGAATAAAAATACACGAAAGGTTGGATTTCCGTCTTTAAATTAAATATTCATTAAAATCGGCTTCGTGCCGTTCACTCTTCTTCGGTTATTGTCCTGCCTTTATCGATTAAATCATTTAAAATATGTAAAACACTATTATGACTATTTGGATCAGGCTTTATCTGCAAATTAAATGGTACGAATACAAAAGCAAATAATCGTATGAACTGGTTTTAAAATATTTAACCCTAAAACAGCTCGCAAGCAATAACTCCTTGTTAAAACTAACAATACGGAAAATTATAGGTCTCCGTACGGGTATAATTTTCACATAAAGAGGATGAGCAAATCAGAGAGAAACATGCGATGCATTTAGAAAAATGTACTGAGAAGGAGGAGGAATAAACCTCGAAATGCATCTACCTAAGAACTAAAGAAACGTTGGAAAAGCTTATGAAGTTTTTATAAACCAAATTAAAAAATATCTAACAAAAAAAGAAGCAAGAAAGATTTTTTTGTAGCCTGTATATATTAGTATTGTATACAATTCAAATGAGATCACAGTACTTTATTCACGGTCAAGCACTAATGCCAGCGCTTCACCCGGAAGACACATGCCATGATAAACCAGCTAATGCTGGGACTTAGTGTGAGGGATTAGGGGGCAAGGAGGTCTCGAGGCCATCGTCGTTGCGGGTTATCGGGATGGGTTTGTGTAAAACGGGCTCGTGCAGTAGGGTTACGATGGACCCAGAGGTTAGTTTGAAACTTTCGGAATCGGGATCAGTTCTTTGACAAAAGGAAGTTGAGGTCGATAGTGAAGTTAGTGAATTAAGGAGCTTTGACCATTTATCTGAGGACTTTTGATTAGAAGGATTGGATGCGCTGGTTTGGAGTTTTGGACGTCTTGGCAGAGACCCACAGTTCCATTCCGTATGTGGTCGTAGTAAAGTCTTGTATAAGGTTAGTTTAGTGTTGACGGTCAAAACGGATTTCGGCCCTAGAAGTCTTCGTAGCTGTCCAAGTCTTCTGTGAAGTTGTGTGTTGTCTTGTGTATCTCTGTTCTACTGACTAAGTATAGTCCGAAGTATTTGATTTGAATGGAAGTCGGTGTTTCTTTGTTGTTACTGTCCAGAGGAGGGCACGACAGTTTTTTCAATGTGAACGTACACTTGATACTTTTTCGTCATTCATTCTCATCCACCATGTTTTGCACTGTCTCCGTAAAGCTCAACGAGTACTTGTATGTTGTAAATTGCTTAGCTCGGTGTGCAGGTAGGTGAGCAGTATAGATGATATGAAGGATGGGACCAAGAACATTCTCTTGTGGGACGCCGGATCGTATCAGTTTGATTTCCCAGAACTCGTTGCAGCACCTCACTCTTAAGCAGCGGTCGGTTAGATAGGATATCAGCATAAGATAACAAGCAGTGGGTAGTTTTAAGCTTTTAAGTTTATAAAGATATATATAAAAATTTTCATAACCAATTTCCATACCACCTTGCCAAAATTGGTATTGTGGACAGCGCCAGTTGTGGATGCGAAGCGGACCATTGCCGATTCAAACCACGTTATCCTGGCATGCACA
This sequence comes from Cimex lectularius, assembly GCF_000648675.2. Lineage (NCBI taxonomy): Eukaryota > Metazoa > Arthropoda > Insecta > Hemiptera > Cimicidae > Cimex > Cimex lectularius. The sequence goes on from NW_019392733.1 coordinate 1,977,235, forward strand.
AGAAACACGATGGACAGGGAGGTTTTGTTCTCAGAACTAAAAAAAATGGAATAAAATTCCCAACAAAAATGGATATCGTACTCTCGGACACAAGAAACATCCCGGTTCTCGATGCACTCGTAGCCTTTATAAATAAGAACAATATGCATATTTGACAACATGAAGTACATACGGCAGGAACGAATAAAAAATTAGTTTGACTCGTTTGTGGCGTGGGGTTGTCCGGGGACGGGTGGGTTTGGGTGGTGCTGGACTGTGGGGTCGGGTGCCATAAGCGGCTTGGGCGTGTTTTGCCCCGGATTCTCTGGGGATGTGGTCTTTTCCATGGTGTTGTAAATGGTTTTTATCCACATCCCCGAAAATGGAAACCGTATATAGGCCCTAAAAAGAAATAAATAAGCATGAGTGCTGTCCCTTTAGGCAGGCTTGGGCATTCTCCCGCTTTCCGGCTGCGCCTTGCTTGCCCCTTCGGGCTTCCACATGCTGCGAAGGAGAGAAAAAAAAGAAATGGCGGATGCTCAAACGGCGATGCCAAAAAAAAGTTTATAAAGTATATCTAGGTGCCAGACCCTATCAAACACCTGTGCGACATCTAGGAGCGCACCCAACCTTGAGCAGAGGACATAGGGTCGACAATTCTGACACCTTGATGGATTGTAGAAAGATGTGGTCAGAAGCAGAACTGGTGAGAGGGAATTGTTTTATAAGCATCTAGGATGGCGATTAATCGCTTTAAAAGGAGCCTTTCGAATATGTTTGACATTGAAGGAAGAAGACTGATCTGCAGGAGGATATGTAGTTGGGATGTTTGTGAGCTTTAGGAATAAGAACATCGACGGAATATTTCCATGAGAAAAACTAGTGATTGGTTCATAGGATGGCATTATACATCGTGGTTAAGAAAACTATGCCTTGTAATGGAACAGAATTATGGAAGGTTTTGTAGTATGAAAAAAGTAAATTTTCGTTTCTGCAATTGGGGCCAATTTCTAGGGAGAAACTTTGCTGTCAAGTCAATTATAATGATCCCATTCATTTTCGTTTAGTCCGTTGTGAAATGGTGCCTGCCCATTACTGATTGTTCGAGTGACTAGGAAACGGAAAACTTCCTATTATACTGGTATATAAGATTTTGTTTCGATTTTAAAAAATAATGTTTTAATCGTGTCATATTTAGAAAATATCTGTAAAAACTATCATCTAAAATCGTTTCTTCGGAAAAGTTCAACAGATTTAAAAAACTCAAGGAAAAAAAGAAGTCCACCTTTCTGACAATCCTCTACCTTGACTTAACCGATTGTGGTATTGTTGATACACCCGGCAAATTGCCTTTCATATAGAAAGGAGAAAATCGTAGTATCAAGAAAAACCAATTTTATTCCATGTAACTTAAAGATCTGCCCTTTTCCTAATCGACAATTTTACCACACCTTTACCAAAAATAAATTAAAATCCAGTTTAATTCTCACCTTGGCATTGATAATTTTGATGACGTCGCCTTCTTTGCCTTGTTGACAAGCGTACATTAGGGAAGTTGCTCCGAACCTTTGGTTGGAGGGTTCACCAGTCATAATCTTATCTCACTGATTCACACTGCAAAAGAAATTCAAAACAATGTAAATTTATTGAGGACAGAAATTTAACGTTCGGTGTGAGAAGAGAAGATGTTAGTCCAAAAAGCAAATTCTGAGTTACACAGAGGCTATTTTTTTTTCTTTTTAAACGAGGGTTCGCAACAGCATAGGTTATATCAACCCTCGGTGTGCCGGTGTTTTTGAAAAAAAGCTCATTTGTAAGCATGTCGTGTTCGAATGCAGGGCCGCTGGATTCGAACCCGGGACCTTTACCTTACTCATGAGCGCCGTGTCAACGCCTAAACCGTTGCGGCCACCAACGCCCCCACACAGAGGCTAATTTGAATGTACAATTCCTCAATGTCAAATTATAAAAATAGTGAGTGTAAATAAATCACTGAACTATGGTTAGGGATGTTTAGGGAAGTTAGAGATGGTTGGGGAGGCAATTATGAGAATGAAATGCAGGAAAACATAACTATAATGAGTATAAGCATTATAAGATAACTCTATAAGAGCTGTAAAGGGACTAGGAAGGGATGGGGGAAAATAAAAGAAAGATGTGGTGGTTAAGAACTTAGAGATGTAAGGTCTGGAACGAGATGGCTTGGGTGGCAAATATGAGAATAAAGGGCTGGAAAGCAAAAGTATAATGAGCAAATGTAGTATAAGATAACCCTGTACAAGCTTTAAACGCACTAGTATCAGAGAAAAAACAAAACAAAGGCGTAATGGTTAGAAAACTTAAAGAAGGTTAGGGCTGGTCAGACATGACTTGGGAAGCAAGTTATGAGAACAAAAGGCTGGAAAGCATAAGCATAATGAGCATAATTAGTACGAGATAACTCTGTAAAAGCTTTAAAGGGACCAGAAACAAAACAAAAAAAGAAATGAAAGACATTATTGTTAGGATAATTAGAGATGGTTTCGAAGGCTACGTTGGTCTTTTTGTGTTTTTCCTAATTGGTATATATACGCATATGTGTGTTCTGTTAATTATGTTATTATTTATTTAATCTGGATTGACTTATATGTACATAAATACTGATTTATTATTTGCTTCTTTTTAGATTTAAATGTGTTTTTTTGGGAATAAGAATTTTTTCTCCACTTTAATAAGCGTCGTTTTATTGAATTGTTAAGTATTTTATTTTATGATCTTGGATGTAAAAGATCTGTTAGATTTATCTTTTCTCAAGAATGTAATTTTGTCTGGAAAACAAGGTTTGTTAAAAATGACGCTCACAATAAAATTTTATGTATATATAAAACTATTTTGTGCTTGAAAGCATGCAAAACCAGTCTAATCAGGCTTTAAAAGTAGTAAATGGACAGAAGCCGAGACTATAAATTAAAAAGAGTATATGACCTAAAAATAGCTACATAAAGGTGAACCAAAAATCCATAAAATACTCAGTCATATACGAATGAATATGTGGGATAATAGCAGTAAAGGAAGAACCACACAGCTCGGTCAAAATCCGTCTGAAGTTAAAATACATGTCAATCAAAAATGCTCAATTTTGTACTTTAAAATAAATTCACTAATTTCGTGGCCCGCTTGACCAATTAATATATTACAATTAATTAAGGTTTTTAGTTGAGATAAAAAAGTCAATGGCACGAGCGGGATTCGCACCCACGTTCTTCGGCTAGATACGCCGCTCCTCTACCACTTGAGCTATCTTGACCTCGATCCACTCGGACACTAACTTCAAAAAGGAGGGAAAATTCAAAAGGTGGGGTTGAGATGGGAAATTACTGTCCGAGTGGATCGAGGTCATGATAGCTCAAGGAGCAGCGGCGTATCTAGCCGAAGAACGTGGGTTCGAATCCCGCTCGTGCCATTGACTTTTTTATCTCAACTAAAAACCTAAATTAACTTTAAAATAAAGTTTAAACTTAATAAAGTTTAACCTGACTGAGAACTTTTAGTTTTTGTTTTCTCTAGTTTTGAAGTTTTTTGCAACAAATATTTCAGAATGATTCAGCCTGGTGCAAATTTCGGTCCACTTTTCCCAACCTTTATTGAAATGTACAAGACATTTTTACAATGTGTTCAGTAGAGTCTAAACTCTTCTGTGATTGGTTTTTGAGATAAGTATTAAATACGTGTTAAAAAATCTTTATAGTGTCATCAAAACAAAGTTTATTTACTTTTTGTTTTAATTCCATTAAATTTGTATTTGCATTATCATCGCCGGATTGTTTAAACAATGTTTGTAATGTTAAATAAATTATTCCTTAAATTTTTTCGTACTAAGAGCAAGTAATTTACTTTAAATTGGTTCTTGGTTGAAAACGATTTTTTTTAATAATTTGAGAACGGATGCTCCAAAGTTTTCGTGTCTACCTCCGACATTCCATTGTAAAGTTATTGTGTGTTTACTTCTTACTGTTGTTTTTTAATCTAATTTTTATAAAAGAGGTAAGTTTAAGCATATATTTATTACTCGTAATCCAAATTATGTGCTTCTACACCTGAAATGCAACAAAAAAGTGCGTTGAACCATGGTCCGATTCTCAACCCTTTCGCAGATATTTAACATTTTATTTTTTATTTATTTATTTTTTTCGACTATCTAAGGTATTCGTCATAAATTTACTCATAGCTCTTGAAATATTCATTTTTGGGAAAATTAAAAAAAAGGAAGCATAAAGAAGGAAAAATTTGACCATTTTTCTAATTTGCTTGTTCACCATGTTTGTGGTTACTTTTTTGTGTGTTCTGTTTGATATTTACGTTGAAGTTTTCTTTCTATTTGTGCTTTTTTTATTAGGCTAATGTTTATGTGGCTTCTGTTGAAGTTGCAAATTTAGTTTTTTTTACAAATTTTAGATTTGGAAGTTGTTGAAAGATTAGCAATTTTTTGCCAAAACTTAAATTGAATGTTCTACAAGGATGCCTTCTTAAAGGAAATTTAACGCTCTTTCCAATACATTGTTTGGATTTCCCCCAAAAAGATTAATTCAAGAGCTACGAGTAGATTTATGACGAACTTTTTTTTAGTGCATTTGAGGTGTCAAATCACCCTGTATAAAGAATGTCCTATATTTTCTTTTCCTTCCATTAATTTATGAATTTTTTCACCATGGCCAGCGCCGCCTACCTCAGCATCCGGAGATCCGCTATGGATTTTTTTTGACCATTCTTAATGGTTCGGCCAAAAAATGTAATTTTATTCCATAGCGTTTCCCCGAAATAAATTGACGCTTAAACAGGCGACCTCTCGATAGAACCATACTTTTGGCCTTATCCAAAAAATTCTTTACTGCATAAATTATGTACTAAAAAAAATCCAACAAAACACAAAAAAAAATGAGGGAATAAACTGTGAAGCTCAAAAGCTGCATGTAAAATTTATAACGAAAACCGTAGACAATAAAAAACAAAAATAAAATGTTGAATATCTGCGAAAGGGTTGAGACTCGGACCATGGTTCATACGAACTTTTTTGTTGCATTTCAGGTGTAGAAGCACCTGACCAACTTAGCCCTTCGAGTAATGAATTTAAATCTTATATGTTTACAGTAGAACACCGAAAAATAAAAAAAAAGATTATAACATTTTTTTGCTTTATTTCTTTAATATCTTGCCACTGTACAAGATGTTGAGCACCACTAACTACTGCTCCGCCGTACTGACCTATCAGCGCTCCCGACACCATGACCCCGACCTCAGGGAAGCACGACAGCTCATCTTATATATTTAAATTACATTTTTTATGAATTTAAATATCAATTTGTAAATCAATAAAATTTCTGAAGCTATCATTGTTTCAAAGTTGAATGGATCGTCAATGAGATTACATTCAAAAATTTCTGCTAGGAAAGTTTCTCTGATTTCGTGGTATTCCTCGCAATCAAAAAGTAAATGCTTTAAATACCGGGGGTGTTTTATTAAGATTTGGGAATAATACCCTGTAGAAAGACCCCTTTTCAACTGTACCATAAATATATTGCCACTTTTTGATCGAGTTTATTGAAAAACCTTTTAAAATTGTACATCTACAACGTAGCGGACGGCAGAACCCCAACCAGATACGTCAAATTCTGGGAGTGAAAACCCAACAAAACGGAAAGCAAAGATAGTAAACTACATTTTTATCTTTTTTGAAGCTTGATTTCCCTTTGAATCATAAAAGAGTAACTTTTGTTTCGATCTATTTTTTAAACTGAAGAATCTGAAGTGTCTCAGTTGAAGAGTAACAAAATTACGATGGTTATGAACGTCCGCATGATACCACTGCTATAGGTAATGATTGTGACACAATTCGTTATGATTATAATTTTGCTAGTAATTTTTTATATCATTTTTAGCTGGCATTTCTCACAAAGAAAGTCAATTTGAACATTGGGAGAAAGAAGACATTAGTCTATTAAACTCTTCGCCTCCAACGACACCTGAAAAATATTTTAATGAGTGGAGACCCCCAGTACCTCCAATTATATTTTTGGGCAGTCCAGGACTGAAAATTATTCCCGAAGCAAATATGCCCGTCGGCTTTTTAAAAAATAATTTGCACAAATGAACTTGTAGAACGTATTGCCAAGGGCAATGAATATTTATTAGCGCAATTAAACATTATTAAATTAAATTGTGACACTTATAAAATGATCATCGGAAACGATTTTATAAAATTTCTGGGAATACTTGAATAAGTATTGTCAGTTTTAATCGATTTTCGGATTTGCTGGAGCCTGGAGGACTATTTTTAATAAATTGCTCTTTAGAAAATTTATCTCTAAGAATGGATAATCACTAATCCGTAAGATTTTCTAGAAAGCTTTCGGATGACAAATTGAAAAAAAAATCCCTTTAGTAAATAATTTTAATTCTGTCATTCCCTTGCCTGTCTTCAGAAACCTGCGAACCACCTCTAAACTTTAGAAGGGACAAACTTGGTGCGAAGTCTATTTATAAGTTCTTTTCAATTAATTAAGGTTTTGGTTGAGATAAAAAAGTGAGTGTCACAAGCGGGATTCGAACCCACAACCTTCGGCTAAATACTCTGCTACTCTACCACTTGAGCTATCGTGACTTCGATCCACTCGGACGATAACTTCCCATCTCAACCTCAGCTTTTGAATTTTCCCTCCTAATCTATTTGATTCTCGGCGACGTAGCCCAATACGACCACTATCAATAAAGCAATCGTACATATTGTGTGTACCACCAAAATGTGCTCTTCGGTTCATTTTGAATGGAATACGTAATGCAACGAATATGTACTATTGTAAAATTTATTTACTTCCAGGAATTAAGATTTGCTCTCATAATATTATATGTACATTATATTAAATTGACTTGCATTCAAATAATGAAAAAATAGTTTAAAATAACATATATAATATAAAAGAATGTTTAATATAATCAAAAATAATATAACATAAGATAAAAATTAATAATTAAATTCATTAACTAAATAATATCTGTAACGTCAAGTGGAGCGGGAATAATTGACAAGATTCAAACTGTCAACAGTGTTTATAGCATATCTTTTAATTTTGTTTCTGTAAGAGGGGACGTCAAGGTGTCGCATGCTGAATTCTGCTTACACTGGATATATAGCCAAAAAAATAAACCCATCCTCTCTTGCCCCTAATTTACCCAATAAACATAGCTCAACCCTCCTTTCAACCCATTGAGAGGATTTTAGTTAAAGTAATTCACCCCTCATTTTAAATAGCCAACCCTTAAGTTAATCGCCAGTTCATTCGTGAATGAAAACATTCACATTCAACGTCCAGCTGTTTATGGAAGGTGAACCTAAGTGATTCTCTTATCACGTCAGATAGCCAAGCAGCCATCAAAGTACTGAGCTCAAATATCATTAGTTCAAAGATGGTGTTGAACTGCATAACCAAATTAAACATATCAGGTACGCAGAACAAAGTCAGCGTCTGCTGGGTCTCAGGGCACATGGGAGTAGAAGGCAACGAGAAAGCGGACACAGCTGCTACACCGCTGACAGGACCCGAACCCTTCTGTGGCATAGGAACCCAGACTATCAAGGATCTCGGACAGAAGGGCAAAAAGAAAATGAAGGAACAATGGAATTCACTCATTGGACATAGGCAATCCAAGAATCTCCTAACAAATTTCGGAAGAAAAGAAATTAGAGAATGTGCCAAAGGAAGCAGGAATAAACTGCGAATCCTAATAGGATTCTTAACAGGACACTGCAAGCTAAATGGACAATTAAAGAATATTAAGAGGAGACACCAACACCTACTAACAAATTGCGGTGCTACACTGGCCCGCCGGAGGAAGTGCCTTGGGATGTACAATGAGATCATAGAAGAGATTCAACCAATGAAACCGGGCGTATTAATCAAGTTCCTTGATGAAATAGGACTCACCGATGTGCTTTAGGTAGAGAACAGGGGATAAAATAGCTAAGGGCGCAGTATATTATTACATCTACATCTACGTGATTCTCTAGCATTCGTTAAAGACTTTTCCCGAAGTATTATTTTCATTTTTAATATTAAATTTGTTAGTTGGTTTTCCGCACCATCTAATGAAGGACTGAATCGAAACGGTATTTTTGAAAAAGATTCTACCAACTCTGAAACCAAACAAGAACCCTCAGTACTGTTTATTAGATGGAATGAATATTAGATGATGTATTCCACATAATTGAAGGGTTGCATGCCTTGGCTCCATTATTCCATTATTATTTCCACTTTATCGTATACGCTCTTAATAGAGCGTTTAGGATAAAGTTCAAATATTGTGTCCTATGATTTTGAATATTGTGTCGTAAGATTGTATGTATTTATTAGCGTGAATGTATGAATTGTGAGCCGATGGTAGAATATTGACTACCTATCAACCTCTCGGTACTGCGTATTGGATGGAAAAAAGGTTGTTTGATTTGGTCCATGTAATTTAAGGGTGGTATGCATTGGTTCCATATAAAGAACGTGTAGGAATGACACCTCCATTGAGAATTGAGCTTGAGTACGGCAGCGAATATCTAGATCCTCCAGTTCCGATTCTTGGAGGAAACAGGGTTGTTTTATTGTGTGTAGTAATGATAGTTTTCTGTCCCTAGCGTGAGTTGAGAGTGAATGTGTAGTGTGAGAGGGCCTATGGCGGAATATTGTGTACTCCACCACCCTGAGTTAATAATATGCAAATAGGAAAGAGTGTACATAAGAGTGAGTTAGAGTGGTTTTGAAATGAGACTGATTGCGTTGTGGCACGGTCAATTATGTAGGAGGAATAGTACTCCACTACCCCTCAGTGAATGGTTTGTGAGTAAGAACGTATGTGGATGGATTTATGAACTGATTGCGTTGGGTGCTGAATTGACCTAACTGTAGAAAGCATCCAGAGCCCAACCACGGCGGCTGGACGGATAAGACCGCGGAATGGCGCCGGTCTGCCAACACCCGAGGTGGGTGATCCTCGAGATCTGACGGTAAATTTTTGTAATTTACAAAAGTATGAATTGCCGGTGGACTGCGAGAAGTGATAGTCTCAACTCAACAGCATGTGCAGATTTGAGCTTATATAAGTCAGTAATCAGTTATCAGAACGGCCATATTGGACGTGTGCTGTAGCACAGTGTTTTTTTTAAGTTTCCATTTTTGACGTTAAAGTCGAAAGAACGTCTGAGCCATCAGTTAAAGTTCTGTTAGCGATCAACGCCGTTTAATTACAAATTTCAAAACAGAATAATAATGACACTCAAAAATACAGCTCTGCAACTTAATGGTCATTATAGGACTTTCGGCTGACTATGGCATTTTGCAACAACGCAAATTACACATGTTAAAATGCACATGTGACTCGTTTACCTAAGAATCAACTTAATCGATTAAAGTAGAAAATTTCTAATGGTTATAAACAAATCAAAACATTGGTTTGTGTGATGCTTCTAATCGATTTTCAATAGCAATTTCGGTTTTTACCTTCAAGCCCAAATGGAAGAATTCACTAAGTAAAATTCTCCAGCGAGATTTAAAAAATCTTATCAGGGCCCATGACCATTTTTGCGTGATAAGCATTTTTTATCCAATTAGGCAAATGATGAACGTTAAAATAAGCCTAGAGCATTACAACAGGTATAAAACCATTCATCACCGATCGACCTAGATATCGCACGTCCTATTGTAAGGCCAAATCTAAAAAATTCGGGAACCAACTTTGACATGATGCTGGAATGAAATCGGCGAAATTTAATATATAAGTATTTATTCCCCCTAGGAAATACGTAGTGATTTCATAAAAGTGGCCTGTACTCTATGAGGTCTTCTGTAATCTAAAATAATCAAGTGTAATCTTCTTTAAAGATAAGTGAGATTGAACACGAAGTTCTGCTTTATTTTCGACTGACTTTAAGGGTCCGCCTCTGCCCAATTGTCGAATTTCTGCTTATGAAAGCTCAAACCCGCAATGGGCCTAAACCAGAAACCTGGTGTAACAATTTGGTGCATAGATTTTTTTTTATAGTGTGATCTAAGAATAAGGGTGTTCCACACTAAGGGTTAAAGGGGTTAAAGAGTTAAAAGTGATACATATAAAATTATAATATAAGCTGAGAGATCACAAGAAATTGGGAGGGGGTTTAAAGGAATATGGTAAATCGGTAGTCCTTCAGACACTTAAGACAAGCTTCCCGCCGTTTTCAGACTAAACGTAAATCTACTCAACAACGAAGATGGCAAAACGATGATAAGTAGATCATGATTAAATTAAAAAATACAAACGGAGGAGACAAATTGCCTTTGAAATTTGACCATTTTTCAATGTTAATAAAACGTATCCATTTTTATACCATGGTATGACTTTTCAGTAAAAACAAGAAATATTCAACCTTAATTTAAACCTTTCCATTTTCCTGTTTTGCCAGCTAATTTTTACGTTACTTCAAGATAAATGGTAGTCATTAATCCGCCTTTGTCTACCATTAATCTCAGAGATAATGTTTTTCTTCAAATTTATATGACAAAATGTCTTTTATTTAAACATATTATGTTGCAACTTTTCTGCCTTTTAGTTCTTAAATATTTTTTAAAAAAATAATGTTATTTATTAGATTATTAAATGTATTTAAGATATTTTGAGATTTCTAAAATTATATTTTTCGTTAGCTAATAACTAAATTAGAAAGGGCTAGAATTTTAGGCTGACATAAAAAAGTAGTAATATATCAGAATATTTGGAATTTAAAAATTATACCTCTTCGCTTTTTGAACGAATTGGAAGACCTCGACGTCTTCTTCATTGACTTGACTTTTTAGGCTTAAGTTAAGGGGGCGAGTTAGACGCTAAGTCCGTTGTGTGACTGAGTCTGCCACCCCCAAGGTATCAAGTTCACACTCCCTCCTGGCCGCCCCTTCTCACTCCCTCTTTCTTCGAGAGTTTTATAACCGTGACCTAGTATCCCCTTATGGTAATTTCGCCCTTATTCTTGACCATTTTAAACTTATCGATATTTGGCCAAGAAGGAAATTGCGTGCATTAGGCAAAGCGGTTCTTGATGAAATATTACGACGTGGCAGGACTGCAACGAGGAGTTCCGTTTAGGCAAGGCCGTTCTGGAAACGATTGGGTCGCGGATTGGGACAGACAAGCAACCATCAAAAAAATCATCGATGATTTAATTGATTTATCATTTAAAAATTTGGTTGCAATTATGCAGATTCGCAAGATAATCATGAAAAAACCAGGCTATCACAACTGCAAATTCCTTCACATCTTTGCTCTTACTTTTTTCAAAATCATACACGACAGGTTACAAAAAGTAAGTCAGTGTAAGAAAAAAGACTAGAATATTTATAGTCTAAAAAAATATCCAGAACTATACGTCTGACACCAGACAACAACCACCTCTTGCCGAGATGGTCCAGTTCATGATATGTCACCAACAAGAGGGTCGACGGAGGACCAATCAGGTCAACAGTAACCGTTCTTAGGAGTCGGTACATACCAGGTAAGAGCCATCGTCTGGAATCACTTCACTCGCGTGCCAAATCGCATACAATCCCTCTGTGTAAACGCTACAGTGCGGTGGGAGTGACCAAGAAGTGGTCCCTCGTAATACACGGTGCCACACCATCGCCGGTCTATGAGAACGAGGCGAAAACCAACGTACCTTGATATAAGTTCCAAGAACTTAGTTTGGTAAAGGTATGGCTGAGTAGACGACTTGGCTAACACGGCTAGACGAGTACGACCGGTTGCCAAGCTCGAGAACCGTTCCCATTATCATCCCACGTCATCACCTAAGGGCTTATTCCCAGCGGTCACGTCCCGGCCTGAAGTTTCTCGTGTATTCTGCTGAACTGACACATGAAAGCGGAAGTCTCGGTTTGGCCAGAAACCCCGCCGCACAAGTGGGGGTAAGCTGCTCTCTCCGAAGTTCGGGCCGCAATACTCCCAGCTCCTTTTTCTTCCTACCTGATGACTACCTACTTTTTTCCAAAGAAAGATCCTCTCTACTTGTACCGGGTGATGATTTATAAGCTACACCGCTTTTATTTCTTTTGTTTGGAAATAGTTAAAAAAAACTAGGACTGATCTTTACATATTTTTTACGTACAATCTGAATCTCAAGTACAATACTCAAGTCAAATATCTATAACTATACTTAGTCAGCAGTCTGATGCGGAATCCCCACACAAGACAACACACAACACCTTAACTTGCACAACTACGAGGACTTCTATAACCGAAATCCGTTTTGACCGTCAACACTAAACTAACCTTATACAAGACTTTACTACGACCACATACGGAGAGGAACTGTGGGGCTCTGCCAACACCAGGGCATCCAATCCTTCCAACCAAAAGTCCTCAGGTAAATGGTTAAAGCCTATTACTTCACTAACTTCACTATCCACGATCTCAACATTCCTTTTGTCAACGAACTGGCCCTGATTCCAAAACTAATACAATAACCTCTCCATCCATCCTAACCCTACTGCTCGAGCCCTTTTACACATACCCATCCCGAGAACCCGCCACGATGATGGCCTCGAGACCTGCTTGCCCCTTAATCCCACACACTGAGTCCCAGTATTGGCTCGCTTCTCATAGCATGTTTCCTTCGGTGTATCGCTGACAGTAGTGTTAGTACTATGAGCGTGTAAAAAAAAAGTACTGTGATCACATTTGCATAATATATTTGATATGTACAAATAGGATAAAAAAAAGCTTTAAATTAAGTTAAATTTATAACTAGTTTTCCAGCAAAACATTTCAGAAAGTAAGAAAGAATGTAAAAATACGCCTTATAATGTTTTAGTTTTACGTTGTATCACGTTTTTTTGGGGGGTCTTCAATGGGTATTTTGAAATATATTTCATTGTTTAATTATAGGAAAATAGCAAATAATCAATTGTGCAATAATAAAATAATTATTAAATTACATTAATAACGTGTTAACGTTAACGACCTATAATATCCACCATTACAACTGCTTGTTTTATTTTCACCGAGCATAGATATTGTAGTTTTAAATAAGGTTTTTTTGTTGTTGTTATTAATTAATTTGTTTCACTTTCATTAGAATGTGCAAAACCAAAACTGACCAAGCAACTCACATGCCAACAGCCCAATTGGATTACATAGTTTTAGTTTTCCGTACGGATTCGGAACGAATACTGTTTCACTCTCTGATGCATGATATCTCGCTCTGTCTCTCTCTCTGTGAGAGAGAGAGAGAGAGAGAGAGAGAGAGAGAGAGAGAGAGAGAGAATGAGTGAGAGGAAATGGAAACTAGTTCGCATTTCTAAGCAAGGCAGTAGGAATGAAGGAAGGGTATGGTCAGTATGACCTCCTTCCCAGTCACGCCAAACTACATCACGGAACATCAGCCTCTTAAACCAGACGTCTTGAAATGTTTTTTTCAATTCCAAGCCACCCAAAACACACAAAAAGACAGAGAGAGGGAAAAAACGAGAGGGTAGTGAACTGAGAGGACGAAGAGAGAAAGAGAGAGAGAGGAATCTTTAGATTAATAAAATAAATAAAAATATAAGAAAATAGCAAGAATCTTTACCAAAGCAATAAAACAACATTGAAATTAAGAACATCTATTGTACTGTCTTCGGTTCTATTAAAATGTGAACCACAATCACTACATGAAACGAGGGTTCACCGAAGGTTTTTGATTTTAAAATAAAATAAATTGAAAATAACATTTTTATGTGTGTTTAGTATTTAATTTCCCCACTTGTGTACTATAATAGTGAAATTTTGTGTTCTTTTTATAAGATGTGTGTGAAAAAGAGCCATTTTGAATCGTCCGGCTTGTAGAAGCTCCAAGTTTTAAAACAGAAGCATAAATGAACTAGATAATCTCTGTCATATGTAGTTTTTCATTTGAAGGATTTTTCAGCCAGGGAGGATTTGAAAGGGCTGAAAAGGGTTAGGCTCGGTTCGACACGATTCACGTCCCAGTCGGTTCATTGATCCATCGAAACAGAAATTTTACGCTTTACTCACTTGTGAAGGCTGTAAGCACTGAAGATAAGCAGCGAGGGAGGGCGAGCCTCGCTCTGCACATGTTTGTGCTTAAAGATAGCACCCGGAACTGGTCTAATTGTTTTGTTGGTAAATAGGGCACTATAGCAACCTTGTCAGCGGTTGCGCTCTCCATTTATCCACAATGTACACCCTCCATTTTTTTTACACAATGTACTCGGTGCAAAGCTAATGGCTCGCTCTTTAATTTTTCTAGGAAATAACTTACAAGGAAAAACAATGATAACAATAATACAAATAATTTTAATTATTATGTGTGGTGTTTAGTGACCGTTAGTTAATGATTATTTAGAGATCGTGAGATGTGATCTGGTGTGACGTAGGGTTTAGAAAAACATTTTCTTTATCGTGCCAACATTTCGATCTTTATTGATATCATCTTCAGGGTTCAAAGTGTTTGTTTGCTGTGTAGATGTGTCATTATCGTGTGTCGTGTTGAGAGGTCATTCATGCGTGGTTTATAAATCCCAGGCCCTGAAGATGATCTCATTAAAGATCGAAACGTTGGCATGATAAAGAAAATGTTTTTCTAAGCCTACATCACACCAGACCGCATCTCACGATCTCCAAATAATCTTTAATTGTTATGCAAAATATGATTGAGTAGAAAAATCAGTGTCACGAGCGGGCCTCGAACTCTCCCTTCGCTCATTACACTAATTTTTCAAATCAACCATACATTGCATAATAATTAAAATAATTTCTTTGGTCAATAGAACCAACTACAAAACACCTAATACATATAGTATCAATTCGTCATCAACGTTCTATCGTTGGATATAACATCTAGGCCGACATTACTATCACAAAGAGGTTATCTATCATCCATTCAATCTTCAGTTTAAAAAAAAGGATAAATGACAAAACAATCTAACTGTTTGATAATGCAAGTCAGTTTATTACTAGACAAAATACAGAAAGGGTATTCGAAAGAAGAAGAAAAAAAGCTTACGTGAAAGAAATAATGAATGATAGAAGGACAAACTGACAAAAATAGATTCGCATTAGATTTTAAACAGGTTTAAAGATTGAAAAGGTGCAAAATATGGATAATTTTTTGAAACCTGTTTTTGTTTTTAGGGTAGGGTTTTTTTTAGGTTGGGGGGGCGGGTTTGAATAAGGATTTTAAAAATCCTTTCCTCCACTGCGACCTATTTAGTTCTATTGAGGTACCCCTATAAATTATAACAACACTTTGGAAAGTGCACTTTTTCATAAAACACTAAGGTTGTTTGTGAAGCAAAAAACTTACACCACTTTCCTTGGTGCCTCTTCGTGCACATCTTTTGGTGTAAGAATTGCCTCAGAAGTGGCTGTACCGTAACCTACACGGTACATTCACAAAGTATACATGTCGATACCTCCGGTTCCTCCTGCCAGAGTCGGTATGTTTCTGTCTCTGATTTGCCCATCTTCTTTAAGTGGTAGTTAAGAGGGCAGTTACCGGTGTAAAGGACTATAATTTTCCTCAAATCCTGCCTACTGAGAGAGAGAGAGAGGATGTCCTTCGCTTTTTACGAGAGCTTTATACATCTCTTAACTTGCCTCATGGCTCATACCTCCTGTGCTTGAGTTTTTCTTTTTCAAGCAATTTTCTAGTTCTAACTACGGTGCACCTACTCATGGTTCTGGGCCCATGGGTGAGAGGGAATTATAACACAAGTAAATATTATAATGGTAAATACTGTAACAAATTAATTATAAATTAATGATTAAAGATAAAAGATAAAAAAAAAGAATAATACCTTAATATTATTAACTTATTGTAAAAATAATAACAATAAAAATATTAATTTCATTATTTGGACGTTTAATATTATTTATGTACAATGGGAGGTAGATCAAAATATATTATTCCGAATTTGTTGTAAAATTCCGAAAATTTGTTCGATTTAGGCAAGTGTTCTTTTACTCTCTAAAATTCTGCCCTTAATTTGTCTCATTGTTTTTACCAATAAATATTTGTTTATGCTCTGTTTTAAATAGGGAATATCAATTAGAGGTAATCACCCTTAATCCTTATTCCAAAAGAAGGATAAAGTATTTTTCAATGTTTACTTTCTACGGAATTTAAAATGTTTATTCGGTCTCATTTGAATTCTCAAGCAAATAAACTATCTAGTTTTCAACTTTGCTTTCTTAATTTCAATTTTTAAACTTAAAAATGCCACATAGTGCTGAGGATGTTGCGCGAGGTGGGACACTTGCTGATGATGGACATTCCATAGAAGGCCCGTTTCTGAAAGTCTTAGAATAACAGAACGACAGGATGACCGTTTTTTGACTTTGAGAATTTTGAGAAACCGGCATCTTACTGTTGTTAAAGCGATTCATCAGCTCCAGGAAGTTCGAGGTGTCTAAATTTCTGAACGCACTGCTCGAAGAAAATTAAATCATTAAAGATTAATGGCTTTTCGGCCCGTAAGAGGACCAGAATTGACCAGAACACAGAGTTGCACAGCTCGCATTTGCTCGAGAACACAGCCATTGGTCTTTGGAATGGTCTGCTATACGTTTTACAGATGGTTGTAGATTTGCTCTACAATCTCCAGATGGTTAGAGATGGGCGTGAGAGAGTGTGGAGAAGGCGAAATGACAATTGTATGACAATACAACAAGCCTGTAATTTCCCCCAGAGCCAACCTTTTTAACATAGCTCAGTGATGGTGTGAGCGGGAATTTCAATGGAGTGTCGTACAGAGTTGGTTGTTGTTCGTGGAGGGTGGTTGACGGCCACTCGCTATATGGATAAAATTTTGGAACATCATGCGTTGTCTATCCTCGATTAAATCAGCGACAAATCTATTCTAATGCACGATAATGCCAACAGATACAAACATATCTTCAACAGCATAACATCAGGGTCTTAGCCTGGCCAGCCCGTTCTCCGGACTTGAACCTCATCCAATATTTATGGGATAACCTCAAAATACGAATAAGAGCACGTCCATCACTTCCTCATACGCTCCACGATCTTGAGAGGACTCTTTGTGAAGAATAGGCTAACCTACGCAAAGACATTTCCAGGCTCGTAGAAAGTATGCCGAGGCGTCTTCGAGATGTAATTAAGGCAAGAGGTGGAAATACGCAATAGTGAAATTTTAATTAAAAATCTAAGTAAGACAAATTATCTCTTTCCGTCTTTTTTATTTTTTTTTTTAATTTTCCTTAACAATTTACCTTTTTAAAAAACTTTTTTTGACAAAGATCAAGTTATATTACAAGTGGGTGGAATTTTATTGACGTCTGTCAGTGTATTTAATGTGGTTTTTGCTAGAACATAATGCCACTATATTACAAAACAAAACGCAAAATATTATTTAACCAACAGTTTCCAAGCTTCTCCTTTTCCGTGACGTCACAAAAGAGATTGGGACGACGTGGAGGGCTTAAATGGACAACTGGTCTGTTTTGTACACTCTGCAATTTGCATTAACAAGTTTGGGAGGTTGCAAGTCTCATTCTCGACCATTTGGCAAGGAATAAAAAAAATGTTAACATTTCTCAAAATTTTGACGAGACAGTAACTCAAATTTTGCGGATTTTCTTCAATTTCTACAGCAAATCGTTTTAAAATGAACTACCAACAAGGCGGAAGAATGGACGGCCAAGGTAAATACACCTATTTCATGTCATAATAATGGATAAATCTCTAGAAAGATGTGTCACTTAGCTGTAAACATGCACGTCGTAACGATTTTTTTTAAATTAGTGTAATGTATAAGCTTTTAGCTTTTATAAGCCTTTAGTCGCTTTTCGTTCGCCCTTGGTTTATTAACATTTCCCAATTTATTTTTAACCGTTGAGTAATAATTTATACCCTGGTGGTGTTTAACTTGTTGTGTTTCTTATACTGCATTCCGTTTTCAATTAATAAAACCCTCAGTTCAAATTAATTGGGTGATAATTGATCGTACAAGCTCCCTTCCCTTTTAGCATTTTCAACAGTTTCAGTCTTTATTTTTTATTATTACACAACTAGTGAATCCAATTATTCAATATAAATTACATTATTCTGTCATTCAGAATGTTTACAAACGTCCCTTTTAAACAAATAAAACGACCCTAAAATTTCTACATTACTTATCACACATTTCGTTAACCTGTTGGCATACAATGACGAGTTGGGGGTCATTATTCATTTCATGCGCCAATGTAGATTTGACGAGTCTTACTAGAGCTGTTTTCAGCAGATGCTGTGCAGTATAATATTAGATTATCGTTGATTCAAGATGTCTCACATTCTCAACAGTACCAATAAAAAAGTTGCATCCACAAATCAGTAAATCAGAAAAAAATTGAAAGCAGCATTCAGTAGTAGTATAGTAGTATCATACTAGACAATATTAAAGTTTAGTAAAAATTACAAAAAGCAAGTAACATGTATAAGTCAAATGTATTATATGAAAGTGATGATATTAGCCCAATGGCCTAGTCTAGTGATGATGAGATTGTAACCGGTCATCTTACTGTTGACTATTCAAGTGATGATTCAAATTCAAGTAAAGCTATTTTGTTCTTCAAAATTTGTGTAAATGTGCAAGACCTATATCAAACAGTGATGATTCTGACATAGCAGAGGAGTATCAATCCTTTAGTTTTAAAAAGATTGGGAACAAACGTAACACCTTTGTGTGTTTTGAAACAAGTTGTATCCATCAACTTTTTTGAAATATAGAGAAACAAATAGATAAGATAAGCTCAAATAAACATGGAACACAATACGAAAATGACCCAAGAATAAGAGTGGTTTCCATTAACAAATGATGAAATCAGAGCATATTTTTGTGTATGCAGTATAGTGTCACAGATAAAAAATCTAAAATTGATATGTATTGGTAAAATGATAAATATTAGAAACTTTCATCTTTTCGCAAATTATACCTTGTCGATGTTTCTTGTCTATAATGCAATTTCATCATTTTGTGGAAAATGGGATGATTTATAAAGAAGACAGAAGAAGAAAGGTTCGATCGGTGATCGATTACTTGAATAACAGATTCCAACAATTATACATTCCGGAAGAAAATGTAGTCGTAGACAAATTACTAATGAAATTCATAGGGCGGCTGAATTTATAGCATTAAAACAAGCGAGATTTGGAAATAAATTTTAATAACTTTCCATAAGTAGACAGGAGTTTAGTTGAAGGTATGACAAGAAAAATATGAGCACTTTCAAAAGTTAGAGGAAGAAACATGAAATGCTGATGATATTAGAAGATAAAGTAACTCATTTTTGTAAGTTTTAATTTTTTCCCTTTTCTTTTATAAATTGAAAAAAAAGAACATTTTTTAATTAACTTTTAACTTTAAAGTTTAATTTAACTTTAATTGAACAATTTAACTGTGATATTTAATAAAACAAAATGCTGCTTTAATGTAGTTTGCCTTTGTATCTTAGTATATTACAATATTTGATGAGTATTTATTACTACTATCTATTACTACTTATAACATTCAGTTTATATTTATATATTTCAGTCGCGTCATTACAAAATTTTTTTTTTAAATTTTTTCAATAGCCCTATTGTTCAATATTAGCCAGAGAGAGAGAATCAGACAATGAGATTAATTAATTGCATTCTTGGTGGAAGGGGGTGTGAAAAAAAGGCAGGGGTGACAGTGGGAATTGAACCCATGACCGCGAGATCTATGAGCCGAGAATCTAATTTGCTGATCAGCTACCATGTTCCCCCAGAAAACAAAACAAGTTAAACTTCACAATAATAGGAGATGAAAAGAGTGAAGAACGAATTAAAAAAAAAAAAAGTAATTACTAGTTTTGAACCTCTATAGTATTGCTATGACAATTTCTTCTATTTTGATAGTCATTTCGATATAACTTATGATTTTTCCTTCTTGACGGTGGGATAATAGGTCATCTATTAACTTTCGATATAAGTTCATCGTTTTAATGCTATTGTGTTGATACATTAATATTTTATGCTTTCCAGGGTACCCTGGCCAAGGCCCTCAACAAAATTATTACCAGCCGATGCCAAACATGAATAACGACCAGTCGAGATATTATCCAACTCCAGACAGTTTTTCATCCACTCCTCACAATCAGTCACAGTATATGAGTAAGTACAATTGCTTATTTGACAATTCAAATGACAATAGCTACAATGAATAAATATTATGAAAAAGTTCAATGTTTCTTTTTTTGTGGAATTTTTCTTCAGTTTTTATTTTATTGTTAAAGTTTTTGGACCAATGCTTGGCCTCTCCTCAGTCTTCTGTCTTATGTGTGAGATTTTAACATAACTAGTAAATTACACTGATGAACAAATTTAACACACAATTCAATTTATTTAGTTTAAAATTAAATCTATGATTTTCCTCAAGTAATTAGGAGCTATCGTAATCAAAATAAACAGTAAATAATGCTTTGTTTACTTCCTTTATTTACTTTTGTACTGAATAATCCATTTGTTCAAAAACTAGCATTACACCCTTCAGCATTACCTACTAGCATTACCAAGAGGGCAAGTTCTCTTTACAGATGAGGTGAGAGTTGGCCTCAAATGCTCATGCCTAACGATTGCTTTCAGTTAATCTTTTTCCTTCGTTGATTTCATTTGACAATATTCTTATTCTTAACCCTTTTTCAATGGCTCCAGTCAGGCATTTGAGTGTGACAGTGTCAGTGTCATCTCATTGTGCCAGGAGATTGAGTGTAAATCACTCAAAAATAGGAGGGATTCTTTGGCATTTCAGAAAAAAAGGGCTTCATGGTCGATCTAAGTCTACCGACGAGAGAGAAATCAGGCTCTACGAAACTGCAGCATTATGGGGAATGAGATAAGAAATCTGATAAGACTCGTCCAAAATGTTTCAATTTCCTCTAGTACTGTACGATGAAGGCTCAATGAAAATAACCTCAGGACTTGGCACCCGGACCTGTTCTTACCACAGTTTAGAAAATGACCAGCTTTCAATTCACACAGGAACATGCCAATAGGACATTGGAAGATAGGGGGCAAGTTCTCTTTACAGATGAGGTGAGAGTTGGCCTCAAATGCTCAGAAGGACGTAATTTCATATTAAGTTCTGGTGGCTTCCATGGTGGGACATTGAAGTTCTGGGGTGCCATTTCCTTGGACACCTGAACCGAATTGGTCATTGTGCGAGGAAGATCTCACACTTCACAGAGGTACTTGACATAATCAACAAACATGTAGTAGAAGTGGTGAATAGAAATGGTGAATGATGGAGTGAGTGCGGTGTTCAATCCTTTTTTTTTTTTAAGATAGTTCTACTCACAGTAAGTAAGTAGTTAGTTAGTAAGTAGTTAGTTTAAGTAAGTAAGTAAGTAGTTAGTAAATAGTCACAGTTCGAAGTCAAGATTTGAACCCGATCAAACACATTTGGGACCAACTTAAGCGACGAGTACGACGGCAAAACCCAGGTCCTCTAGAAGAATTGAAAATGGCTGTTCTTGATAAATGGGAAAGAATTCCCTAGCATTTTATGAGAAATCTTTTCCAAGGGATGCAAAGGCAGTTAAGGGACATGATTCGTGCCAGAGATGGAAATAGTGGTAATACTAAGACAAAAAAAATTTTTAAACTCTTTTTTTTTGTTCTTGACTCAATAATTATTTTTTATAATTAGGTAATGAACATACTATTTTTAAATGTCTTATTTTTACAACCAAATTAATTTTGGCATGGAAAATATGAAAAACCTAAATACATTAAAATTTAAGTGCATTAATTTTGTCCATCAGTGTATTTGTATTAGTTATAACCAGTTTTTGTGTATATTAATTTTTATGCAAAGAAGGTTGAGATGAAAAATTAGTGTCAGGATCTGAACTCGAACCCACGACATCCGGATTAGTGCTCCGGTGCTATTTGACTTCAGTCCTCGAAACACCAACTCCTAAACCCAACTGACAACTATTTAAATTTTCCCTCTTTTGCCACCACTACTCATTACTAGTCAATATTCAACATAAACTGGAAGACTGAGGATGGGATGAGTGTTGGTCTGAAGGCTTTCGAAATAAAATAAAAACTTATGGAGGAAGTTAAAAAAAAAAACTTTTTTGTCAGATGTTATGCTTATATCTTCATAAGCTTTATAATTTATTAATGCAAATTATTACAATTTATAGATGACCCTCTTCAAAACTTTCAAGGTAGGGCAGTGGCTGAAGCTGCGATATTTTATGGAAGCAAAATTGTAGGAACTGGTAGGGAAATGGTCGATGAGAAAATTAAAAAATACAAGTCTATATATATGATAAGACATTACTTTGCTGTTGATACCAGTTATGTTCTTAACAAATTAAAACTTATCATATTTCCATACAGTAATAAGGTAAGTCTCACTTAACAAATAATTTTGAAAAATGAATTTTGATCGCTTTAATAATCATGAATGTGTTAGTTTTGTTATATAATTTATAAGTGAATATTCTATAAGAATATTGACCACATCATTGTTATGTTAATTTAGGAATATTCAAATTTGTCCATTCTTTGTCTTTAGTTGTAAAATGTGAAAGCGTTTTATTTCAATTATTATGCATTCAATTTATAATTTATATTTCAATTAATTCTTCTTCTTATGTAATGTCTTGGTAGAGATGAAAAAGTTAGTGACACGAGCGGGATTCGAACCCACGACCTTTGGCTCAATATGCCACTGCTCTAACCACTTGAACTATCATGAGTAGTTAGAGCAGCGGCTTATTGAGCCGAAGGTCGTGGGTTTGAATCCCGCCCATGACACTAACCTTTTCATCTCAACCAAGACCTTATATAAAAATAATAATTAATGGAAGTAAGTAATTTGGTCAATTAGACCACTAAACATAAATAGATTTATAATTTATACTTCAACTAAGTTGTGTAGAAAAATCTGTGTTGATCGTATGTTTCAGGACTGGTCTAGGAAATACATCGATTCTGTCCCTGCTAAGCCGAGATATGACGTTAATTGTCCTGATTTGTACATACCTTTGATGGGTTATGTAACGTAAGTGTTTTAAATGAAAATTGTTTTGTGAAAATTAAAGTTTGAAGGGTGGTTTAAGGTTAAAAGGAGTTGGCGTCTTTACAACTAATATTGGTCTATTGTGAAAACTCCATTATTGTTTAGGGCTCTTTGTTAAGCTTAAGGCGTTTTAGCAGATCTAGAAGTTTTTTAAGGACTAAAATTAGAAGTGTAGATTTAAAATAAAACTTTTATAGGATTTTTTTGTTGATTTCATCCTTTCTTTCCACACTCAAAATGACATGTACTCTAAATCTCATTGAAATAAACTGAATGAAGAGAGATTAAGCTTTAAAATTGTTGGAATAGGTTGAATTAGGATAAAATTCGGAGAAGCAACTTTTAAATGGAACCACTGGACATCCGCGAGAAAAAAATTCGCCCTGGGTTGATCCAGTATAAAACTTTATATTTTTTATTCACTGTAAAAATTTGTATTTAAGGATTTTAATGGGTGCTTTAACGAATCTGATTTTTTTCTTTCAACATCATCATGTTTTTAAAAAATTATTTAAATTACTTAAAATATTTTTCTTTGCTCTTAAAACCAATTGGCAAAAAAGGTCTGGCACGTGTTAATATTTTTTGACCTAGTTTTATAAAAAAAAGTTAATTGAAACCATGTTCCCAAATGCATAGATAGCCTCCTCTTATCAGCATATGCACATACTATACAATTTAATAAGTTCTATCTGGCATATAAATTAGCTTATGTCGTTAAACTAAATTTTGTAAAATACTAACAACTTCTATAATAATTCTAAACAAAGGAAAGATTTATCATAAAACTATTACTTAAATTAATTATTGATCATCTAATTATTTCTAAGTAAGAGTATTTATTTGTATTTGGTGTTTTTTGTAAAATTTTTAAAAAGCCATTTCTTATGTTTGTTTAGTTGATTGTTTACATACATTATTGAGCTAATGCAAGTGAATTTAACATCTTAGTGATTCATATTTCAACCATGTTCTTTCTCCTTTTAATTATTTCTTTTGTGACTATTTGTTTATGCATTATTCTTTGTTTCTTTCTTTGTGTACTGTTATGAAAATTTTTTAATATGTTGACAATTTTTTTCCAGGTATTTATTAGTCGTGGGACTTGTGCTCGGAATACAGAATCGTTTTGACATCGAAGTCCTTGCGAAATTAGCATCTCAATCGATTGCCTTTATTTTTCTGGAAATTGGCATACAGCTCCTAACGTTGTATATTACAAATATACAAACGAATGTGACAGCCTTAGAACTAATTGCTCTGTCAGGGTACAAGTTTATCGGGTATGTCACACTCATAACTGGCAATCACTGTTTATATAAAAACTGAAAAATAATTAATCATCAATATTAACAAACTTTATTGACAATTGGCTGAAGCTTACAACAAACAAAAAAATGCTTGAAAGATAAGAGAAATAAGCAATTATACACCTACATTTGGTCTTAAATAATTTATTTCATTTGTTTTAATGAATATTTAAAAATAGTTACATTCCATGAAAGAGTTAATGCTTTTTTCAGTTCAAGCTGCTATAATTCATAAGTTCAAAGTTTGTTATATTCTCTTATAAAATATAATTTTTAGTAATTATTTTTAACTTTATAGTGTTTAATCTTATTTTGTGTTTCTAACTTTTTTTAAAGGATTATAATAGCAGCCTTGTTGAGTATAGCATTCTACAAAAAAGGATATTATGCAGGAATAGTGTACTGCAGCGCATCCTTAGCTCTTTTTATGGTAAATCTTCTGTTTAATAAGTTTTTTAAATTATTATTAAGGTTTGTGTTACTGTATTAATCCATATATGTTTAGCGGTCATAATTATTTCAATTAATTATACTTTGTTTTTCTAAAATCTTGGTTGAGATGAAAAAGTTAGTGTCACAAGCGGATTCGAACCCACTGCCTTTGGCTCAATACGCCCCTGCTCTAACCACTTGAGCTTTCGTGACTTCATTTGTGTTTGGCTTTGTATGTGGCTCTATGATGTTCAATGTTCCTATCTCTGAGTGATGTTGGAACATTTAGCATATGCGCGTGTTTACTTTTTTGTGTGGATGGAAAGATTGAAATATACAAAACACCAGATAATACTCATACACATTGTTATCATTGCTTTTCCAGATTGTCCCAATACATGGAGCAAACAAACAAAATCAACCAAACGAACAATAGCTTATTTATAAAAAGATCCTACCCCAAACAACACCTGCTAACATTAGTTTCCACATCCTTAACCCAATCCCAGTTTCTCCTTGCTGCTTCTTAGGCACTCAACAGTTGATTCCTCTTATGTAGGGCTGTTCTTCAACTTGTCTGAAGAACCTCAACTGCTTCCTTGTGTTGTTGCATAGGGGTTGGCCCATTGCTCAAAGCTATTATGTTGCTTTGCGAACAGCCAAGTATATTACTTTTATCTTTTTCAAGGCCTTACTCAATCCTACAGTCCTATTTGTAATGGATGCAAGGGGGGTTTCCAGGCACAAGTCGAGAGGCACTGGGTCATAATCACCATGCATAGTTGTCATAATGGACGGCGGGTGTGCAATCAATCACACATGTGAACCAGATCCTGTTTGAAAAGACGGGTAGGAGCCATATCAACTGAACTACAAGCATAAGCATCGTCCATGCTCAATTTCTTGCAATTGCAGTTGAATCCATAGTGGTACATGGGTAGACATCATTTAGGGTGACGTGGTCGTTCAGTTTGTTATATTTGCCAGATGGAAATGCACTCCCCTAAGGTGGTTGGCATTTCCACTTAAATCCAAAGCTGTTGTCAGAACTTTATCCAGAAGTCCGCTAGAGGGGCCCCTCCATTTGGGGGTGATCTAACCGCCAATTCTATCTATAGGAGTATGTGTAAAGTTCAGGCAGAACCTTTGAGCTGCTTCTCGGCATGCGACACACGGGTGGTGTTTTTTTTTTTTTTTTTTTTTTTTTTTTTTTTTTTTTTTTTTTTTTTTTTTTACCCTCAGTGCAGGAACATCAGCACAAAATCAACAATCATGGAAACAACAAGTGAAAGGCCATACCTCCTCCACCTGAATGTAATATCCCTATGAGCCGCCTCAGCGAGGCCCATCCTGGACACATTTAATGTGACAAAGAGCTCGGCAGGTGGAGTTGAGATGCGACCGTTTGGTTAGCAAAGAAAAGCACAATGAGAAAACAAAAAAGAACAGGAGTGGGGAGAGGAATGAGCAGGGATTATTATTATAATTATAATTATTGGTACCAAATATATATATTTTTTTGTATTATTATTAGTATTAGTATTTATTTATTTATTTTTATTAATTTTTTTAAAATTTATTTTATATTTTTATTTTTCCCCCTGCTCGTTCACTCTGACCCCCAAGTTCAAATGCTTCTGTCTATAATTAAAAAGCTACACAAAGATGAAGGCCAAATAAACTGTAAAGAGCTGGCAACAGCTTCAGGAACAGTATTAAGAAAGAAGGCCAAGACGGTTGGGTGCATTGTTGTCAACCCATCCTGTTGGAAGGGGCATGTGGATAAGAAACTTAGCCTTATCGGTCCAGGCATTTTTCTACACATGAACTTATGGGTTTAGCACACACTAAAAAAACTACTGTTAAGGCCATGTGCCAGGTGCGGTCGAAAAAGAACTTCATTATCACCTTAGGGCGAGGCAACTTTTGGGGGACAATAGGGAACTTTTGCTCCCTTCATGTCTTTGATTGAGTCCTCCTGGCTGCTGACTGGCTAATCGATCTATATAGTGCCCAGTGAAGGAAAGGATTTTTATATTGTTTTTGTTTTTCCAATCTTCTTTTATGTTGGTTTCACAAAAAGGGTGAAGGAAAGGAAAAGCAAAACCATTGGGCCTGATGTCAACTTCCTTCCTGTAAAGTTTGGTCATGACCTGTCCATCCGTGCAACAGCTCGTAATTCTAGGGAGCCTTTGTTACGCAGCCCCCTGGCCCTCCAATGAAGGGAGTACATACCCTATGCCAATTTTTCAATGCCAACTCAACTTTTTCCACTTGTCTACCCCCTCTAGGTTTTTTTGGGAAAGGTTTTTCAGCTGTCAGATTTACAGCGTATATAAAAAATGTGTACACAATTATTAACACTATTGCCTTATGTTAGCAATTATTTTCAACTCATTAATTCCAACTTATATTAAGATGAAGGCGTGATTAAATTTTTTTGTACTTTCAGGTTCGCACACTAAAGCTGCAAATACTTTCTCATTATGGCAGTAATGATATGTCAGCCACTGGATATGTTAACGACCCTTCAGGATACAGTGGCTATTCAGATCATGGTGGCTCATATCACAGCGCACTGATGGGTAAGAGGCAAATGTACTTCCTCGCTTTTGTAGCAGTCTCACAGCCTATATTTATGTGGTGGCTGTCATTCAACTTGGACGCCAATCAATAAACTACCGACGGCTGCAGTGAATTTCTATCCATAAAAAAGTCTAACCATTTTTTTTCTTAAGAAAAAAATTGAAAAAATACAAACGATCATAGAGCACTTATTCGTTGTTTAAAAATTTAACTGTTCATTCTTAACAAATTTTTTTAGGTATGATGTTCATTTATCACAGATTTTCTTTCTTATAAAAGTATATTTTTTTATTTTGTATCTTGTGATTCAGACATGTTCAAATATATTTTTGTTTAAAATTATTTAATTAATTTATAGCAAAGTAATTTTTTTCTTATTATATACAATTCGTTTAACCTTTTTCTAAGAAAAATACTTTGCATTTGAATGCATATTTTTGTAAAGACGTAATCTCCATATTCCTACATTTTCCAAATTTGTAAATAAAATAGTAGTTCGAAGCTTTTGAAATTTTTTTATTGTCCCTGTCTCCTAACTGTATCCCTTATCATATTTGCTGTCTGTTTGTTGTGAGTTTGTTACAAGAGAAAACAGAAACAAACATTAAAAAAACTGTAATCAGTAGGTATAATTAAAAATGAAAAATAGTCCTATTAAAAAATAATTGCAAGATTTATTGATGTTTTATACAAATTGCAAAAAACATATTTGACTCAAATCTCATACTCCAGGCATAATTAATTAAAGGGCGCATACCCACCCAGTTAAAAATTAAATAGTTTCTTCCCTTGACGTTTTCTTGTTGAATAAGTGGCCATTACCATTCAGAGTTCAGGGCACACCCAACAAGTGATTGATAAGAGACTTCTTCGCACATTTAAATTTAAAAGCAAGTTCAACTTCAGAATTATTTTGCAAATGCAAAATTTTTGGGCCTTCCAGAAACACAATCCAAAAAACGTGGGTATACCGCTGGAAGTTAGTTGAATGGTTAACTTTTGAGGGAATTTGCAAAGCTCCAAGAGTTCGTAGTTATTAACATTTACCACAATATTTTCAAAAAATAAGAAATTTCAACATTTTTGTTTTTTCTGATTTTTTTGTGCAGAATTTTTTCATCAATTCTGCAATGTAAATAGGTTTCCTTACTGAAAATTTAATGTTCTTTCAGGTGGCACAAACCAGATTTTTCTGCAGTCGGTAATCCTGAAGTTTATAAGCAATTTAGTGGACCTAAGTAAAAAAAAAGCTCTAAGTTTCTGAGCTTTTAAAAAAAAAAAAAAAAAAAAAAATCATATTTTTCATGAAAAAAAAAAAAAAAAAAAAAGGAATTTTTTTTTACTCTTCCAACAGTGCAATTCTCATTCCTGATAATTCTCTGGAGAAAGTGTTTTGTGATGTACGTCGTATTTGTAGAAGAAATTCAACTACTGTAACCTGGCCTACTAATTAAATTACATAATGAACTAGGATCATCAGTGTGTTATTGGCATAGAATAACAGGGTACAATAACTTTCAAAGGGTGCAGTATATTACGCACCTTGAATATTGCTTCTTGTATCTTTTTACATCCTAAAGTTAAGTTTTTTTTGTGACTCGTGATGAGTTGTCTCGTTCAAGCTTATACGCTACCCAAGCATTGTGAAGTTATTTCATTATCATGTTTTTTGCATTTTAAGAGTTCTAGCTGCACATTCAAAGCATCTATTGATCTCAGATTGCATCCAACATATAGCAGACGCCTTGGTTCTGAATATGATCCTCCCACACCCATTATTTACCATCCTCATCATCAGGAAATGACACTTTTTACCTTGCCTTCTGTTTACAATGTGGCCTCTCTCAAATGTTTGCGATACAATCATTTTTCTAGGAAACCGTTTGGCCACTAGAACTTTATACCATTGGGAATGTCCTACTATCGTCTACCTCTCACCCCTACACCTTTCTCTACCATCTATTATACTGTCTTTTATGTTGAGAAGGATGGATTCATAACTTAAAAACTTCATATTTATTGACGAGCGTAACATCTGACAAACCGACAGACCCTAAAAGGACTGAAGTTGTTAACAGAAATGTTTCCTTGATTAGACTCTAAGTACATGGGAACCAACTTTCTACACCATTTCATTTTGGTTTTTAATAATAGATTTTTATCCGGGGATAAGTTTTTAAGATGGATCTGTTGATTTCCATCACAATAGATATAATAAAACAAAGTTTGAACAATTTAATAAAACAATTTTAATTAATTGTAAATTAATTTTAAAAAGAAAATTATTTTTATGTGAAGTAATTATAGTATATTGAGTGAGTTAATAAGGATGAAAGAGATAATACAATCTGATTTTTACTGTACAAAGGACAAACCAGACTGCTTACATCTGTTTATTCCATTGAAAACCCTAATATCTGAGGAGTGTTCTGTCAAAATAGTCTTTCAAATCAGTTTGCTTCAAATTTCAACACACAATGCAAAACAAATCAGGCTGGGGGGGGGGTCATGTAGCAGCCGAGAATATAGACTGAGTTTTAGCATCTTAAAATCAATCTTGAAAAGGTTTAGTTCTGCCAAATAGTACTCAATTTCCAAGTTTTTCTAGGATTCAGGAAGAGACTTAATAGTGAAGGGCTCAAAATGGTGCCTTCCTTTATCCCTGCGCTAGCCAAAAACTTGTGTGGTCTTGTATTGGCATACCACACAAATTTAAATTTTAAGTTTACTTTCTTTATATTATACATATAGATACTTCATTATTAAATATATATTGTACTGAAAGTGAAATATAGTTTAAATATATATAGTTAATTAAATATAGTTTAAAAAAGACTACTCAATAAAGGCTCAATAAACTTGAGTGTCTTACAAAAGTGGGCATGAGTGTGTATAAAAGTGGGCACAATAGACCACATGATCCGTCCATTATTCATCCATTCAATATGTCATACCTCTTGTGTAAACCTTCTTACTCCCTTATTTCAACAAATAGGATCAATTATGAAAGATTTAAGATTAAGAATTATTTATATATTATTTTCTGATTGCACTGTAAAAATTTTTCTCTTCTGGTATTGACTTGCAACCTTGAAATAATGGCTGCATGATTTTTTTCCCAATCAGTTCCTTCAGTCCATCTGGGATTATTTAAAAGAACATCTATTCCTTCTTTTATTTGCCATAGTTTGAGATGATTTTTAATTCTTTCGGCTTTGTCAGAGTTATTTGGCTGTCTACAAATTATCACTGTTTTGGTTGGTGCTTGTGAGAAGTGTGTCATCTAGTACCTCCTTAGTAAGTCACGAGTTTTAGTTAATAATCCTGATTATTACGAAGTTGTTTTTCTGTTATAAAGCCTTTGGTGTGAATGGGCTTTTCTTTGTTTATACAACAACTCCACACTTTACAATCCAGAATCAATATAGATTTCATAAGCTTCTCCAATTATGTTTCTTATGATACCTTGATTATGATATTGATCTAAAGCCTATTTTGAATTCTGATAATTAAAAAAAAATTAATGTGCATAACTCAGCTATTTATCTGATTTTCAACTATATTATTTCTGCCTTTCATGCAATGACCCCAAGCTGCTTGGAAGGGCCGCTGGATTTGAACCCAGGCCCTTTACCTTACAGTGATGTATGCCGTGTCAATGCCTAAACCATTGTGGTGCCCCCTCCTCATTATTATTATTACTATTATTGAAATAAAGGAATCAGGTATGAAGCTTTGTAGGTGAAAAAAACCACTTCTTTTTCTTCCGTCGAGCTTTCGGCCATATTTAACGCCTTCCTCAGGACATTGAAAAAATTATTTAAAAAACTTGAACATCAATTTGGACATGTGGCCCAAATAGAAGGGGCTTCATACACAATCCCTTTATTTCAATATTTATCATGAAGGCCGATATTAAACTCAACGATATTACTATTATTATTATTAATATTAGTGTGGCCAGTATTTTCTTCCTTTCATGCACATAGAATTTTTACTGAACCACTACGTCGTGTATCTTAAAACCTACGGGTAGCGTGTGGACAAGTTGTTTGGAAAGACCGAAGCACGCCTGTTAAATCAAAACAACAAGAAAGAGGATAGAATAGAAATACACTTTATTTTTATGAGAGAGAAAGATAAAGTACTATCTAACCTAAAATAACCTAACCTAACTCGTGACTGTAATTTTACCTAACCCTACCTAACATATGACCACAACCAAAAGCTAATTCGTCCCTAACCCAAATCCCACATAATGTAACTTTATTTAATGTAAAGCCTTAGCTATAACCATAGCCCTAACCTATCTTGCCCTTGTTGCTAACATTTAGCCCCTTGTAATGTAACTTTCCTTAACCCTGCGTAACTATAATCCTAACAGTAAACTAACTTTTCACTAACATTAACACTGCATAATGAAACTTTACTTAACACTACCTAACCTATAACCATAGCCCTTACTTAACCTAACTCGTCCCTGAACCTGACGCCATGTAATATAACTTTACCTAATCCAATATTTCCTATACCTATAGCCCTTACCTATCCCAACTCGTCCCTAACCCTAACACCACTTAATTTAATTTTGCCTATCCTCCCCTATAGCCCTTACTTAACCATTCCTATCATAATCTATCTTGTCTCTAACCTTAACTTCACGTAATGTTACTTTACTTTAAACCTGCTTAAAATTTAAACATAACCCTAAACTAATTCGTCTCTAACCCTAATCCCACGTGGTGTAACTTTACCTAACCCTATCTAGCGTGTAACCAAAACCTCAACCTATCCTAATTCGGCTTTAACCCTAGCCCTACCTAAATATAACCTTAACCTAACCTAACTTGTACCTAACCATAGCCTTACTTTTAACCATAACCCTGACTTAATTTAACTTGTTCCTAACGCTAACAACACCACATAATGTAACTTTGTCTAATCTTGCTTTATCTGTACCCATACCCTAGCCTCACCATTCCTAAGCTAACTCATTCCTAACCTAACCGATGAGCAGAAAAACGTATTAATGTTAAAATGACTGAAAAAAGTAAATTTGGAGGCAAAAAGACTAAATATTAACTTTTTTTAGGGACACTCATTTTAAAATTATTATATTGTATAGTGAAACAATTCCTATATATAAGCTTTGATAGCGGGGTGAAACAAACATAAAAAGTCTAACAATAAGTGGTTCAAAAATTTATTTGTCCAAAATACGAACTTTTATTACACGTTACAATATAACGGTCTTAAAGTAAATGGTTTATTCTCCATCTTCCATTTTTTCTCGTTACAAAGCTTTTATTTATTTTATTTGCGTTTTTGCCTAACAGAGAAACTCGAGCAGTTGTTTCTTGATTCTTCTTAATCGAAAGGTCAATCTAAGAGCCGAAAATGACTGTATTTAGGCGAGTCATCTTGCACCTTTTCGTAAAATGTCATGGAAGTCTGATCAGTTGAGACCATTTAAACTTGATAGAAATTATAAATGATGGAGTGAGTGTGGTGTTCAATCCTTTTTAAAAAGATAGTTCCTACTCACAGTAAGTTGTTTTGCAACGATCCGGATTTCGAGCCTTTTAGCTCATCATCAGGTTGAAGGACTTCTACAACCTGATGATGAGATAAAAGGCTCGAAATCCGGTCGTTCAAAACAGCTTACTGTGAGTAGGAACTATCTTTTTAAAAAGCATTTAAACTTTGTTCCCGAAAGTTAAAGATACCATGTCTCTGCCTGTCTTTATTTAGTGAGTAAATGGACCCACCATGATCTACTTGGGCTATGCGGGCAGAGGACTGGGAAATTTGAGTTCTATTAGGTTTTCTCTAAGTGCCCTGGAATACCGTTGTCAAATAAAAACATTTCAATTTATGAGTAGGTGAGGTGACGTCACTACTTGGATAATGCTACCGCCATCTAAACAGCAGACAATTAACAAGTAACACCTTTCTATTTGAGCAGGGACGCAACCGAGTTCTCCCATTAAACACCCAATCAACAAGTGTCCTCTCAAGTGTTCTCACTCGCACTCATCGACTCTGTCCACAGCCCTGTTGAGAGACCCATCTTGTAAAAGTCGGAAAAGAGCAGTTTTAAAGTGTATACAAAATTATATCGGTAGAGGTTTACAGGTGCAAGAGAAAATAGCGACCAAAGCTATGGTCGATAACTCAGCAGACTTCACGATGAAATCTCTGAATAACACATTCGGATATGCAACCTGAACATACGTATAATTTATCCCGTTATGTCAGTTTTTGTTCTTATTTTATGGCTTGTTTTTCATCAATCATCCATCTGAAGATGAAATTGACTACAATATTTCGTCTAATTTATCTTGATGAGTGGTGGAATTATGATATCAAGGTTGAGAAATGAGCCCTAAAAATGCCTGCCATCTATCTAAATCCGGTCATTCCCAATCGCTGATTGATGCCCGTCGACATAATCACAGTCAATCTACTGCGGGGGGCCTAATAAAAGCTACATTGCTCGGAATTATTTATTAGACGTATCCATCTTAGGACGTCGAGACTCAGCCCACATGAGGACTAGCTCTTCACCTTGGAAACGAACGAGTACACTAATGTAAATCTTATTTACTTAAGAATGGCGCATGTCGTCTCGGCTGTAAATAAAAAGAAGGGAGACTGCGCTTTCACTTTGAACCGAGGACTTGGGGGAGGAACGGTAGTCGTATCGATCAATCAGATGGAACGCTGGCTCAACGAGAGGCGGCTTTGGCTTTTTGGAAATAACCTACCTTTACTACCTCGCAGGTATCTCACCAATTCGACACCGACCACCTCACCTCACGCATATCGCAAAAGCCAATTATCACGCTACCTGTGCTGTGATTTTTTTAATACAGGAAAAGTTTGATCCATGAAAGCTAAATGAATATTTTTTTTATTCTAAACTTAAGAAACATATAAGAAACTAAATATACCTTCACGAAAAACAACCTTAGTGATTTAAAGGTGGTGTCTGTATCTTACTACACGTCATTAAAAGAAAGCCAGCGGCATCCTCAGAAATGTCAAGCAGTTGGAATAAAATAACTACAGTAAATTAGAAAGTGAAAAAAGTCGGTAGTTAAATCAAAGAAAAATTAGATAAGCCTGCATGGATATTGTCATTATCTTCATAACTCCTGTATTTTTCAATTATTAATTAAATAAGTTCTATTGTTACAACATTTGTCTACATTTGAGCACTAGACAAAGTACACTTCCACCTTTTTTCAAGTTTATTCAAGTACAAAATTTGTCAGAAATGTTCTTTCAACTTTCCTTTAGAAGAACACCAAGTTCAGTATGAACCAATTTTTATCTCCATTTAACAGCGTAATTAATATTTCAAACGAGGAATATCGACCGTACCTCTTTAAATTTTGCATACTAATTACAGCCCCTGGCAAAGCACACGAACTACGACTCAACAGCGGCCAATGCAAGTATTTAAAAACAAAACAAAAAACAGGGATTAACGCTAGTTATTTATTGTTCTTTACCAGGAGGTAAATTGACATTTTCCTCTTGTGTATGTATTTATGCAATGAGATCATTATAGACACTAGCAAAGTGTTTTTTAAAATGAAATTTCGAACTTCAGAAACGTTGGTCTGCTTAAAAATACAAATATAGATATACTACAAGGATAGAAACTAAAGCGTTTGGGCAATGGCTCGATTGCCTGGTTTAACCCCACAATTCGATTCCGTACAGATTAGTTTCATTAGCGTGGTGTAAATAATGTGTTTATTTTGTAGTCAAAGAATCTTAGTAGTGTTTTGTTGTAGTAAAGATATTGGTGGCTGAGAGACTAGAACAGACGGGCGAAAGGTGATAGTTATTTCTTGGGGCTTGTTTTCGTTAATCCTTTCTTGAACCATTCTTCCAAACAGGAGATTTCTGAATGGTTTGCTAAAAGGATGGCATCGTCTATGATGAGTCAGATAGCCTTCAGTGTATACTCAGTTTATTAACCAGTTATTTATATACCAGTATATAAATAGTTATTAACCATTCTGAATAAAGAATGGGACTGAAGATGCCGCCATGCGGAACACCCGCTTCGGCGAGAAGACTGACTTGATTGAAGGCTTGCCTCACGTCAAGGATAGCATCAGATCGGCAAAGAAGGAAGCGATGTGTACCACACTATGGCTGTTAAATGGAAGAGTGATGTCGCCTGAACTAGAATTGTCTAGAAGAAATGACTCTAGAGCTTCAAAAGATGAAATATAGGAGCTTCAGGAGAAGTTTTTAAACTAATTGGGCGATATACGTAGGAAGATGCTGATGATTGATAATTTACATTGGATTGATAAGTAGGTAGGTAGAAGAAAAAATTAGCTTGTTTAGGAAGAAGAATTTAAAAATAGGGAGGAAAATAACTTTTCAGCAAGTATTTCACACCGCCTGCCGTAGTTCTACTATAGAAAATAGTATATAAATTCGTTTTCTTCTTGTTGTTTGCACTTATGTTTCTTATTTAAATGTTTACGAGCTTAATTCGTTGTTTTCATAGGAAAATAATATAAAGTTTCATACTTGAATATCCGCTTCACGGAAAAATGTTTAATCATGGATATATAACCTGACTCTAACCCTAACTATAAACATAACCTATCCTAACTCGTCCCTAACCCTACCCGACATAATGTAACTTTACCTAACCCTACCTAACCTATAACCATAACCAAATTTAATTCTTCCCTATCCCTAATACAGTCACTATGATGGCGACCCAAAACGGGATAGGCAGAATGAAAAAATGATGAATGATCGGAAACGACCAAGTTACGTATCTTTTGTTCCGGTGATCCACTTAAAAATTCATAACTCCTCTGGACTTTATCCAAATTCAACGTGTTTAGGACGATTGGAAATTTGACTATTTCTCCTTTGAGCCTGTATCAACAAACGTTAGATTTTATGTCACCATAAGTGAAAAAATAGGGATGAAACCAAACCCCTGAAAGGTTTTATTTTATGTCTCCAGTTTTAATTTTATTCACGGTTAGCGTGTAGTTTATAGCTTTCTAAAGTCTTAAAAACTTAATATCAACAACTATCCCTGGCTACATTAAATATAAATATAGATCTTATTTTGTTTGAGTAAAAAGTTAGGCGAAATTGCCTTTATTGACAGACCACAACATTAATCAAATTCGAACTTAATATAAAACTCGAGCGTGGCTGTTGACTTAGTTACCGCTATGATGAGTTCCTTGCGTGACAACTTAGTTTCCAACTCGTATTTGCCTAGTTTATTTTCCTTGCGGGCTGAACTATCGCTAGCAATGTTCGTTTTTAGACGACAAGAAAGATCTAGGACAAAAAATATATATTTTTTAATTAGAATACAAAAACAAACACCCTAAATAAATTTAAAACGGATACTTTTTTAATAGACCATGGTCATGGAACGTTAGGGTTAAGTATTTCTGTGCTTCACTCCTTTCACTTCTGTGATTTTTAACTCTGTTTTTAGCGAACAACATCGTGCTGATGCGGCATTACTTTTATTATAACTGATATTACCTTTTGAGGCGCGCGCGGAGTCTTTCCGATCATTTTTGGAATGTCAGAAGCGTTTGGGCTTTTTGTGGTTAGTTCATGTTGGTTTTTTTTAAGCCGTTTTCAATTTCGTCCTGAAGAAGGCGAGAAGCCGGACAGGGTCTGAAACCCGCAAGTTCGAGAGAAAATTTCACCATTTTACAATAGTTATGAACAATCCTTGTAAAATATTCAATTGAATTTCGAAAAAGCAACAGCTTGTTTGTAATTTTTTGATTACCCGGCTTAAATGGTGGGAAAACAACTTTTCATTTTACACGGCCAGCGTCCTTGTCCCGGCTGACAAATGATAATGTCAGCAAACAACTGAAGTCAGTTTGACAACAAAGCTTCATTCAAACCCGAATTGAATCGTGTATTGAGGATTTGTTGTGAAAACACGTTCTTAGAAAATTTATGGATCAAAAAAATATGTGACGTTTATTATTTAAGGATAACAAAAATGTAACGAATCACTGATGATACTGTCGTTTGACTGAATCTTTGGAAATCATCCAAAATTTGATTATAGCCATGAAAATAACATCCAAGAATTTGAAATTAGTCGTCTTTTACCAAGGTGGACATTCTATAATTACTTAACTCCAATATAAATTCTCAGTTCTTGGGATCCAGGACAAACATGAGTTGAAAGAAGGAAATTCTTTGGAGGGAAAAGAATTGCAACACCGCCGACAGAAGCCCATCTTTGGGGTAAGAATACACGATTCTTTCCTAAAAGTTTAAAGACGTCTTTGAACACGGGGTTCAGTATACAAAACCTGAGAGACTGAGGAGCTGTCAAAGCTAATATTGGCCTATTGTGCTATCTTCGTTTTTATCTAGAGCATTTTTATTAAGCTTAAAGTTTTTTGCTGATCCCAAAGCTTTGTTAAGACATTCAGACGGTGGCTTTTCCTCTCCCAGGAGTAGGAATCTCAGCCTGCATAGGTCTTCGTGCTAACCGATGTCATGTTCCTTCGTTTTTCTTCTTTCTAGCAGCATCTGCACAGGCTTGTCTGTGCTGCTCCGAATACCGAATTCCGGTGTATACAGTGTTCAGTCAGCAGTCCAACTATCATTTTACTCCTAAGTGTGTCGTTCGTTTCTGCGATCGTCCTTTAAAGAACTTTTTCGCCTCTGTCCTGGAACACATTCGCCATCAAACCGAGAGCATATCCATGGAAAGAAGTTTTCGGCCGTTCGGTATGTTGCAAAAGAGTTCAGGACCGATCATGTTGGCCGTTTATCAGCCCTCTAGTTGACCCTGGGCCCTTTGTACAAGGTAATTTTGTTGTTATCCCTATTGTCTGCGAACCTTGATGCACCTTTTCGATTGTATCAATTTTTTGAATAATAAGGGATAGAATAGTCAGCCCCTTTTTATGCAGAATACTTCTCCCCTGGATCCCATTAAAGAGGACTTATTGCCCCGTGTTTAATGGATCTACTTTTTGCCATTTCGGTATTGAACTTTCCTTGGCCAGTTTATCAGCCTCCTCTTTGTCTTGAACTTTACTACCGCTCAGGTTTATTTAGTGCCGCCTGGATGTCTGAGTAGATGGTATTCTTTGGTAATATCCATCCTTTTGATCTCTAATTTTAATTCTCTAAGTTTTTGATAGCTGAAAGACTTATATGAAATTAATCCTTGGTTTATTTCCGCAGATACCAGCCCATACTTGGTAACTGAAATAGTTTTTCCCAGTTGCCCTACCAGGTGTTTTTTTTTTTCAAATCTGAATGTAGGGATGGCATCGACAGGTATCCCCAGAACTCTGTTTGCATGAAGCTCCCCACGAAGCTTTAATAGCTCCTTCCTATGCGAGTAGGGTATTGGAGTGATGCTCTAGCCTTCCCTTGGAGGAAGATATGTCGGGGTAGATTCAGGAGAAATTCAATGACAGCAGTGGAGGTTGTTCTTGCAGTAATTCCCTGGCACGCTAGTCCCTAAAGAAGCCCAAAGAAGAAATGTGGTTTAGGTGATTTTTGAAATTTTAAAAAATCACTTAAACCACGTGAATATAGCAAACATGAAGAAAAACTGCTGTACAAAAGTACAAGCAAATTTCTTCTTAGCAAAGGGCTTAAATAGATTAAAAACCCACATGGCAGATCAGTCGTGCGGGTTTAACATAAAGAAGCGCCGTGTTTTTAATTGCAAATTCCCAGTGCCTTGTGCGCTTTGATAACTGTTTAACATAAACAAAATTACACTTAAAAAAATTTAAAATGTAAACATTATCGTTTGATGCAATACAAATTTGAAAATTATTTTGTTCTGAAAATGCAATTTTGAAAATTTTGCAGACCAACTTCAGACACTTAATAAAATTGCATCAAACCAATTAATAAGCTGAAAAATCAATTGTTTGCCCTGTTGTCTTTTTTTTGGGGGGGTTCTCGGTTTTAAACCCAGCGGATAAATAAAATCAGAATGGTCAAATTCCAATCATACAAAAATTACAAGCGCATAGCTGAGAATCAATTTGACTGGTTCCACATTTTAAAAGAACATCAGGCCGAAAATTGTCCACAAAATATTTACAAGTTTACAGTTAGCTACTTTAAAAAAAGTTCCGTCGAAATAGCGACAAAAAATACGCTTGAAGTGCATAGCGTTACAAAAGGATGTCCTCAGGGACTGCCCCTCTCTTCTGGAAAACTGCAACGATCTGCTTAAGATGCTAACTGAAAAGGCGTCAAATTCGCCACCTTTGTTGATGTCTTAGTCGAGCTGATAGAGGGAGAAACGCAATTACCATGGCGAAAAATCTTAAGCTGGTGTGCTGAAAAGAATTTAAAAATTGCCTCAGAAAAATGCCAAAACCTCCTCTTAAAAGGCACGATCAGAACGGTACCTATTAGTAAGATAGAGGGCAAATTAATCAGACAAAACACTAAAGTAAGATACTTGGTAGTGGAAATAAACAAAAAACTCAGTGCCTCGAAGCACCTAATAAGGGTAAGAGAGAACAAGATGCACATAGGCCAAACACCGATATTGCCAAATCTAGATGGGAGATTAAGCTGAAAGGCCCCATGTACCCTCTATAAAAGAGGAATGGCCAACCAGTTGTTCTTCGTGGGAAAGCAAACGGTTTCTGGTCAAACGGGTAAAGGAAAGATGGCGTAGCATGTAGGTGGGAAAATAGCGAGATGTTGAGACTGAACCAAGCAAAATGAATCCTCCCCGACAGAGCACGGCTATTTTACCAGCTACATGCATAAATTTAAAATAACAGACAGCCCCCGTGTACGGAGTGCGGAGTCCAAGATGACGTCGAACACAATATCTTCTGGGAAAAATTTGAAAGAGAGCGAGACATACTCAAAAATACCTCTCACCTCAAAAATAACTGGCCGCCCACACTCAAAGACCTAATCCAATCGTCGCTCTACCAAGCGCTTAAGACTTTTTCACTGATAATACTGCGATGGATATTTTATTCGTGTTTATTTATTGTATTAGGTTTAGGTAAATTGCAATTCGTTAGAAAATTTTTTCTCAGCCTGGGTTCATCTTGACTTAATTAGACAATCTATAAATTTTATTGTATATCTGTAAATATTTTAAAAGCCCTTCAAGATAGCAGGATAAAGAAGAGATCCTTTTGATTAGAATAAATATATTTATTTAGAAATCGTGAGATGCGGTCTGGTGTGATGTAGGTTTCAGAAAAACATTTTCTTTATCGTGGCAACGTTTCGATCTTTATTGAGCGCTGAAGATGATCTCAATAAAGATCGAAACGTTGGCACGATAAACAAAATGTTTTTCTGAAACCTACATCACACCAGATCTCATCTCACGATTTCTGAATAATATATATAAAGAAATACAATCTCCCTTACCTTCCTTCTCCCCCCTCGTTTATAGGCGAGACCAAATGAAAGCCTTAAGAAATTAAACCCTCCCCAAAATTTTATTTGAGCCAAGTGGCCGTTTTTTCCGCCGGTATGAGGTCTCCTATAGGCAGGGCGGGGTGGAAGATGGGAAAAACAGGGGAAAGTCAATTCTGTAATGGATCAAAGTTGATTGTGAGAAATGTTGAGGAGTTTGGTAGTTTTAGATCATCCTGGGCCTGCCTCGTTTGGTTTGTCAAAGTATCGAGTTCAATGGTTGACTAACCAGAAACAAGCCCATTCTAAGTCTTAAGCTTCAAACTTCCGGCAAGCGAGTAACACAGACAAAGTACCGCGTTTAAAGGTTGAATAACCTAAAAACAAGCCCATTATGAGACTTAAGCTTGAAAGTTCCGGGAAGTCAGTAACAATGAGAAGACCTACGCCTCAACGAAAAGAAGCTTTCATTCAGGCGAAACAATAACGTCAAAAGACCCATCTCTCATTAATCACTATGTTTACAATTCGAGTAATTTAAGCGTTTTGTGGTGTCAGAAAAATATTTTTAAAAAAATCTAGCCCTAATTGGCTGGATGCACGACTGACCAGAGGATACGAGACTATCGATTGTATTATAGTTGTTGCCCTGGTGAATATCTTTTATCTGGGCTCTCCGTTATGATCAGTTCAGTTGTTGCCGCAACAGCCGAAGATATGAACAGGTACTTTTGCTTGCTTAAATCAAGTTTCTAAATTTATCCCTTGGGTGTTATTGCATTTCTCGTCGGACATGAAGGGTTTAGTAGATCGTAGAGTTTGCCAGAAAATCGATATCACCTTGACCGTAACATTAACGTTTAAAGAATTTAACCTTTCGATTTCTCCTCTCTGTTTTCAATTTAAATATCGATTTGATATTAGTCAGCTTTGATCGGTTATCTATGCGATCATGTATGATAGATGACAATTCGGTCTAATTCCATCCAACAAGGGCTTGTTGATTTATCGATTAATTGAGATTAATTTTGGTGTTTTTTAATTAATTTTCTTTTACTGAATCTCCTGATTCATAATTACAATTATAGAAATCTTAAATACAAAAAAAAAAGATTGGCGAATCTTAACATTCCTTCTATTCAATATACAATTTCTAGTTGCATTCGGCATTTCACATAATATATTTTATTAAACTAGAAGGTTTTTTTGCAAAGAATTTCATTCTCTCTCTGATGCCGAGAGATTCCGAGCTTGATAAGTGCTTCGAATAGTTTTTTGAAATTTTGAAGACCCTAGTCTTTTATGTGTACATGTCAAAAACTGTCTTCAAAGTTAAAAGATCATCTATCTTCCCTCTGCAGCAAGAGGACTAAATTTTTATGCCGTGAATCGTCCAATAATGGTATAAATTCGAGCACGATCATAAAATCGGGGAGAATTAAATATTTGTTTATAAAAAAATAGGGTTTTTTTCAGTACCACTTTAAATTGCTAAAAATTAACAATACACTATTTAAAAAGCCTATTGGGATAAATTATCAGGAAATTGCTTTTCCTGAGTAGTTTTATTTAATTAACTTTTAGGTACATTTTTCTGAAAAACTATTTGTCATATTGAAACGATTGATTTTCCTTTCGTTTTGTAGGCAAAGAATTGTAATCAGTAATTACTTTTAGGAAACATCTAGGAGATGAGAAATAAATGTTTATACATTGTTTACTTTTTGGTATTTGGTATAGGGTAGTAGCAACTTTTTTTCTACCAAAAGTTTGGTAATTTTTTTAAACTAACTACTACGTATTTTGGATAGAATGAAACTTGCGAATCAAGTGTTTTGGGGTATCTTGACTTGAATAGCAACCCGAACCCTTAGGCTGTTTCAAGGCTTTCCTCTTTTATATAAACTCTGTGTCAAAAATTACCTTCCAAACTTAAATTATTAACTCTACTACTGCAAAAGGAATAGAGTTTTGGCGTGAATTGGTCTGTTATGGGAAAAATTTGAGCTCTAGCAGAAAATCGTTTTTCCTGAAAAGTTTCATTTTTCCACCTTTCGGTACCAAACAATGCATTTTTAAACCACGTTTATATTCCATATCCCACCGAAACCGGACGTGTTTTGGAGAAAATCAACAAACGATAAGTGGAAATGTTCTAATTGAACCTCAAAATTATTTTTTCCTTTTCTTTTATATTTTATGGTTTCAGTTACTAAAACAGAAATTTTCATTCTTTTTAACAATTCTCAAAGTTTTCATGGCCTTTCTTCTCATTTTTTTCTCTTTCTCTTTTCTCGTCTATTTGAAACCCCTGGCGGTGGACAGCTAAATCGGCTAAGTGTGGGTGATTCCAGTCCCCTGGGGTAGCCAACCCTCCAAACCTTTCATAGCAAAAACTGACATCATTATCTTAAAAAATTTGAAGGTGTCTTCATAAAGAAACTTCATCTAACATAATGAAAGTTAACAAGAGAGTATTCCCAAATGAATCCTACTAATACTCCTGCAAAGCCATACTAAAAGAAAAATCAGTGATCCAAGCCGAAAAAAAAATTCTTTCAGGAATTCTGGCAACAATTAGCCAACTATCATTTTGAACAGGAAGATCCCGGTGCCTTTTGCGTCTTTGTAGAAGGCAATAACAACAATCTTGGTAAAGTTCACCCCATGTTATTTGGGAAATGGCATTTCCAAAATAGTGCTATTAGTAATGACCCGATTATGGGGATTCGCATTGTAGGAAAAAAATAGATACTGTAGAAAGCGATGCTCTGAAAAAAATTATTTACGTATATTCCTTATTTTCGAATAAAAAAAAGGAATTATTCATCACGTTGACCCTAGTTTAGTTTAACATGAGATTTGGCTAAATATTCGGTCGATTGTTCCACTGTTATCAGTTGATCGATGAACAAATGGAAAAAATTGATGAAAAATTTAGGATTACCCCTATGCAGACTTGCCTAATAACTTTCAGAGGGCAAAAATTGCCCGAGGCAGTTACGGTATATGGTAGTTATGGTCCTGTCCGCCGGTACATACCTACGTCAGGCAGTGCGGTAACTGCTT
This sequence comes from Cimex lectularius, assembly GCF_000648675.2. Taxonomy (NCBI): domain Eukaryota; kingdom Metazoa; phylum Arthropoda; class Insecta; order Hemiptera; family Cimicidae; genus Cimex; species Cimex lectularius. The sequence goes on from NW_019392733.1 coordinate 2,021,126, forward strand.
ACGCTTCAACCACGCGGCGGCACAAGACAGATGCAAACTACATTGTTTAGAATGTGGAGACGAACACTTAATAAAAGAAGACACCTTGCGAATAGCAAAGAATCCGAGTTCTATAAAAAAAAAAATCGAGGAAAACCCAGAAAAAATGTTCAGAGGATTCTTATGTCTCGATGGTTTCTAGTAATAGGTTCTATATTCTGGGTAACCTTGTTGACTCCCAAGATAATGAAATTATTTTATATTATAATTATTCAGATATCGTGAGATGCGGTCGGGTGTGATGTAGGTTTCAGAAAAACATTTTCTTTATCGTGCCAACGTTTCGATCTTTTATTGAGATCATCTTCAGGGCCTGGGATTTACAAACAATGTTTACATTTAACAATTACATTTAGGATGTGGAAAAGTGAATTTATACAATGCAAAATATATTTTATATTCAAACAAAGTATTTCTACACACTCAAAGTGTTTGTCTTCTGTGTAATTGTGCCATCCTTGCGTGTCGTGTTGAGAGTGCCAGTGAGATTTTGCTGTTTTAAACATAAACATAAAACAGAAAAATCTCACTGGCACTCTCAACACGACACGCAAGGATGGCACAATTACACAGAAGATAAACACTTTGAGTGAGTAGAAATACTTTGATTGAATATAAAAAATTTTGCATTGTATAAATTCACTTTTTTCCACATCCTAAATGTATTTGTTAAATGTAAACATTGTTTGTAAATCCCAGGCCCTGAAGATGATCTCAATAAAAGATCGAAACGTTGGCACGATAAAGCAAATGTTTTTCTGAAACCTACATCACACCCGACGGCATCTCACGATATTTGAATAACTATCGATTAACGGTCACTAATCTCTACACATTTATATTATAATTATAAAATTCACCTTGTTCTGATTAGTTTGATTAATTTCAATTTAAAAGTGTTTAAAGTATGATTCAATGCACTAATGATTGTAATCATTTTCCTTGTTTTTGGTCAAATAAATAAATATAAAATAAAATATTTGTAGATCGTGACATAGTTTAGAAAAACATTTTCTTCATCGTGCCAACGTTTCAATCTTTATTGAGATCATCTTCAGGGCTCAAAATGTTTGTTTTCTGTATTGATGTGTCATTGTTGGGTGTCGTGTGTAGTGCCAGTCACTACAGTTTTAAAACCTACGTCACACCAGACCGCATCTCACGATCTCCAAATAATCTTCAACGGTCACTAAACGCCACACAAATAAAAAAATGTTAGCCTTTTCCTTGAAAAGAAAGAACTACATAAACACCACGTATAATGACTGTAAAACTGTTCATGCAATATAGTACTGATTCCGAGTGCTGGTTGCTTCTTTAGTCGACGCCATACCTCTTCTGGCCATGAACCTGCCTGCCTCCCTTCCGTCAGGTGTACCTCTGCTCCACTGACCGAGTGACGATCTCACATGATCGCTGACTCTGTCAAGACCATGTCTCCGTTTCACCAATAGTGTCATTCCTAGAGTTTTGCCTCAGGCCCTATTCCCTCCGGACAAGTGACGATCAATCTTGATCCTTACTTGCGGAAATCCGTCTCCCTTTCACAAGGAGTGCCGACGTTGAGACATCCCCGCAGGATTTATCTATCCGTAGAATACCCCATTCTTTGTTTGAAATTGCAGACCCTTTACATCAATCTATTGCAGAAAATCTAATTTAATTTAAAATTTTTTAAACAATTAAAATTTTAGGAGAAATTTTTTAAAACTTCTGCCGCTCAAAATTGCAATTCCTCTATATCAATCGATGCAGATAACAATCTAGTTTAATAATATATTCATATGTGCATTACTTATTTTAATTAACTATAATTCTTGTCTAAGGCATTGGTTGGTATGATAAAGCTAGTGTCACGAGCGGAATTCGAACCCGAACCCCTTGCGGTGCGCAAAATTGCAAATCCTTTACACCAATCGATGCAGAAAAAACTCGTTCAATAAAAAAAAAATTTTTTGGTGAAAATTTTCATTTTTTTTACACTTTCGGTGTTTAAAATTGCAAATATTTTACACTAATCAATTCAGAAAAATTTCTACTTTAATAATTTTTTTTATAAATTACATTTTTAACGCCGAAATTGGATGACCTATTTGACTCACTTTCGGTACGGTATTGTGGTAGTGCAATCATCTTTTCGATTACTTTAATTAATTTTGTACACCATCCTTGGTCTGTTGGTAATAATCAGTATTCCAGAGCTTTTTCCCTTTTCTAATTTAATTTCTTAAAATAAAGAATCTTGACCGATCGAGACGTAAGGCCATTGCTATCAGTGTTGGGCAAAAATTAGTCATGTCTAATTATTAATGATTGATCAATCGGACCGTTAGTCATGATTGGTAGTAAATGACTAATTTAGTCACAATATAGTTAGTCATGACTAAATTTCGATAAATCTTGTACAAATGTGTACTCAAAAAATGAAAAATACACAACTTCATCACTTTTAAAAAAATTCTAACAGAAATTTATTTCATCAAAAGGAAAATACTTCAACACCTTATTTAACAAAAATCAATCATCCAATTATAAGTAAAACTATCTCGTTATAAAAAGCCAAAAAAATAATGATAATAATAATAAAATTAAAAAAATCCTAGAACAAGCTACGCTTAGAAAAGTAAATATGTTTACGTAACCGATCAATGGAAAAAAATTTTTTTGAATTAAAATTTATTCCACTTGAAAGGAGATATTTCTACATTATTTGGAAAATACACCATCTATGGGTCTTGATTGTAATAAAATAGACATGTAGAATAATTATGTAACTTTGGTTTTCTTTTACGATAACACTTTTTGAAGGTTGGCCTTGAGAACGACTCTCATCTCACAATTTTTATCCTGAGTCTGTTGGATTTTGGTAAATTGGTCATTGTAGCCAGAGTTGGGCAAAATCTAACTAATTCTTAATCATGATTAAATTAGTTCGATTTTGCCCAACTCTGGATCTGCTTATCATCGCCATTTCTTAAGACGCACAGAAGACAGAGTTGGGCAAAATCTAACTAATTCAATCACGATTAAGAATTTTGATTGAAATTTAATCATGATTGAATTAGTCATGAGTAAATTAATCATTGTATGATTTAGTCATACCTCATGATTGAATTAATCATGGCTAAATCATATAATGATTAATTTACTTATGACTAATTCAATCATGATTAAACTTCAATCAAAATGCTTAATCATGATTGAATTAGTTAGATTTTACTCAACTCTGATTGCCATCCATGGGTTACCTACGAACTGACACAATTCTACTTGGAATAAGGTAAAAGGTATGAAGGTAAAAAAGGAAAATATTCTAGTCATTGGAGGGCATTGTAGCCATTGCCTGTCGTGAAAGAAAGGTCAGAACAATTTACAACACATTTCTGGAAAATTGTCGTTTATTGAAAGTTATCAAAGATAAATTCCAAGGGCAATGATATTTTAAACCATATGGGTGGGAAAACAAACGGATTTGCCAACTGCTAAATATATCCTGGCTATTCCTCATTCCCATTCCGAAGACAAAGTGAAATTGTCACGGGGTTATGTGTCGACTTTGATTTTTAATAGGGAAATCCCCACCCCCTGATGCGTGACGTGTCGCTTCATCGGATTTCAATAGCTTTTTGTCCGTCACGACGCTTCCTATGCGGTTGCCTGGTAACTTATTTACCTCCTTTTTCAAAATAAAAGTCTGCCAGTGTGTTCCGAAGTTCTACTCTTCAGCACGACACGGACCCGTGGAAACATAATTTAAGAAACAAGGTAAATCCGATATTTTCAGAAAGTGAAACCTGCACTCTGTCATAATGTGCGGTTTCTTGCAGTCCTCACCTGTTGCCCTTTAATATTTATGAAAATATAAATAATAGATTGTTGAAGTTTGTGAGACGATGAGCAGTCGGACTTTTTAGGCAGACCAGGCTGACCGAAAAGCACCGGAATGAAGGTCCCAAGATTCCCGTTGTTCATTTGCTTCTAAAGAAAGATTTTCACGTATGAACATAATTGCAATTTGAATAAGATTGAAACCTGACTCATAGCGAAGCATTTCATAAGGCTTCATTTCAACAAAAGCTCCTTTAAGTGTATCGATTGGGGCTTCTATTTATTGGACGATCGCGTGTCGCTGTTTAAGATTTTAACTGACATTTCTTTCATTTATGGTATTCTTCTTGTGTCTCTGAATGTATTTATTGTTCATTTTACAACACGCCGTTTTCAATTACGAAACAATTTAAGAGAACAACAAAAACCAGTAGGTGCAGATACCATCAAAACATAAATAATAAAATTTGAAATAAATTTCAATATTTTTTGCATAAACCAAAAAAACATTGAGCAGCCGGCAATACAATGGCCAATAGTAGATATTGATGTACAAGACATAATTTGAGGCTGACCGACGTAGAACAGTAGGTTATGACATTTTTTTTTACAAAAAACGAAGTTAATTTCCGTAAAACCCGTAAATATAAAGTTTTGGCAAAATCAAAAAATGATTTTTTTCCAATTTTATTCCTCGTTCTATTTTTCTCGAAAACCACAGAAATTATGATAATTTTTAAACGGCCCCGCTGATAATAAAGCTTCTAAACTTCACAAGAGTTTAGAATCAAAGTCTTGTATGAACTCATTAAATTCACTAATTTCGTGGTCCGCTTGACCAATTTATATATTACAATTAGTTAAGGTTTTTAGTTGAGATAAAAAAGTCAATGGCACGAGCGGGATTCGAACCCACGATCTTNCAAGTGGTAGAGCAGCGGCGTATCTAGCCGAAGATCGTGGGTTCGAATCCCGCTCGTGCCATTGACTTTTTTTATCTCAGCTAAAAACCTTAATTAATTGTAATTCATTCCATTGTAATTCATTCCATTGTCCACTCAATAGGGAGCTGAGAGAAGTAGTCTTTTAAGTCTATACAAAACTGTCATCCAATCTAAAATAGAATATGGCTCGGTTGCATATGGTTCTGCGAGTGAACATTTTTAGATCTCATCCTATTCAGAACTCAGCTCTGTGGATGGCTACTGACGCGTTCCAAACTGGCCCTGTGGACAGCATTCATGTTGATGCTGGTGAGCTACCATTAAAATTCAGACGTCGAATATCTGATCTATCTTTTTTTGCCAAAATCCTTGCCATCACGCTACACCCCCTCCATTACTTCTTCAATAATAAACGCCCTCTTCCCGAATTTCCTAGCTATCATGCATATTCCACGTTTTTCATTTCCACTTAAATATACATCTAACTTACAGACTTCAATATCGAAATTCCATGAGCCCAAAAGAGCTACAAACGTCCCCTTTACTTCCTTGCTCCCTTCCTGCCTTCCCTCTGCCAATCCCTCTCCTCGTTCTGAAAATAAAATAAACCAGGCTCTCTCGAAAACAAGAGACTCTGTTAACCTGTCTACGGATTGGTCATTCCCGGCTCACTCACAGTTACCTTCTTAAAAAGACCCCATGTCCAACTCGTAAATCTCCTATCATTATAATGCACATTTTAATCATGCCCTTTATAGTGCTCTGCTGGACCCACTACCAAATTCCTAACAATTTACATAGTTAACTAACTATAATTCACCTTTCATAGATAACATATTCATGATCCTGGCTAAAAGTAAACTAATAAATAAAATCTAGTTATAAAGTTACTTTCATTGCATGCGCCCCTCGTGGGTGGTGCGGCGGAGCTGCGCTGTCGGGTTTCTCGGTTGCAGGCCGGTCTGGTGACGGGTGCAGCGGGGCTCAGGCCCGGTCGTGTCTCGGCCGTGCCGCCGACGTACTGTCTCAAGGCCTAAATGACCAGTGAGGTCGCTGCCTTTGCGAACAGAAAGTTCAGAAGACTGTAAACTACTTCCTAGACAAGAGATTTTCAACTAAATCGAAAAATAATTTTTTCGTTCATATTTTTCGCTTTTCTAAGCCTCCTGTTTTTTCCCGAAAATCATAAAAATGACGATAACTTTTAAAACATTTCACCGATACACAGGAAAATGTATAGAGTTTTGGGACATTGTCCACTACACGTAATGGCAAAACACGACTTTAGTAAAAAATCACAACCAGAGATAATATATAAATAAAATATAAAACATTTGGTCAGTTGTTGTAGACCTCATCCTCATTTTTCATATTTTAATGATAGAAAATATAAACAGTAACAACACAGGCTGAAAGAAGATACATTCAAAAATTAGAAAGCTAATGGTTGCAATAACATGAAATTTGACAAATTCCAGAGAATTTATTAAATTTTTAAGTGGAACAAAAGCATCGAAGAGAAAAAGAATTGATAAGACAGCCCAAAAATCTCTACTTTTAGTTTGCTTTTTCGTATCTAAGAGCTTCAAAGGGTACTTAAAACGAATAAATATTGTTTTTATCTCTCTATAAATAATTTCAGCAAAATGAAAAAAATTCTCAAATTTTTACCCTTCTGCCACCAATTTTTCGAAAAAAAAAACTGATAAATTTAAAATGATGTCATAGATACACAGGAAACTTTACAAATATTTAGAAACCTATAAAGTACACATAATGGAACAAACAATGTTTCTGTAAAAAAATTAAAGCCGGCGATAAAATAAAACGTTTGAGCGCGTATTCAAAAACACTTTCAAAATGAAAATTGATTAATGTTTTTCTACGTTTAGTAACATTTTTTTCGAGCTGTGGCTAAGAAATTTGTTTGTTATCACTGCTGACAAATATAACCTCTAGGATTATAAAACAATGCATGAGTAAAAGTAATCTAAACTTTGCACTAATTTTTTGATAATACAAGCGATTTGAGACTTGTATTAATAGTACAAACAGGGACGGGTGTGTCAAGAATGCGGTGGTTTAGAAAAAAACCTTTTTTATTTTTTTGCCGTCGTTTCGACCTTTATTTCATCTTCAGAGCATAAGTACAGCAACAGTAATCTTCCTCATGCGTTGATCACCGCTTGTATTCGTCGTGGCATCGGTTTTACGCGGTTTTGAATGTAGTGCTGTGGAATATTTTCATACTCCTCCACCAGCGCCATTCTTAATTCCTACAAATTCTCTGGCATCACTGGGCGGCTTTTACCCTCTTTGATCGTCCCAAAGATGTTTTTAGTCGGGGCTTGAAACATAACCCGCTGTTCTGTGCTTTGTAAGAAATTCTGGACCAATGGCAGGCCTTCTCGCATGTAATCCAGCTTCAGAAAGTCTTTGCCTTACCGTGTGTAAACTGACATTAACATTCCTCAATTTTTGAAGTTGTTGCTTGATCTAAATAGTGGTAGAATGTCGATTCCGGACTACATTCGAAACAATAAAACGATCATCTCTCTGAGATGTGACGTGAAGGCGACCTGATCTGTGCCTTCTTGAGTAACGTCCAGTATCTTGGTAGCGATAGAAGACCCTTCAGACGGATGTTCTGAGAATGTTAGCACCCTGGCCACATACGCATTTTTGCCGATGTTTCGACCTTACATAATATAATTGTAGATTACAAAACATGTTGATTGGAAAAAATACAATTTAAGATGTAAATGCATATAAATTTGGAACCAAGTATTTCATACTCACATTACGTGTAGTGCTATTCTTGTGGTCCTTAGACAAATTGTCAAAGCACCTTATTATGTCACTAACCTCGCTATCCACAAAGACCTCAACATTCCTTTTGTCAACGAACTAATCCGGTCCAGACTCCAAACATTCCATACCAACCTTTCGAACCATCCTAACCATACTGCTCGAGCCCTATCTACTCATTCCCATCCTGACAACCTACCACGTCGCCTCAACCGACGATGGCCTCGGGACCTCTTGACACCTAGTCATACACGCAGAGTGCCAGCAATGGCTGGCTCCTCAAAAAGCACGTGTTCTACCTGTGCAGTGCTGGCATTAGTGCTAGTGTTGTGCTGTGTGATATATTAATCATGTGTACATATTTGTATAGTATACAATCCTGTATCGGTAACAAATAAATTTAAAAAAAAATTCTTGTGGTGTCATATTGGTTTTGTGTGAAAATGTTCTGAAACGTGAATTTGTATCCGCTGTTTTTATATGACTGTGACAGGGTGGGGACGCGGTCAATCTGGGAAAATTTCTTTGAACATAGGCGGTTTTATTTAACTCAAAAGAAGTCTAGAATGGGGATTTTCTGAATTGGATTTGTGATTCGGCATTCAATATTGGAAAGGAAGTTAATTATTAAAGACGATAAACGAAGGAAAGGGAAAAATACAATAAAATCATTAGCAAGTTACCGAATTACATACTTACCCTTTTATTACGATAAATTATATTAAAATTTGTGATTTTTTCTAATTATATCTTATTATTCAGAAATCGTGAGATGCGGTCTGGTGTGATGTAGGTTTCAGAAAATCATTTTCTTTATCGTGCCAACGTTTCGATCTTTATTGAGATCATCTTCAGGGCCTGGTGGTTTACATGTATCTGTTTAAACTCAGTCGCAGCTACGTCAATATCATTTATTCAAATTCAATAAAGATAACATACCTATATCATCACATCACATTCCACACATCAAACATTTTTTCACATAGTCCAATTTTTCAACAATTTAGCTTTCCTTTTCCTATTTCCCCTTCTATATAATCCTGAAAGGATAATCTGGCCGAACCATAACCAACGTTTTTTCCCTTCGTCAGATCTTTTCACCTCAAAGAAGCCGACGCCTTATACAAAAATGTCTTTTCTATACCGACTTCCTTCCCCACCCCTTCAAAATCCAACGCATATAAACGCAAATCAGCAATATCTCACTGGCACTCTCAACACGCAAGAATGACACAATTACACAGAAGACAAACACTTTGAGTGAGTAGAAATACTTTGATTGAATATAAAAAAATTTGCATTGTATAAATTCACTTTTTTCCACATCCTAAATGTATTTGTTAAATGTAAACAATGTTTGTAAATCCCAGGCCCTGAAGATGATCTCAATAAAGATCGAAACGTTGGCAGGATAAAGAAAATGTTTTTCTGAAACCTACATCACACCATACCGCATCTCATATCGACTAACGGTCACTACTCACCACACATTATATCTTATGTTGAATTAAACGTAAAAAAGTCCGTTTTTTTTAAATTCGTGCGAAACTTGTGAACATTTCGGAAAAGTGCGTATTTTTTAGCTCTTTTATTTGCCTTAGGTTTATGGTGTTATTTTAAACAGACAGCTAGTTTGACAATTACCAATCGTCAAACAATGACATTTTAATAGGTTATTTACCGGAAAAATATTACCAGTCGATAATGGTACAGGTTCACAAGATTCGCACTGACATATAAAATTCTAAAAACACCTAAAAATGATAATTCATTAGCAAGTTACCAAATGACAAAAAATAATTGAAAGAATTTGGTCAATCAGACTACTAAATATAATGGATTTACTAACAAATAATATTCGTTGGTCGATACCTCCATCTGCACTGAAATAATTCGTCTCCGTTGGATCGCAGATGGCTCTTCCTGACCAAAACTTTCATCAGATGTAGACTAAATACGTGGTCCGAATAATTTTTAATAACATGTTTTACTTACCTTAAATTTTATTTTGTGTGGTGATTAGTGACCGTTAATCGATATTTATTTAGAAATCGTGAGATGCGGTCTGGTGTGATGTAGGTTTCAGAAAAACATTTTCTTTATCGTGCACACGTTTCGATCTTTACTGAGATCATCTTCAGGGCTCAAAGTGTTTTTCTTCTGTGTAATTGTGCCTCTCATCACGACACGCAAGAATGGCACAATTACACAGAAGACAAACACTTTGAGCCCTGAAGATGATCTCAGTAAAGATCGAACGTGTGCACGATAAAGAAAATGTTTTTCTGAAACCTACATCACACCAGACCGCATCTCACGATTTCTAAATAAAAATTATATTTTATTATTTATTTTTTTACCTTCGGGTACAATCATTTGATTCAGATTTCCCTACTCTCTCTCTATCATACCTTTTACAGATCCTATAAAACGCACAGTACACGAGGTGGTTAAAATGACCAAATAAGCTCGTCAGAAACACAGCTAGAATAAAAGGACTATGATGACACCTGGTTTGATCCGTTACGATCAATCAGATCACATACAAATTTCTTTCGTAATTTTGCTTAATTTATGTTTGCATTTGTGGCAAGGTTCAGTTATTATGCCGTCGTCAAGGTGGAGACGGTTGTTTGAAGTTGAATTGGTGTCTTAGAATAACTTTCTGCCGTTTGTGAGTTATTCAAGTCGTGCTGTTGTGTTATTCGATCAAATTATTCAATGGTCCGCACGTCCTCGCTGTAAGTCTGGGATCAGGGAGTTTCGTCGGCTTTAGCTTGTTCTATTGTTTAATCTGCCTGCTGAACCGATATGTAGTTCGGTAGGTTTTTCTGTCGGTTTCGGTTATTTTAAAATTTAAAGGGTTGGTTTTGGTTTTTCTTACCAACACGTCTCTTTTTCGTAATGAAAAAGTATTCGAGAAATTCAATTTTGGGCCCAACCCCGACATACAGATTTTTTTTTTAAACGGAGTCTTACGTCTAAAAAACGAAAACATCTTTAATAGAAACATGTTAAATATCTTATTATAAATTCGAACTCGTCTATTTTCTCCAGTTCATGGAAAAACATTTAATCAGGGTGATATAACCTACCATGTCCCTAACTGACCCAACCTAACTTAAGCTAACTAGTCCCTAGCCCTAGGGTCTAAGTCTAACCCTACTTAACCTGTCCCTAGACCTAATCCTAACGTTAACCCTACTTAACCTGACCCTAGACCTAATCCTAACTTTAACCCTACCTAATTAACCAAACACATGCTCACCTCCTGATAACGAAAATGACCATTTAAAAAAATAATTATCTAGCTAAAAATATATCCATGGTAAAAAATGCAAAACCAATCTACTTCATAAGCTAACTCAAACTGAATTATCTCAAACACTTTTTTATTAGATGCATAAATTTTTTGTAAGGGATGTTGTTTCAATGAATTTTAAAATAAAAGTGAGAGTTGTAGAGTTGTGAGATGAATAACATAGTCAATGATTTATGCATATACCATGATTTTTAGCAAATATAATTTTTGAAAAAGAAATAATTCTTCCTTGATTCGTTTAGAAAATAGTTAAGATTTTCTATTGTAAATTTTTACAAGATTTGCATTTAATGTATATTTTGTGGTTGTTTTTTTTGTCGAGGTCCAGAGCTTCTTCAAGACTGATGGAACGATATGAAAAGCTAGGAAAACTAGGAGAAGGAAGTTACGGTGTTGTGTTCAAATGCCGGAACAGAGATACAGGCCAGCTCGTTGCGATTAAGAAATTTGTAGAGTCCGAGGATGATCCGCTCATAAGAAAAATAGCACTAAGAGAAATTAGACTACTTAAGGTGAGTTTGTCATTTTTATAAGTTCAATTTTTGTGATTTATCAGTAGAGACCACTAGGATACATAGCTATTGAAAGAAAATGAAAAAAAAATTTTTTTTAGAAACTGATTTTCAAAAATTGTTGAGTAAATGTTTTAATATATCTGGAATCCTATTGGTACATTGGTAAGTGGGAGCACTGAGAAAACAATTAACAGTTATAAGATGTTTGTAGAAATAAAATAGCATGGTAGATCACAAACCAAGCAGGAATACGAGACCTTTGTAATAATTTAATAGTGGCTCATGACATACGGCTAATATTAGATTTTCCCATAATTAAAAATTAATAAACAAATGCTAATAAGTGTGATTTATATTCCAGCTCCATTATGACTGATATTCTGGTATTTGTATGTTTCAGAGTTTAAAACATCCAAATTTAGTTAATTTAGTCGAAGTTTTTAGACGTAAAAGAAGGCTCCATTTGGTGTTTGAATACTGTGAGAGAACGGTGTTGGGTGAGCTCGAGAGGAACCCACAGGGCTGTCCACCAGCACTCGTCAAGCAAATCATTTGGCAGACGCTGCACGGAATATCATACTGTCATCAGCACAACTGCATCCACAGAGATGTCAAGCCGGAAAATATTCTTCTCACGTCCAATGGTGTTGTCAAACTGTGCGATTTTGGATTTGCAAGGATCATGAGTAAGAAACAAAAATACATCAACATTTCTTACTTTGATCGAATACTTTCTGAGAATGCAATTAAGACCAGACAGTATTTTTTTAAAAAAAAGAGAGAGAAAAAATAGATAAGTTACATTGAGAGATAATATTTTTTGGGCTATCTTTCAATATAAAAACTTCTAAAAATTGGAGGTAAACACTGCAGTCTATAAACTATGAATCGAGTTTCAATGAAATAAATCCTAAACTTCAAATAAGTTTAAACATATATTTTTAATTATTACTATTTAAACTGTAAATGAGTACTAGTCAAACAAATAATTAACATTAAAAATGCCTATGACCTAAATCTGCATGTCAAAGTTTATTTATTTAAAATTATTATTATTATTTTTTTTTTTAGGTCCAGGTGAAAATTATACAGACTATGTAGCAACTCGGTGGTACAGGGCACCTGAACTACTTGTTGGTGATACCCTCTATGGTCCACCAGTTGATATCTGGGCTGTAGGTAAGATCAAATAAGTTTTTCAAAGCTATTTTATATCTTGGAAGGCACTTTAAAGAGGATAGAAAATATAAATTGGAATATTGGGTGCTGGTGAAACAATTTAAATTAAAAAATTAACCAAATTTAATAATATATCTTTAATCTTCTGGGGAACCAGTTTTGAAGAATTGTTTAATCTTCACTGGAACTTCTTCATGCATTTTGCCAACCTTCTCTTTTTGATAATCTTCTAGATGAATCTTTTACCTTAAAATAATCTAAAGAAAATTCATCTCTGGCCACAAAAATAATAAAGCTGCTGGTATTGATGGCATCAATTATGAATTTTATTAAATTCACTAATTTTGTGGTCCGCTTGACCAATTAATATATTACAATTAATTAAGGTTTTTAGTTAAGACAAAAAAGTCAATGGCACGAGCGGGATTCGAACCTGCGATCTTCGGCTTGATACGCCGCTGCTCTACCACTTGAGCTATCGTGACCTCGATCCACTCGGACACCAACTTCCCATCTCAACCTCACCTTTTGAGTTTTCCCTCCTTTTTGCCACTTTTCAAACGTCGTGTAATCGGATTGGATTCTCGGCGATATTTTATAAAATGCTCACCTGATTTTTTGAAATTTTTTTATCTCTTTAAAATTTTATTTTTAATATTGGTATCTAATACCAATAAGGAGACATGAATGATACTAGTAACTATCATGGTATTTTGTGTATTGATGATTCCACAAAAATTTTGGTAAGCCTTCTTCTCCATTGCCCCAAGGAATTTATCTGCCTTTGAAGTGAGTTCCAGGGAGGCTTCAGGAAAGGATATTAAAATTAACATTAAAGAATATTACAATTAATTAAGGTTTTTAGTTGAGATAAAAAAGTCAATGGCATGAGCAGGATTCAAAAAAGGCAAAAAGGAGGGAAAACTCAAAAGGTGGGGTTGAGATGGGAAGTTGGTGTCCGAGTGGATCGAGGTCACGATAGCTCAAGTGCGTATCTAGCCGAAGTTCGTGGGTTCGAATCCCGCTCGTGCCATTGACTTTTTTATCTCAACTAAAAACCTTAATTAATTGTAATATATTAATTGGTCAAGCGGATCACGAAATTAGTGAATTTAAGTAAATGAGGATGTTAAAGATTTATTTTTAAAGGAATACATCACAACAAGGGCTATATTATTTTTGTGCTGTAAACTTTAAAAATCTAACGGAAAAAACTATATGTGANGGTTCGAATCCCGCTCGTGCCATTGACTTTTTTATCTCAACTAAAAACCTTAATTAATTGTAATATATTAATTGGTCAAGCGGACCACAAAATTAGTGGAATTAAAGAATATTATTAATTTACATTTAAATAAAAAATGGTTTCTATGTTGATTTCAATGCTGCCTTTAATTGTATTGATGACCACTTTATACGCCAACCAAAATCAATCTCACACTCTAGATATGCTGTTAAAGAAACAACGAGATTTCATGCTATTTTAAGATGGGTTTAAGCATTAGACAGGGCTGTAGTCTGTTATTGTTCTTTTTCTTTGTCAATGATCATAAGCTTTGAGATCTGATAAAAAGCCTTAAGCTTAACGAAGGCCATAAAGTGGCCGACTCTTTTTAACCTCCATCCTACCCTTAACCTATGCTCTTTATACAACAGACAAGCTAGACCTTTTTTTCATTTTTTGATAGAATGTACAATTTTAGCTGGATTCAGTGTCATTTTACCCATGATAACAAGAGAATCTTAATTTCTTCTTTAAATAATCCTCATTGTTTTGGTTCAGTAAATTGTATGAAGAAAGACTGAAGCTATAGAAGAGAATTAGTTTCTTATGCTAATTATTGAAGCTTCGGTTATTTTATCAATTTATTATACATCCCTTCACATTTAACTTTAATAACAACCATTGGCCATAGTGTGCTTTTTTGTACTAAAAATATTTTTCTTATTTGTTTATTGAATAAAGAAGTTTTTTATTCATTCATTCCATAATTAATAATACAACAGATTCTTTTGAAGATTTTTTATTAATTTATGAAAAAATCAATAAATATCTTACCAAAACATCTATGAGAAATAAAACATTAACTATTCATAATTGTATCTTTTTTAGGTTGTGTCTTTGCTGAACTCATACGGGGCGAAGCACTTTGGCCTGGAAAATCAGATGTCGATCAGCTTTATCTTATCCGAAAATCATTAGGTATGTGCCTATGAAAATTATAAACAATGTATTACCTATGTATATATCACGTTTTCAAAACAGCATTCAAAATTCCAATGCTGGTAAAATTCAAAGCACATGGAAGCAGTAGTAAAAATGACAATCATATATCAAATAAAAAGAGAAAAATGTACAAGATAATTGTGACCTTAGTATCTTGTCTATAAAGTTTATATATTGTATTCACTATAGATTGTTTTGCTAAATCTTTTAACAGTAAGCAAACGAAATATTTTTAATGATAGGCTATTATCTAACATTTTCAGGAGACCTTATTCCGAGGCATATGCAAATATTTAGAGCAAATGAATTCTTTAATGGAATAACCCTTCCTCAGCCTGAGAAAATTGAACCGTTGGAATCTAAACTGCCTAGGCAAGCTCAATCAGACCCAAATACGATTGACTTTTTAAAGGTAAGTATTCTTTGGACTTATAATTTACATGGCCCTGCCTTTGTGAGTCCAAACATTAACATTGAGAGTTTCTTTCTGTCTGACGAATCTGTAGTTTGTTTTTTTCAAATTATTTATGGTTTGTCAGACACTATTTTGGCTCCGTCGTACTCTTTATTCATGGTCGATCGGAAATGAACAAATTACAAATCATCGTCTATCATTGGCTGGAGAAAGAAATGAATAAATATATTTTTTACTGTTAGCATGGAAGGTGAAAAATTGCCTCTCTGTTTCAGAAATGTTTAGATAAGGAACCTTCGAAAAGATGGAATGCCGAAGAGCTCCTGAGGCATCACTACTTTGACCATTACCACTTTAAAATGCCAGATTTGGAAATGGAAGAGTTTGAAAAACTGAAAAAACATAGGGATAAGTCTCGAGTAAGAAAAATTCATAAATGTGCAATTTGTAATGTAAATAATAGTATTGACAATATTTTTGAGCCCATGCAACTAACGAAAAAGAAAATACCTGATGCACTAACTGCATTGGAAAAAATAAAAAAAAGGGCATTACTTTATGCCCATTTTCAATTAGATAATTTATTAAAACATTTGCAATACTTGAAAATGTCTGTATGATGGTAAAGGCCTGGTGGGCCAGGGTGGACGAGTGGTTAGGGCATCCGGTTCGTATTTGCCACCCTAATGGTCCTGGGTTTGATTCTAGGTATAGCCTATGGTATTTTATTTGAAAATAAATTGATAAAAGTATTGTAAAGTGGTTCTGATTGATCAACCACGACATTAAGTGGTAGTTGGACTTTCAACCATTCTTTATCAAAGGAATTACTTTTTTAAATTAATAAGGATGAGTGCGATCTATGTATATAGGTATGAATGTATTTATTGGTGTGATTGTGTACCGAGTGTGTAGCGGTATTTTGTTAGTGCTTCGGGGCTGAAATGACCAACCTGTTGGATGCCCCTGTCCAAAAAATAAAAATAAAATAAAATAAAAATAAATAAATAAAAATAAAATAATCCAGATTGTTAAAAGTAAATCAATTGCATGCCATAATATAAAACTTATTTGTTAACTTCTCACAAATTTTTTTTTTAGAATTCGAGTTCAACTGTAATTAGTGTTGGCGGAGCATTACTACCATCATTGGCGAGTAATGGCCCTAGCCCAGATTATTCAAGATCGCAGGGAAGCAATCATCGGCATACTTTTGATCACTTACCTGACATCTGACGAGGACATCGATAACATATGACTAATCAACAAATCAAAATTTTCAAAGTAAACCTTCGGTAATTACCATTGGATAACTTATAATCGATTTTGGTATAAAAATTTTTATTGGCTAGTCTGGTCAAAAAATTCGTAGAAAAACGTGATATTTGGTTGAGATGTTTGGTAATTTTTAAAATTTGTATTCTTTGAGTGATCAATGCGAATTATCACTGCAAATTTCATGAAATTCTTTTGTATTATTAATTTTAAAAAAAACAACCAGGCTACACAAATTTTGGAAATTAATTTAAACAAATGTAATAAGAGAAATAAATTTTTTCTAATATCTGATCAGTAGGTTATTTCATTTTAAATATTGATTTTTACTTATGGTTTATGTATCAAGGAGATTATTAAAAAAGAATTTTATTTTTGTACTACTAAAATACATAAAAAGGCCATTGTTCAATTGATGGATAAAACTGTTTCATTATATTTCAGTTTTATTATTCTGGCCATTTATAGTTCCTATATCTTACAACTCTGGTCACCTAATGTCTGATACACTGCCATTACCGATCAAAAATAGGCCATAGAAAAATTCTACATAAAACTCATTAATAATTGATATTTTGATGAAGTTTTTCAAGGCTCAAATTTAATTAGAATTATTTAATAGATTTCATTTGCTTCTACTATATAAATCAAATGCCTCCTGTTGAAACATGGGTGGTCACATGGGGTACAAAGTCACCCCAGCCCATTTTATTAAATTTATTTATATTTCTGTAGGTTTATAACGAACAAATTGTGTAAAAAACAAATCTTACACATAATTAAAATATATACAAACAATATCTGAGATATATATCAATTGACTGTTGACAGTTTTATGTTAGAATAAAGTAAGAAGTGTCCGAAAAAAGTAAAAGATAAGTATGCATACTTGATTGGAAAAAGTATTAAAATAAATGGCAAAAAAACTTAAATGATAAGCCATATGGGGTACTTTTGTACACCAACGATAGTTTTCCTTGTGAGTGCAATAACACTCCACGGATAACCACCTGTCACCCCGTCCGACCCTTTCCTATAGGTTATTTTTCAAGTAGAATAAGGCTAGGGGGTTTAGTTTTGTTAACTCTGCAAGATGTAAGAAAAACAAAGCTCTTAGGTGCAAAACTACCCCAGTGCGACCGCTCGAAGGTTAAATAAAACGGAGGAGGGCCAGTGAGACATTTCATGTTATTATTTTGTTAATTATTAATAATATTCATTTACTGTTAGGGCCTTCATTTTTCTTTTTATGTAAAACTATAAAAAAATGATTTAGTTAGGTTGAAGTGGTATTTTAAAGACCACTGAAAATGTCTCAGTAAAAGTCAAAAAACCAGTTCTAAAAAAATGAAATAAAAATAATAATGATAATATTAATAATACAAATTGTGGGAAGAAGACTTCTTCTTTTTTAAATATAATTTCAACCTATGAATATTGGATTAACAAAATATTAACAACCCAGAACTTTTTCATAGTTCAGTTGTTTAAATAAATTTTAATTATTTTTTCTCAATAATTTTAGCTATTTTTCATTGATGTACGTAATTATATTGGATATGCACTTACTTTCTTGTCTTTAAAGTTATGGAAACATATATTTTTTTAATAGTAATCTCATTGTGCATGAGAATGGACTGATTGCAATTTACTAAATAGTTAACTAATTTGCTGCTTTTTTTAAAATGTCAAATTAATGCATGTCAGAATTAAGTGGCTGAATTATGCTGTTTTTCCTGGATCCATTGCAATATTTGTCTATCATTCGTGAGAAACCTTACAAAATTGGTTACTAATTACCGTTCTGTTTGTTGAAAACGTCATATCAGCAATTTCCTTCTTTGATTAAATAATTTGTATTATTCTGTGCACGGTGTGTATAAATATATTGATTTCATGCCAATTTAATTTGAATTATACCCAGATTAAATATCGGCGATTCTACGTGAGAATCTGGATAAAATTCTATTTTGTAAATTCATCATTATCACATATGGTGATGAAGATACTAGAAAGTCAGGGGGGTATTTCCCAAGCACTGTGGCTTTTTGGCTTAATCCCTAGTTCCTTCAGTTCAATTGATTCTTCTTTTTAGAATTAGTAGGTCATTGAGTGTCATTCTTTTTCCTAGGTTATCTTGGTATCCTATGTTGTATGTGCATTATATATACAGATATTGTCATTACTAGTTGCTCCTTTATAAATAATAGGATGAGATTTATCAGTTCATATTAAATTTTTTTTCTTCTTCCAAGGCCGATGAAGAGGCAGTTCAGCCAATAGACTTTTTTAAAAATTAATTTCTTTGTGTTCTGGCTTTTCGGATATTTGTTTTGGAATTGAAATCATTAAATCTTGCACCCTATAAAAAAAAATCCTTAGCCCATGGAATGTCATGAATGTCATATTTAACATGGAATGTCATGAAATATGGCTAAAAATGTAGGAAAATAAAGAATTATAGTCATTACATTGAGAACATTTGTAGGCACAAAATGTTTCCTAAATATTTTGTACTAACAAGAAGTGAATATTCTACTTACTGGTGGAATAACTGAGGAATGTGATCTCTCCTGATCAGAAAATCATGGATCATTCAACTTCTAAATAATCAAAATATTTTTATTTTTGTTGCAAATTCCACCTTGCTTATAATCAATTTGAATAGGATATTTTTGAAGTTTGGGTTTTATTCACCATAAAAGCTGGTATGGTGGATAAACAAAATGTACCAACTGTCTTAAAACAGTTTGTTTTTAACTATTATTATTATTAAATGCAATGTCAAGTGCCTTTTAAAATTTAGCGAGCTTTTTTGCATTTAAACTTCACCAACTGTTTAGTTTTTGTTTTTAATTAAACAGCTACTTTAAACAATGCATTTTTAGCTAGGGGAAAAGCAGAAGACTGAGTAGAAATATCAATTTTTTTACATAAATATTATTTACAGTTTACGAAATTGAACAGATTCAATATTCTGTACCTACAAGACAATAACTTAATTTGTGTGTTTGCTTGTATGCATGTATGTGACGGTTAGAGAATAAAAGAGTGAGACTGAGTAAGTGCTTACAATAGTGTAGTTAATAGTAAATTGAATTGTTAGATTTTTTTTATGTTGGTTCATTTTGTTATCCTTGATGTAGTGTATTTTAAAATAGGACTGAACGTTTGGAAACCACCTCGATAAAATTTCAATAAAAAAAGATCAAAAATTGTGGCACAAAAACATGGGGAATCATCTCAACAAATGAACTCAAAATCGATTAATTTCAGTCTAAATTTAAAGTTCAATCAAGTTTCACTTTGTAAAAAAAGTCTTGTGACAGAAGAATTGAAAATAAATTAATTTAAATAATAATTATTTAAATTTTAAAAACCACTTCTAATTAAGGTTTAAAGATGTTTCTTGTTTTCAAAAAGTCTACTTTTTACTGTTACATTAAAAATAAAATATTAATATTAATGATGTCCTAGATGAATAATCAATCAACCCAGGTGGTTTTTCCATTATCTTAATATTTGCAATTAATTGTTCAACTTATTACCTATATCATCACACTCTGTAAACTTTAACAATATTTGTTTGGCTACAGACCCGATTTGAATTAAATTAAATCATAAAGGGATTATATTACAGAATGTGTAATTGGTTCTTGCTGAAATGTCTCGTTTCAACTTAATTTAAAGTTTACAGTATATTATTATGTACTTAATTTTATGAGGGACCAAATTTTTGTAGAAACAGATGTACATAGTTATGTTTAAACAAAATTGATATTTATGTGTAAGTATAGAAGAATATTTAAATTGTAAGTAGGTTATGTTCTAATAAATGTGATACTTGTTATATATGTATATGTAGTTGTACAGAAATAAATAAAATTAATAAACGTGTATATTAATAAGTTGATTTATCTTATAATTTTTTTACCACCATCTTTTTCTGAAAAAATCAAATGGAATCACAAGTTTAACCAATTATTGTAATTCTAACACAGCTATGAACCAAAATGATGGAAATGAACAAATTACAGGTTAATCACAATTATTACACAGATGAATCCAGAATGAATTGGTATCGCCACTTTATGGAATTATCAATAAATAAATAAATAAAAATAGAATAAAACAAAAGAAACAGAGAACCAATTGGCCATTATTATTATTGGCAAAAAGGAGGGAAAATTCAAAAGGTGGGGTTGGGATGGGAAGTTAGTCCGAGTGGATTGAGGTCATGATAGTTCAAGTGGGAGAGCGGCGGCGTATCTAGCCGAAGATCGTGGGTTCGAATCCCGCTCGTGCCATTGACTTTTTTTATCTGAACTAAAAACCTTAATTAATTGTAATGTATTAATTGGTCAAGCGGACCACGAAATTAGGGAATTATTATTATTATTTGATACACAATGTAAACAAATACTTGTTCTTAATTTTACCTTATATGATTTTTAACTGCTTTGACCATTTCACGCAAATCTGTTTTCAAAATTTCATAGAGGATAAGCTTTAAGGACTGGTCTATTGTGCAATCTCTCTCATTACCTAGAGCTTTTTGTTAAGCTTAAGGCTTTTAACCAATTCCAAAGCTTTGTTCCATGTGGACTTTAGAGCAAGCAGTAGGAATTTTCGCCTGCATGGCCTTTGAAACAGACATGTTGGGCAGTTTCATTTTTCACAGGCTCTTATACACGTCTCTGGAGTCTGAAGTGTCCAGTCAGCAGTCCTACTATCATTCTAGTCTTAAAACGTTCTTCAAATAGTGCTGTTGTTAGTTTCTGCCGTGGATCTTTAGTGAACTGTTAAGCATGCCTGCCCCATCGAACTGAGAATTTATTCTTAACCCATGATCTTATGGATCTATATTTTTGGCAGTTGGGTATTGAACTTTCCTTGCCCAGTTTATCAGCCTCCTCGCTGCCCTTTTGCCGGTCATGCCCTGGTTCATGAGTAATTTTTGTTGTTGTCCCCACTGACAGGGCCTTGATGAAGTCCCAAATGGCTCTAGGCGTTAAGGTGGGGCTCCCAAACTGTGGTCCGCATCGAGCTTCGAGAAAATTTAATAATTACAAAAATTAACATAGAATGAATAAATACAATAAAAAAGCTAATAACAATGAGTACTGAAAGTTTTTAATTTTTATTTATTCATTCTCCGTTTATTTTTGCACATGTATGCAAAATAGCTATGGTAAGTGAGATGTACAGGACTAGACTGGCTGGTTGATCGGTTTCCTACTCCTAGGAATTTCATTGTTAATACTGGGGTCCTTCATTACCGGGAATGAGGGCGTTTTGATGTGCACAACTCGTCCCAATCCATTGTTACAGCTTCCTTAGGCCGACGCCACACTATACGAAGTTTTCGCGACGGAAATTTCCGCTGCACAAGCTTACATTCGACATACACAGCCAGCGACAGACTGAACGGAAAATTTAGTGCACCAGCGTCCGTCGACGGAAAGTACAAAAGCAAAGTACATGGGGTGTGCCACACTGACGACGAACAAGCGTAGAACGGAAGAGGTAGGCAGTGGGGCACACAAACTGCAAGTGAAGCTGATCTAGGATGGACTTGGACCTATTTTTAGTGACTGGAAGTTTTGTGGCCCTGAAAAGGGCCGATGTTGTGTAGAGATGCCGTGACGATGGTATGTGTCCGAGTGGTGCCGTTGGTAGTGTTGTGCGACTGAGTAACCGTTGGCTAAGGTCCGGGGGACCGTGAGTCGGTTGACTCCACAGAGGCCGAAGGTACTGGAGTGCAGCAATTAGCCGAGGGGCGGCAGTTGGCGTTAATGGCCAAGTCGGCTGACGGGTCTGAGATCGTTGAATATTAGTGATTGGTGAGATCTCGTCGGGTTGACGAGTCTGCCGTTACATTAGTGATGGTTGAGATCACGTCGAGCTGACGACTGACGCGTCTCATTTCAGTGACCCTGCTTATACAGGGAAGAGCTCCACGCTGATTGGCTGCAGAGTGGAGGGCGACAACGTTCCATAAGTCGTAGTGGCATCTAACGGTAAGGTGTTGTAGCTACAAGTGGCCACCACATATTTATTGTGGAAGTTCTATAGTCATCCCATAGAATTGGACGAACTTGACAGGATAGCGTCGAAGTTCCCCATACACGCAGTGCAATTGACCAAGTGCTACCCTCTTCATATTCAATGGATGAATCCAATGTTCTCTCTTTCTCTTCTGCTTCTCCGTTGCCTTGTAAATACACAAAATGAAAAGTTGTTTCATTGTACCGTGCATGATCAACTGAGACACGTTATCATCTGCATATCCAAACAGCCGTGGAAGTCATTCCGTTCATTTCCGCTGTATAGTGGTTATGTGGCTTGTTCGGGTTGGGCGGATTTTTCGTCGCGAAATTTCCGTCACGAAAACTTCCGTCGCATTCCGTCTACTGTGACTGCACCCTGCACGTACGTTGGCGGTAGCTCACTGGCGAAGGGAGGGGGACGTGTTGAAGGGGAGACAAGTGATGTCTCTCTCACTCTCTTTCTCTCTCTCTCTCTCTCTCTCTCTTTAGATGTAAGAGTGGTCCTCGAGACCAAATCTTGAGAGATTATGTAAATAAAGCGATATCAATCAATCAATCAATCTGAAGCACGAAAATACGGTGGTGGTAGATTCAGGAGGACTTACAGGGCAGCGAACTTATTACAGAACAACAAGGAAGATGGTTGTGCTTATCCTGTAGAAGCATGACAACGTACATCAATGAACTTTTTACTCGATTAATTATTGAACTGCTTAAAATATTGAAAAATTTGACGGGAAATAACTCTAAAATTGATTTGTTATTTCGAGAGGAATTTCAACATACTTTAATAATTAATTAGTACAACATTGTTTAAAATAATTATTATATGGCCAGTAATAACACACAGTAGCATGTGAGTTTTAATTTCCAGTTTATAGACTATAATAAATACACTTTTCTATGATCAGATTTAATTTCCACTTTATCCGCGTAAAGTTGAATGTTTGGTATGATTTGAGGAAAGCAGTTAAATAATAAAAACAACGAGTACGTGGAATGTTTATTCAAAATATGAACAATTTTTTGCAATTATGTNTATTTATTGATTAAATAATGAAAAAGATTACTAATTAAATAATAATAGTAAAAAATAATTTGTGCGAGAGATGCACCTCAATAAAATCGAAGGAACTTTCATCAGTAATACATAATAAGTACAACTTGTACCACAATAATTATACCCTGTCGTTATTTATTTATTTGATGAAACACATTAAAGAGGGTACAACAATATTGAATGTAAGTATTAACATTATTTCGTAATTATTAAGGCAAGCATGAAACAAAATCTGACTAGTAATTTTATAATAAAAATAAAATAAAAAACTAATAAGACAGAAATTCGTACTAGGTTTCTACAAAAGAAAAAAAAATAATACACAATACGAGCGAAGGCTAGTATAAAAATTATTACAAAAATTTGGTTCAATAATCTTTGGAAATCACGTGTCGAACGTTTATTAAAAATATAAATACAATTATTAAAGAAATGTTTAAAAAATAAATAATTATTATGATATATTAGTACATTGGATAATAAATACACTTCAGAACCGGGCGTTTTGTCCTTTCACCCATCTGCCAGGACATTTTGGACGATTGGTAAAACAATTTTTTTTTTGTAGAATTTATCTTTAATTTAACTTACACAACTAGGGAATTGAATCGAGCTTTGTCGCGCACCGGACGCTATTGTGAACAGTCCTTTTATCACAAAGAACTGTCTTAATGATCACAAGTACTCCCTGAAATGACAACTTGAGCAAAAGATAATAAATGCTTAAAAGTGAAACATGGAGATTTTTACAACTCCTCATTTAACGGTAAAAAATACTTATTTCATATTACTTCAGAACAAATTCTTTCAGCAATAACAATTCTTTTTTCAGGACAGCCATTAAATAACTAATACTAACATTAAAACAATATTAACTATTTTACAGAACAATTTACTATTCAGAAAATACCAGTTTTATAATAAACGATTAAGCTTAATTTCTGGATATATGGACGAAACAATTAATTAAGGATCGACATGTAGGATTCTATACTAAGTATTGCTTACCGCAGTATGTTTTCATTTTGACTTTACAGTCTTCTTTGACCTGCAATTTCTTTCTAAGTATCCAGGCTGAGATTGATTTTTTCACTAGAAAAAGCAGCCAAAATATTGTGTGGATCAAGACAACGAGGACAACCCCTTCAACGACGAACACAAAGCAGCTACCTGGGTAATGCCAATCCACGACCTTGTAAATATAATCTCTACCAAATCTGAAACGAAAGTTCAATTAAAAAAATTAAAATACTGTCTTGCAATGTTACTCATGTCTCAACCTAATAAGATAAATAATCGGTAATTATTTTGAGATGTTTAATTGAAAACATCCAAAAGATATTGGTTAATCTTTCAGTAGAACAATAAATAATTCTAATTTAATTTACAATGTTTTTGGCTTGATCAACTTTAATAAATAAATATATTTTTAAAAAATGTAATGTAACAAAAAAATATTTTCAATTTTTTTAAGAAATTGTACTGCAGCGTTATCCACAAAGTATCTATAAAACAATTATGGCCCCCAAAAAATACTATTAAGCATGCACTAATATGGTGCAAATGTAATTTGGTGTTGGATGGCTATAAATGTAATAAAAACATAAACAACTTTTTCAAATTGCATAATTATGGGCTGACAAAAATGTTCTTCTGGTGTATCACAGAAAATTATAACCATGAAAAACAACACTCAATAACCACTAAAAAACCAAATATAAATTATATTCTTGGGTAAAAAAAGTTTTTTGCTTCTTCTTGCGTGTCCCCTAAACCAAAAAAACAAAGTAGTTGGTAGTTTGGCAAGTTTCGCAACAACATTAAACAGTTTAAATTCACTAATTTCGTGGTCCGCTTGACCAATTAAATCATTACAATTAATTAAGGTTTTTAGTTGAGATGAAAAAAAAGTTAATGGCACGAGCGGGATTCGAACCCACGATCTTCGGCTAGATACGCCGCTGCTCTCGATAGTGGATCGAGGTCATGATAGTTCAAGTGGTAGAGCGGCGGCGTATCTAGCCGAAGATCGTGGGTTCGAATCCCGCTCGTGCCATTAACTTTTTTTCATCTCAACTAAAAACCTTAATTAATTATTAAACAGTTTATTCACAAGGCCCAATCAAGCATGAAAGACGTGTCAATGAATCTTTCTATGACCAAAACGGTTCATGTCAACAATCTCTTCCAGTTTTAAGTTCCAAAAAGCAAGCTGAAAAACACGTGCTTCTGTCTTGAGACTTCTTCACTCAAATACTCTGATAGGCAAAAAATTCCACCCAATTGATTTGTTTAAAATTTTCTCGATGAAAGAAAATCCTGCCCTTAATTTGTCTCATTGTTTTTATCAATAAATATTTGTTTATGCGATGTTTTAAATTGGGAATATCAATTAGAGGTAAACATACTTAATCCGTAATCCAAAACAAGAATAACGGATTTTTCAATGTTTACTTTTTACGGAATTTAAAATTTTTATTCAGTCTCATTTGAAATCTGAAACAATAAACTGTTTAGTTTTCATCTTTGTTGTCTTAATTTCAATTTTTAAACTTCAAATTGCCACTTAGTGCTGAAGATGTTGCGCGTGGTGTGGCACTTATTGATGATGGACGTTCCAACAGGTATGCCGGGGATAGTGCCATCGGAGTTGCATATGAAACTCTGCGAGACGCCGTTAGACGTTTTCGAGGTCCTTCCATAGAAGACCCGGTTCTCGACGCCCTAGGGTAACAGAACTACAGAATAAACGTTTTTAGACTTTGAGAATTTGGCGAAACCGGCATCATACTGTTATTCAACCGATTCATGAGCTCCAGGAGGTGAATTTCAGAACGCACTGCTCGAAGAAGATTAAATCAGTATGGACTGATGGCTTTTCGCGTCGTAAGAGGACCAGAATTGACCAGAACACAGCGTTGCACGGTTCGCTTTTGCTCGAGAACACAGCCATTGGTCTTTGGTCGATTGGTCTGCTATATTTTTAACAGATAAGTGTAGATTTGCTCTTCGATCTCCAGATGGTGTGGAGAAGGCAAAATGAAAGGTATAAAGCCTGTAATTTTTCCCTGAGCCAACCTTTTCAACGTAGCTCAGTGATGGTGTGTGCAGGAATCTCAATGGTGAGTCGCCCATAGTTGGTTGTTGTTTCTCGGAGGGTCTTTGACGCCACTCGCTATGTGGATGACATTTTGGAACATCATGCGTTGCCTATCCTCGATGAAATCAACGACAATCCTATTCCTGCCTATTCTATCGCTCACATAGTACAAACCTACCTTCAACAGCATAACATCAGGGTTATATCCTGGCCAGCCCGATCTCCAGACTTGAACCTCATCGAACATTTATGGGATAACCTCAAATGACTAATCCACGTCCACCACTTCCTGATACGCTCCACGAAGAGAAATGACCTAACCTCTAGCAAAGAGACATTTCCAGACTGATAGAAAGTTTGCCGAGGCGTCTTCGAGATGTAATTAAAGCAAGAGAAGGAAATAGACGCTACTGAAATGTTAATTAAAAATCTAAAACACAAAACAAATGTTATCTGTCCTTTTGTTCATTTTCCTTAGCAATTTACATTTTTTTAAAAACTGTTTAAGCCAAATACTCAATTATTAAACGTTAAAAAAGGTTTAACTTGAGAATCCTGGAACTTCAGAAAATTAACGTTACATTTTTAGACTATGTATTTGCCATGTTTTATTAACATCATTATGTTTTTAAGCTGGAAACACAATTTATTTTATGTGATTGATTTCGTGTTACCAGGGGTTGGGTTAGGTTAAGTTAGGAATGTTTAGGCTAAGGTACGGTAAAATTACGGACGGGTCGGGTTAGGTTAGTGCGAATGAATGTAAACACTGTCATAAATTTATGGACATACTACCAATAATTGTCCGAATAAGGAGTTAAGTGCAAATCGTGGCAAGCCAGTGCATCAAAACGCTGATGAATTGCCGAAAAATTGTGTAAACTGTAATGGTAACCACTCAGATACCTCGCGCACGTGCCCGAAATACATTGAAGGGTTTCATAAAAATATCCTTTGAATAGAAAATAAGTTTAGAAGATGCAAAAAAAGAATATAAAAAATTACTAGTAGAAATGATAAATGATGGAGTGAGTGCGGTGTTCAATCCTTTTAAAAAGATAATTCCTACTCACAGTAAGTTGTTTTGCAACGATCCGGAGTTCGAGCTTTTAGCTCATCATCAGGTTGAAAGAGTTCTACAACCACGTCTCTCGACATGAATCGGAAAAGTGAACCCGCCGATACCCCCGCCAACTCGTCGTTCCAATGAGAAGCTGGTTTTTTAATGGCGCTCAATTTTGAAGTGCGAAAAGCGGGAATTATTACACAAGTAAATATTATATTGATAAATACTGTAAGAAATTAACTCTAAATTAGTGATTAAAGATAAAAGATAAAAAATTAGAATAATACCTTGATATCATTAAATTATTATAAAAATAATAACAATTAAAATAATTGATTTAATTATCTGGAGGTTTACATAATTATTTATGCACATATTTAAAATGGAAGGTAGATCAAAATGGATTATATTATTAATGCATTTATCTCCATGTTCAATTTTACATTTTTTATTTTCAAATTTCTCAGACCAATGTAGTTCTCTCCCTTGGTTGGAACTATGCAACACTGTTGTATTTAAATTTGAACTGAATTTATGTTTTGCTTCTTTTAAATTCCAAAAATTTGTTCGATTTAGGCCAGTGTTCTTTAACTCTCGTTTTTATTTCTATCTATATATTAAATATCACAATCATTACAATTAAATTGGTAAACCCCGCATTTTGCTGTCTACCTCTCCTTAAGTTTTGAGAGGATGTTTTTAAGTGAACCCGTACTTCTAAAAGCTATTCTAAAATCTTCTTGTTTAAAAATTTTACTAACTTTTTCCGATAATTCACCAATTTATGGCAAACAACGGAAACCTAATGATTCATTAGTGGTGGGGTAGCTGAGTCCTATTGCTGCTTCTTTTAAAGCTAATTTTTTAATTCTTTTATTAACTAGCAACCTATCAATAAATATTTCTAGAAATCCATTGTTTTTTGCTAAGGTTTTAATAGTTTCTAGTTCTTTTTTATAGTTAGCAGGTGTTAATGGAAGTTTTAACATCTGTCTATGAGCCAAATGAAACCAGCAGCCTTTTGGGACCATGGGCGGGAAGAATCCGCTGCTATGATAGTGTCTGTAGTTTCTATATACGTCTATTTTAATTAGGTTGTTTATTATGGATAATTTTAGGTCTAAAAAGTTCAAAAACCATCTTTATTAATTTCCAATGTAAACTTTATATTACGGTGTAAAGAATTAATTAGTTGGAGGGATTCTTTAGATCCTCTAATGTTCCCGACCATATGCATAAAATATCGTCTACATAGCGTTTCCAAAAATGAACAGATTTAATTAATTTGTTGTTTGATTTGAAAAGATTTTTTTCGAAATTACCCATGAACATTTCGGCACAAAGTGGGGATAATGGAGACCCTCATTGGTAACCCTTTCATTTCGTAAAATTTATTATTGAATTTACAATAATTAAACAGTAGACATATATTTAAGAGGTCTATTATATCATTTTTTACAAATTCGTAATAGAAATCTCCATTTTAATTTCTTCACTTTTGCATTCATTACGGATTCATTTTTGCAATTCATGTCAAGAGACGTGGTTGTACGATAGAAATCCTTCAACCTGATGATGAGTTAAAAGCTCGAAATCCGGATCGTCGGAAAACAACTTACTGTGAGTAGTACCTAAAACGGATTAGGTTAGGTTAGGCTAGAGGTTTTCCATATTTTTGCATTAATTATGGGAAAATGATTTATATCCAATCCTCACCTGTTTTTTCCGCCGAAAAACGAGTAGACCCAATTGAAAGCTGTATAAATCAGAAGGAAGGCGGACGGATAAATGCAGTGGGTGAATTTGAGCGGATGAGCGACGAGTAGAAAGTCCAAAATCATGAGAATGGAATTGACCAGGTGTACTAAAATGTTCATGGTATCGATCACGTGTAACTCTGAAAAAATGAAGAAAACGTTAAATTCATTTCAACCGTCCAGAAATAACTAGTTGGTAAATTTATTTCACATTGAAGCAGAATGTTTTTTTTAAAATGTTTTTAAAGGCCTAGACTGGGAAAGATCTATTTATACCAGGCTTACGAACTTTTTGAGTGTCTTTTTGAATAAAGTCAAGTAAAGCTAGCTGAATAACCGTTTCTGGATAAATTATGTCCACAATTTTTTCCGGCCATAGAACTAGATTTTTTTATTGTTCTACTCATTCAAACATTACAAAAACAGATTGAGATAATATATAATTCAATTAATTAAGGTTTTAAGTTGAGATAAAAAAGTCAGTGTCACGAGCGGGATTCGAACCCACGACCTTCGGCTTGATACGCCGCTACTCTACCACCTGAGCTATCGTGACTTCGATCCACTCGGGCACTAACCTCCCACCTCAACCCCTTTTTATCAAATTAAAACCTTAGTTAATTTAATGATATTAATTTGTCAAGTGGACCACGAAAAATAGTGAATATAATAATATATAAACAACATTTTATAGTTCACAGTTTTCAACAATAAAAATTACCACTTCGATAAATAATTGCAATCAAATTTGCTAGAGGTATGAGTATGGAAATTAGGATTTATGATTATTTTGGAAGTTGGTTCTTCTCCAGGGTGTTACCTAAATGTACATGAACCCATTAACTAACGGCATAGTGAACTACTCTTTTGTTTACATAATTTGAAGTCAATATTTACATAGGGTAATTATATATTCAAATTGTGTAACCCACGCAAGTCATTTGCAATTATAATATCGCAATGAAGGACAAATTGCAGCTCTTGTGAACTACTTATTAATTGAAATTTTGTCTTTCAGTAATATCTCGAATTGCAATATAAGAAAAATGTTCTTTGGAATTAAATCCCAATAGAATATGATATGAACCAAAATCCAAAAGACAAGTAAAACAAAACATCGAAGACATTGAAGCTCTTTTCAGAAGGCTAATGTTGGAGCAATATAAAAAGAGTCAGCATCTATCCTCTCTCTGCTTATAATCCTCCCCGGCTTGCACACATTTATCCCATTGTAGAAAATAAACTAGCTAATAATCAAGCAAAGGTTTGGTAAGATATAAGAACACTGGCTCCCAGAGGATACATGTCTTGCGATATAAGGCTGACAATCTCGCGCTGAAGGATTAAGGGTAGGTCTCTAGGCTAACGTCGCTCGTTTAAGTCGACATGAAGGATTCTGACTATGGAAATATTAGCGAGGAAGGACAATGAGACCAAAGGTTCAAGAAGAGGGAATGAATGGGAATGTCGATGTTATTGTGGATAGTGAGGAGAGACGACTGGAGAATTCTTCTGAGCATTTTTGATCGGAATGCTTGAATACGATGGATATTGGATGGCTTCTCGGTCCACGGTTCTGCTCCGTCCAAATGGGTTGAGTTATTGTTTTGCAGTGTGTTTGTTTCTTACAGTCATGATTTTCGGCCCTAGCAATTTTCTTAGTCGTCCAAGTCTTCTTTTCAGTCATCGCTTAAATCCAGTTGTAGGGTTCAGGAGGACTGCTGTCTGTAGTCTTCAATATTTCACCTGTGATTAGGTGTTGGCGTATAGTCAAGCTCTTGCTTAAGTTTTTTTTAACTTGATGCATTTGTTCATTTTTTGCACATTTCTGTGGTAAGAAGTTCTTCGATATAGGCAGTGGCTAGTATTGGAATGGATCAGGTCAGTAGATAAATTTGTACAGTTTGGGCTAGTCGTTCTTGACCCTTAAAGAATGACAATCTAGTACTAAATTGTTGTTATTATAACTAGCCAGATGGCATTAACGAGTGTGATAAACTTGGGAACGGCTTCAGGTCGACCAGCATATCGGGTGGATGAGGCATTCTTGTCCCCGATGTCGCCACATGTCTCCCGGTTACATGGCGACGAACATACGACGGGCTCCCTACTGCCCCGAGACAGGGGATTCCACGACCTTTGTTCAAGATCATTCGAGCCATGTGCAGCTACGGACACATTGATCTGATTCCCTTACTCGAAAACACCGAACCACTATTACGCCAGAGGCGATATGGGAAAGTGTTCTGTCTTATACCAGACCCGTACGCAGGGATTTTAATCACCCAGCGCTAACTGAAGTTCAAAGCGGAGCTACGACACGAATTCAGCACCCATGAGAAGTTATATCTACTAGATTTGACGACAGTTACCCCGCAGTCGACTTCACCCGGCCTACCATACATACGAACACATCCAGGTTGGAAGAAAGGCGAGGATTACGTTACGGCCGCCAAATTAGAGCTTATAAGCCGTTAAGCAGCCCGTACACCCTTTGCCTGATTGCGCCGCATCCGCCAGAAGTCATATATCTAATTCAGACGTCAACAAAGTTTGTGCAGTGTGGGCCTACCCAATCTCAGCCATTGTTGGAGAGGCTTGCTTTGCCCATCCATTTACACAAGAGTTAATTGCCCAGTGCTGCGGACATCATACCGCATATGGATGTGAAATGCTTAAAGGAGGTATGGAATGGGCCCAGGTCCAGGCTGCCCGGGCTAAACACATTGATCCAGGATGCGCCTTCTTAATGACGGATTACAGTTCTTTCGACTCAACCTGCATGGCTAATCCGAGAAGCATTTGCAATTATTCGCGACAAGTTCTCCTTCTATTATCTGCAGAATGCAAAGGGAGACTTAGTACCAGTGGCAGACCCAACCGGACTTGAGAACCAGTGGAGGAAAGTTGTTAACTATTTCATTAATACACCAGTTAGATCGTGTCTTGGTGACAGAATTCAGACCGACCATGGCGTGCCATCCGGTAGTATGTTTACCAATCTTGTGGACAGTATCGTTAACATGATTGTGAGTAGATTTATCGTGCGTACCAAATGTGGAGCGATACCGATACAGTTTGGTCCCAAAAATGTACCCTAGTGGAACACTGGTTTTGATCGGTTTTATCTCTCTCCCAACCAGAGTAAGAGGGCAGACAAGAACCATGATTGACAATGTGGAAGTAGAAAGGCCGAAAGTGTTGGTATTTCAGATAATTTTGCCCAAACCGTCGATGTTACTGTAAAAAACAAAACTACTGTTCAAGAAATCCAGATTTATTACTTGATATTAGTGGAATCTCTCTCAACTGAAAAACAGAAAGACGTTTTCGATGTTAATAATTAGGAAGTTAATTCCATATTCGAGGTTTTTTTTCCAGATTTTTAGATTCTACTTTAACTATTACCTAGTTAAAAAATTGAAGGTCACCTCACAAAATAAGCCATGATGGATGATCAAGGGCATTAATAAACCTTCCAGAACAATAAAACAATTTTACCATAATTACGAAGACTCAGACTCAAGGATCGGATAAAATACAAGAAAAGTAGATATACAGAAGGGTTATTAAGGCCGTAAAGAAGATTCACTATGTATCAAGAATCAACAGTAGTTAAAGCCCCTGTAAAGAATCGTGGAAAATGTGTTGAATGAGGAGTTTAAAAGTGAAAAATTAAAAAAATGATTGCACTTATTTAAAATATTGAAATGGTTAACAATCCTAGTATAATTCCGTTCATATTCTTTGATGGGTTGAGGTTGCCTAACAATGAAAAGGATTCTGATTGCTCTTAAGCTTCAAAAGTAGTTCAACATCAAAAATATTTAAAAAGAATCATTGCAGCACCGATAAATAAAACATGTAGTTTCGATATGAAGAAGAGTTAGAAAAAGAAAAAGGAAAAATACAACTTTTCAGGAAACAATTGCCTTTTCCCCCCATTAATTGTTTCATTCCATTTCCACTCGATGGATATTACATTTGATACACATTTCTTTTTCAGAAGGGTCTTTAAGTTCTGTTTAAGCATGAAATTACAAAATTTTACCAAATTTTAGCAATTTTTCAAGAACATTAATTTTCCAAAGAAATGGCAAAAAGTTAGCCTTTTTTCTAAACCGTTTTCTAAAAAATCTATTGAGTCTATTGCAACCAGGGTTTATGTGTTTTATAAATTTTATTATTATAAATTACAAATTTGTAGCTAGGGGTTTTTAATAGTATTTAATCGTTAATTTTTAGCAACAATCTAAAGTTGTGCCAAACGTTTACACCTTTTCTCTTAAAAAAAAAAAATCTATGCTTCCAGGCTTGGAAACTAGTTATTGCGTTATAAAGAATGAAAAAAGAATCGCTACAAAGAAGAATAATACAACTTGATGATACAATGATTTATACTGAAGTTTTGTCATGTTACCTTTTAAAATGATTAAGTTTTGTTCTTTGTTCTGTTACGACATTTAAAAAAAATTTGCGTACATTTTTTGGGGCCATTGTATCTCAAGAGTAGAAAAACATTGCATGACAATCAAAACAAATTTTCTGAGTGGCTTTTTTTACAATGCATTTGCAGCTAAGAGACACTGTGATCAAAAAGGCACGTAGAGCATATATACACATTTAAATTTATAAATCAATTTAAAAAATCCAGCAGACTTATGAAGGGTGTTATATTGATAATGGCAGGTTTTCTTCTCAGGAGTCAGTAGTAAAGTTAGAATGCGAAACGTTAAGACCGCAGTTAAAAGTATGAAGTTTCATTTAGATTCATGATCACTGCACATCTACATTGTTATGTAGAACATTTTCATACTCTTTTATTGACCTTTTAAGAAAGACCGTTGTCTGAGCGCTTTGTAACTTTTACGAAAGAATGAATTTTTGTCATGTTTTCCTCTTTTTAAAATGTGAGAATTGTACGATATAATTAGTGTAAACAATTCGGCAGCATTTAAACCTCAATGTCAATTGTTTAACAGGTGTATTGTTCTAGGAGAGATGTAAAAAATAATATAATGTTTCGCACGGCAATTAATCCTTTTTCCCAAAAATCTTGGAAGCTTAATTAATAGGAATACAATAGTTAGTGTAAACAATTTTACTTGAAAAAAATCAGGTTGATTTTGTTTTTGAGCTTTAGTCCTTTTAATTTTTAATTTATCTAAATATCTATGGAGCAGAAGTTATATAATTACGAATTTACTTATGTCAAAAGGGTCTCCTTTCAACTATCCTTTAGGCTATATTTCCATTGAGCGGTTGCTTCACATTTAAAACTGATATGAGTGGCTGGTTCTTCCTTCTCGCTGGATAATCTACAAATGGGATCATCATTGAATATGCCCATATTGTGGAGATGTTTTCTCCAGTAACCGGTAGTCCTATCACTTTTCTTACTTTAGCCTTCTCCAACTGTGGCAGTGAGTTTGCCAGACTTGATGAGAGTTGTTTCAGCATAAGTTTGCAATGCGCGGCACCTCTAGAGTTGGTCTACTTCTCTTTTTGTTTATTTTGAATCCATTGTGACACGAATTCTGTGTTTTTTGTCATCCCAAGTATAGGCTCAGAGCTTATACACAGTCTGAAATTTGAAAAGATAAAAAACGATTTGTAAGTTTCCATGCCAAACATCGGCATGTCTAACTAATGTTTCATTCCAAATTGTTCACTTTAACACCATGAATAAAAGAAACTAATTCCCCTCATTTCGGTTGTTCTTATTAGGCATGTAGCCCAAAATCACTTTTGGCCCGCTTAATCTCGCTCGTGGAAATTCTCCATTATTATCCTATTTCAAAAAATCGGTAAACCATCCCATAATGCTGTTCCTACCGTCCAATCGGCTTACTCCCCCTAAAAGTATTTGAGAAGATCAATGATTAATCCTCAACTTAAACGATTAATCCCATAACTCAACTCCTCCGACCTTTTCCCAGACCTTCAGTTGACTTCCGACATCAGCACTCCTCAACCCAGCATATACTACGCGTTGTGGTCCTCATATCTCCAGAAGAGGGGATCCCTAGAGTCCCTAGAGAGTAAAGAATTCTGGGGGCCTTTCTTCACCTATCACAAGCGTTTGACCGTTTGTGGTACGAAGGTCTCTTGTATGAACTAAAGCGCATCCTTCTTAATAAACTCTTCCTAATCCTTCGCACTCTGAGAGAGGGACTACTTCATGGCATCGTACTTGAACCTGTCCTTTACCTTCTCTACACCGCACAGTTGTGCCATCCTCTGAGCCCGATCCCAAAATTGCTTCTGAGGAGCTCCAGGCGCATCTGCAAATAGCCGAATAGAGCAAACACTAGCTTATAGAGCTTAATGAAAGCAAAAGCACACGTGTCATTCACACTTCGAAGTAAAACCCCTCATATGTATTAACTTATGTGCGATAACTAGTGATGCAAAATTCTCTTTATCATAAAGACTATTAAAAGGAAAAAATATTGTCATATTTAGACTGTAGTTCCAGACGACTTTTCGTCTTTTACCTTGCTTTTCTTACACATTTTCAAGTTGATCTTTGCCCTATTTAATTCAATCTTTTTAATTAACGTTCTGTTTGATAGATTGTATTTTTTTTTGGATACGCAATTTTTATCTAATTTTATTATTGTATCAACAAAAAAAGACCCAATCCTTATTAGCATTATTTTACAGGGACCGTTTAAAATTCCAATCAAAATCGATGTGTAATCAAAACGAAAAAAGGAAAACAAAAACAACTTTACATAAAATGTTATCTAATTTTATAATCAAGGCCAATTAAACAGCCGAAAATAGATTCTTCCTTATATTAAAAAAAATATATATTTAAAAAACAAACAGCTAATAATAATGTTATATAACACCTGTTTTTAACAATACATATTTTGGAAAAATAAACAAAAAAATTCTCTTTTCTATTTGTCGAAATATGAAAAATACACTATCATATTTTTAAAAATCAAACCTTCATCGAATTAGTATAAAGACTTCCTGAAAATAAAACACGCCAAACTTCCAAATGTCCTATTTGATAGGACTGTTTTATTTTTCTTATTAGCTGATCCACATGTACCACATTTAAAAAACGAAAAACCTCAAATGATAATGTCTTCAAATAATCTAAACTTACATTTTGCAGATTCATCAAGTCTAATCGATTCCATGAAAAAAGGCGAAAATTACTTGAAAATCGGTTGTTAAATGTAGCTAAAAATATGTACAAAAGCAAAAATCTATAATACGTAAAAAGCCAAAAAACAAATATCTCTGTTGATTGTAGTACAAAATTGTATTTTGAGAACTGTACCAAGTGAGAGGTGCTAAAGACCGTAGAGTCATACAAAAAAGTTCTATCTCAACTATTTTGGTCTGAAAGTAGCAATTCTAAAATACACAGCAGGTATTGGCCAAATTATTAAGTAACGTAATAAATGTAAGTAGAATCTACCCCGATTGTCTAAAAGTGGTTATACCTGTCTACAAAAAAGGAAACAAAAAAGAAGTAACAAAATTTAGGTCAATATCATAACTGCCTATATTATCAAACGTTCATGATAAAATACTAAAAGGCAGACTTTTATGCTATTTCGATAAGCACGAACTTTTATGTAAGATATGAGCGTAAAATTTTCAGAGCGATCGTTTTTTGAACAACAATGCATTTTCAAACTATTTCTTTTATATTAAACTGAAATATTTTATGCATAGAATATGCTGATCCCATGAGATAATGAGCTTTTAGAAGTGCTGCAAATATTTTTGAAAATAGAAATTCTATTGATTTGGTCTATGTCACTTTGATGAACTTGCTACTAATCATTCATTACGCTGATTGGAGACTTCTAGTCTTTTATGTACATTCTTTGACAAACTTTGGCCTGACAGTTAAGACCGAGAACGAAATAGACCTGTGTGTTGACATGTTCTTGTAAAAATCGTTGCTACGCCAAAGCGAAATGTTTTGAAATTCAATTTTTTTCAAATTCTTTGATAATTTCATCAAACTACAGTAACTTTTTATTAATAAAATGTAACTGGTTCCCTGCGATTCCGCGCTTTAGAAGTGGTCAAATCAACTTTTGAAAGTTGCGAATCAAGTGTTCTCATGCATAACGAACTTATAAACTAACTCCACCCTTTTCTATACTTGAAGATTTTTATCTTTTATGATAAATGTTGCGGTAAAAACTACTAAAAATAAAACTTCGTCTAACGGCTCCTTACTGCAAGTGGAATACATTTTTTTAACAGCGTAAATTGGTCTGAAATGGGAAAAATTCGTGCTGTCCCAGAAATTCACTCCTACTGAAAAGTTGTATTATTCACCCTTCGGTTCACTTTTCTACAAAACCGTTCATCATACTGAAACGATTCTTTTTTCATTTTATAGCGCAATAACCAGTTTCCAAAACCACGCCTGCAAGCATGGAAAAAAGCTAAAAATTAACGATTAATTATTATTAAAAACCCCTAGCTACAAATTTGTAGTATACTAATACTTTTATAAAACATAAAATCGTCGGTTATAATAGACTAGGTAGATTTTTTAGAAAGCACTTTAGAAAAAAGGCTAACGTTTTGCCATCTCTTTGGAAAATTAATGATCATGAAAAATTGCTAAAATTTGCTGAAATTTTAAAATTTCATGGCTAAACAGAACTTAAGGTCTCTTCTGAAAAAGAAATATGTATCAAATGTAATATACATCGAGCAGAAATGGAGTGAAATAAATAAATGGGGGGAAAAGGCAATTGTTTCCTGAAAAGTTGTATTTTTTTCACTTTTCGGTATATTTCTCTCCAAAACTCTTTTACATATCGAAACTATATGTTTTATTTTGTAGAGCAGTAATAGGCAAATAATCGTAGCGAGCAGTTTTACTAAAACAATAATTAAGAGTGAAAAATACATTCTTTATCTAAAAAAGTCTACTTTTTTATTCAAAAGTTTAAGCCGAGTACGCAATGGGGGATTCTTTGAGTCGATTCATGCTACGGGGCAGAGTCGGGGCTGCGTAGATTCATTGTTGCGATGCAGCCCAGACTGCTCCGCGACAAAGAATCGTGTCCAGACCAAGATTCATTTCACATTCATCCTGCCTGTGAAAATGACAAAGGAACTAGCTCTTAAAGGAATTTCCCTTGCTCTTTTTTGCATTGTACGTAGTGAATTCAATCGGAGGTGCATTAAAAAACGCCCAAAAAGATGGTGGGTTCGACAAATATTTCACGGCGGGAATCAGCACAGGAAATATCTTTTGGACACGTTGAGATTAAATTATGGCGTAGGATTCCGAAATTTTTTGAGGATGTCCCCGACCGATTTAGAAACCATTTTAATGAAAGTTGGCAGTCAAATTTCCAAGAAAGATACCAATTTTCGGGAATCTATCTCTCCGGCTAACAGATTAGCTGCCACTCTCCAGTTCCTACCGAGTGGAGACTCGCCAAGACAAGCCTGTCGAGACAAGCCTCATGTACACCTTCAGAATTTCAAAATTAACGGAACTCTCCTTTTAAAGTGTGTATTTTTTTCAATTTCGGCGACGGAAACACTGAATTTGTGGGCTAAACCGTTCAATGTTTAGCTTTTCAATTCCTGATTTCTGAATTCCGTGAATGATACATCCCACAAACACCGATGGGAATGCATGTATTCGATAAACTGTAAAGTCAAACTCGGTACTCCACAACATACATTTAATACAAGACAGTATCAAAATCTTCAAGAAAACACTCACTGGAATGTCAACTAAATAAATGAAGGAAGAGCGCTTGTTCCGATTCACGTCCGCACGGCAAATGTTGCGCAACATTGAGTCAAAGAATCCCATATCGGATGGGATTCAAAAGAGTAGGAAAATGCTAGCCCGCAACACACCAAATTCATCGCAACAATGAGTCGGGGCAGCCCAGACTCAGGTTAGACGCAGCCGAGACTCTCCGGAGATCCGAAGAGTCGACTCAAAGAATCCCAGATTAGATTGTTCCCAAAAATTGTCGATTCAATAATTTAGTCACAAGTTTAGCTTGTTGCCAAAAATTATCGATTCAGTAATTTAGTCACAAGTTTAGGTTGTTCCCAAAAATTATCGATTCAATAATTTAGTCACAAGTTTAGGTTGTTCCCAAAAATTAGCGATTTACTATTTTTAAAATTCCTTAGCTATGAATTAACAGTGTACTATGAGAAATCAAACAAAAAAGATTGGTTCTATTAGATCAAATAGATTTTGAGAAAATCCTACAGAAAAACTTTACGTCGACAACTAAATGAACTTGAAAAATTGGCCAAACAAGGGAAAAAAGAAAATATATTTTATAGTTATAGACGTTGACCGAATATACATACACTTTTGAAAGCGAAATGCTTATCAAATTTATCCATAGGGTAGAAATGGATTTAATCATAAAAATTGAAACGAAAACCAGTTCCTCGTCAGAAAAAAAGGCCGTCATTTCACATAAAATCGACCTATTAGTTGATTAATCTGCATCTTTTTTAATAAGGAATATCAAAAACATTATTGTTATGTTTACAAGAACAGTTTATTGTAATAACTATGTGGTGATTAGTGACCGTTAATCGATAATTATTCAGAAATCGTGAGATGCGGTCTGGTGTGATGTAGGTTTCAGAAAAACATTTTCTTTATCGTGCCAACGTTTCGATCTTTATTGAGATCATCTTCAGGGCTCAAAGTGTTTGTCTTCTGTGTAATTGTGCCATTCTTGCGTGTCGTGTTGAGAGTGCCTTTTGGCTGTGTTAGTGTGGCATTTGTGAAGTTAAAATTGTTTTTGATGTGAGTAGGAACACCTTGTGTTGTCTGCATTTCAGCAAAAAAGGTTGATAGCCGATGCGAGTTTCTTCTCATTGTTGGCGATGTCCTTCAGAATACTTTTAGCTGCGTGTCCATATGTAGTTGAAATTTGTTCATAGAATCCCATGTTCTTCGTTCTTCTCGTGTAGAAATGTGTGGTGATTAGTGACCGTTAATCGATAATTATACAGCACGGCACTCTCAACACGACACGCAAGAATGGCACAATTACACAGAAGACAAACACTTTGAGCCTGAAGATGATCTCAATAAAGATCGAAACGTTGGCACGATAAAGAAAATGTTTTTCTGAAACCTACATCACATCAGACCGCATCTCACGATTTCTGAATAATTAAAAAAAATATTTTTTTTCTAGTTTGAGTTTTTGATACAAACAGGGGTGAAGATAGTAACTTGATACCCCCAGGCATCTATTACTACTATTTACTACTGTGGCCCTACAGCCCTTGAAGACCTCTGGCCTCTTCTACAACAGTGGCACAGTCTCTTATGTTTTCCGCGCGTCTCCCCCTTCGTCCAATCTGCATCTTTCTGAAGTCGTCCATCTTTTTCTAAGCCTTCCTCGCATCCGTCTACCTAGCTTACTCGAGTAAACTTTCTTTACAGTCCTGTCCTCCGGGATTCTTTCCACGTAAGGCTCGCTTTTAAATCAGCCACAATATATGCTCCTTCAACTCTCCATTTGTACTCATTCGCTAGAGACATCCATACATAATACGCCAAAGAACCTCCGGAGTATTTTTCATTTGAAACGCCTAAAAAAATCATCGTCTGCGCACGCCATGGGTTACGTTTCAGAGCCATAAAGTACCATTGGCCTCGATAGTCTCTCAATTTCAAATTGCGGCTGAGAGTTCGGGCCCTAAAGATCTTCTTGCGGCAGCTCTTGCCCGGATTTCTACTTAAATGTTATCCTCGATAAGCATGGCTCTAAGATATTTAAAGGTAATACAGCGTTCATTATTCCGTTTAGTGCAATGAAGCGGAATTGACTTGCCCTTTACCTCTTGTGGAATGCACGTACACCGTCTTGATGCGGTTAATGACCGAACCCAATCTTCCTGCTTCCCGCTTCAAACTTGACCAAACCTCCTCAAGCTCTCCCAAATTTCTGATCACCATGTCAATATCATCTGCCTACGCTAGATTTTGGGTGTTTCGGTTCATCAAAGGCCCTTCTGATTTACTCTGATCTACCTTTCTTATCACCGTCTCGAAAGCTAAATTGAAGAGGAGGACAGCGCCTTGTTTGTATCCCTGACTTACTTCGAAGTCTCTCGTGGAGCCCATTTTCCACTTTTACTCGACACCTCGGTTTTTGGAAAGCCATTCTTGAGAGCCCAGCTTGTTCATTGATAAAATGATGCTCTCTTAATAGAATCATAGGCCTGTCAGAAGTCCACCAATTGCTAATGTAAGTCTATGTTGTATGTACACAAGATACGTTATTCTTTATTTGAAAAAAAATTAAGGGCTGTGAACCACCAGGTTTATAATCGCTAAAAGTATGCTGCGTACTTTAGTAATTAATCATTTGATAATATTTTTTTTAAAGTTTTGTCGTCCTCCTTACGCAAAACGTGTCCTGCAGTGTTTGTTGTCTATAAATTTGGCACGTTGTCAAAAAAGTACTTAGTCGTTACAGTTTACTATTTGGCACGCAATATTCCGTCATAGGCGGACCCCAGACGTACAATAACATGGAACAATGATTTTATTGCTCAATAGTATTTAATGTTAGGCAGACCATAGACCTACAATAACAATGGACAATAAAAGTATTGTGCAATAGTATTGAATGACATATTGATCACATTTTATACGAACGCTAGACGTATGCTGAAAAATATTGCGCAATATTAACCCTACACGTGCAAGAAAAATTAAACTCGCTCAAACTTTTGTTCAATCATGAATTAGGCAAACTTCAGTACTAACCCTAAACGGTCAACTATATTGTGCTATAATTGATGGTCGAGGGCCTGCCTTACTTACATCACTATGATGAGAAAAAATGATTAAGACTTTTTGTATTGAAAGAGAAAATAATCAAGGTGAATTATATACAATTGTTTGACTTAAGGAAAATTTAAAGTTTTAAAAGGAAAAATTATTATAATTTTATTGGCCAATGGGTTAAGGATCGATGGAAGAACTCAGAAAACCGAAATAAATGTGAAAATGGCAAAAGGTCGGAATCAATTTGTAATTTGACAAAATCGGATATCTCGTATATTAATATTGCACGATGCTATTTTCGTTACGGGACATTTGTACTTCGATTTGATAGCATTGATAATTGAGGTTTAACTTATGTACCATTTCTGTTGATGAATGAATAGTTTCTGAGATTAAATTGATAATCTGGCCTAGGGGGAAAAAAGGCAGAGCTAAGCAGTACTCCTTTCTAGACGAGAGGGTGTCTGGGCGACGGCCTACAAAGAAGTATTTAAAATAAAACAAGCGGATTGGCATCAGGTGATCCCCCGGCCAATTACGTAAGCCGGTTGCTCCTTTCATTCCCATCGAATTCGAGATCATTTGTGCTATACATTTTTTATTTCTTGAAGAGTGAATGTACAAAGGATCCAACGAATTCGTTTTTATTTTAAGCATTCCAGGTGAAACAAGCTTTCTTCGATTTATCATAGTTTTTATCAGACTGTCTGTTAAAAGAAAATGTAGCACATAAACACATTCATCTGTAATTTACTAAAGCCTATGATATCGAATTCAATCATGTTTTACTATTTATAAATCATGATTCAGAGAAAACCGTTATAAATTTGAGGACAAGCCATGTCCATAGAAATTTGACGTTTTGAATGGCCTCATACCGATAGTTAAGGTGT
Source organism: Cimex lectularius (assembly GCF_000648675.2). Lineage (NCBI taxonomy): Eukaryota > Metazoa > Arthropoda > Insecta > Hemiptera > Cimicidae > Cimex > Cimex lectularius. Next base: position 2,064,400 of record NW_019392733.1, read on the forward strand.
CATTATTTGTAGATTTATTTCCCATTATTTTATACAATTTTCAATTAATTATTCTTTCAATGTTAAGTCTTGGTTGAGTTAAAAAAGTCAGTGTAACGAGCGGGATTCGAACCCACGACCTTCGGCTAAATACGCCGCTGCTCTATCCACTTGAGCTATCGTGACTTCGATCCTCTCGGACATCAACTCTCCATCTCAACCTACAACCGGACGAATTTTTCCTCTTTTCGCCATTTTCAAATGTCGTGTAATCAGGATTTGATTTTCAGCGACTTATGAAGTGGCCACGGGGAGTTTAGTGAAGTGATACTTCTTTTACTTATCAAGTATTAATAACTGGCCTATTTAGAATGGTTTCTTCCTTATAACAAAATTGTTCTTAAACTAGGAAAAATAACTTCTTGACACCCTCTGTGGCCTCTTTACACTCTCTCTTACATCTCGGAGATGGCTCGAGGGATTTTCTTACTTCCATTTTTCTGTTAGGTTTAGACCAAAATAGATGGGAAACTCATTAAAAAAATTTCCAAGTTTTCCTCCGTTTTTCGAACTGTCCCTCCTTTTTGCCATTTTTCAAAAGTCGTGTAATCTATTTGATTCTCGGCGACAAATGAAATGGCCACGGAGAGCTTTAGTGAAGGTTCATTTAAACTTATTAAATTCTCTAGTTTCGTGGTCTGCTTGACCAATTAATTAAGGTTTTTAGTTGAGATAAAAAGTCAGTGTCACGAGCGGGAAAATTCAAAAGGTGGGGTTGAGATGGGAGGTTAGTGTCCGAGTGGATCGACGTCACGATAGCTCAAGTGGTAGAGCAGCACCGTATCTAGCCGAAGATCGTGGGTTCGAATCCCGCTCGTGACACTGACTTTTTTATCTCAACTAAAAACCTTAATTAATTGAAAGATATTAATTGGTCAAGCGGACCACGAAACTAGTGAATTTAATTAATTATCAAGTTGTAATATTAAAAGCAATAATTATATCAGATATAATTGTACAAATATTTTCCCATTATGTAAGTGATCTATTTAACTAAAGAAGTTGTTGGAAAAGATGATAAGAAAAGTATATATTAGACCTATTGATATATCGACTGTGCAACTTCCTTAAATAAATGAGTCAAGGTGAAACGGTGATAGCTTGGGAAAAAAATCAATAACATTTCAAATTATAGAGTTTCATCGTAAATGTGCACTAAAATACTGGTTAGAGATTCTGCACAGAAATTTATTTATACTATTTTCGTATGTATTTATTCCATCTCATTAATTGAATAAAACGACATTTATACTCCGTTCTTTTTGTCATTGCAAGGGCCTGTCTCTCATTAGTCATTGTCTCTTTTCAGCGGATCAGACGTGAAATATAATTAATTAAATTGGACCAGTGCCTAAGATTAGAGTACTCGGTAGAACGGTCTGTGTAATTTGTAGGCAACATTGTTCCATTGATTAATAACACTCAGTGTGAATCATGCCAAGATTACTTTGAGAAGTTTTTCGGAGGGAGGGAGGGGGAGATGGACAGAAGGAGATAGGGAGAAAAAGTGGGAATGAGATAAGGAGGGATAGAGAGTTAAAGAGTAAGAGAGACAGAGAGAGGGAGAAAGTGAGCACAAAAGCACCATAATCTCGACAGGAGAGTGTACATGCTCCAGGAACAAATTAATGCAAATACAGAAAAGAATGGGACTCAGAACAGCACCCTGGGATAACACGAACATTTCTCGTTTCTTGAAAACTCAAAATCACTCGATAAATTGCAGACCGACTCAGTATCGGACGTTGAGGATACTGTTCGTGGAACACTTTACCACCTCTCCAATGTAATTACCACTAAAACGACTTCACCACAGCACCTTCTCAACAAGCGAGTACATTGTATTGAACTGAAACAACGAAAGCTGAATATAAAAATAACACGTGGTAGACTTAACACGTGGTTTTGAGTTGGTGATTGATAGTGAATTTGATAACGACGTCAGTGGGTTTTTTGGAAATAATAGAAATCGAACTGATCATTTTGGCTTACGTTTTTCTAACTTTTAGCTTTTCGAATCACAGGCCCCTGAGGGTCCTATAGGCAGCGTTCTTATCCCATCCTTCATATCTGACATTCCTACCTTTGCCTACGCGATGTATAAAATAAAACTTTTGTGACATTACAATTAATTAAGGTTTTAGTTGAGATAAAAAAAGTCAATGGCACGAGCGGGATTCGAACCCACGATCTTCGGCTTGATACGCCGCTGCTCTACCACTTGAGCTATCGTGACCTCGATCCACTCGGACATCGACTTCCTATCTCAACCCCACCTTATGAGTTTTCCCTCCTTTGTGACATTGTTGTTTATTTCTTCTATATTTTGCCTCCGAACTACCGAAGGTAGGGAAGCATTCATGCGTGAAGTCGAAAAACTGTTTGTCCTCTAAAATCAAATTTCCACTTATATTTTGCCTTTCAGGCCTTTCTGAACAAATTTGGTTCTGAGTCTGCCTATCTGTGGACATTTCCTTTTAACCGGCAGAACTCAGAAAACATGAGATTTTTTATGAAATTTTCAGAAATTGTGATGGTTGGTTTCTAGATGGTCCAACCATGAATTTAACCCCAATCGGATCAACGGTATCGCCTGAGCATACGTAAACGTAAAATCCCGAACACAGCTGTATCTCCGAAACCATAATAACGATATTCTTCAGGGATTATGCAAGTTGGTTTCCAGATAGCCCCCTATAATTTTATTACAAATGGAATAACATATCCGCATGCGCATGCACAAAATGTAGGAAGCTACACTGCTCACGAACTTGCAGACTTTTTCACTGATAATGACATTACATCTAAAACTTGTTGATATAAACTGAAAGAAGACATTTTCAGATTTTCCCCAGTTGTAATAAGTCTGCATTCTGATATAGTTATGAATTTTTAGGTGGAACGGGAAAAAATTACCCCTAGCTAATCCAGCCCAAAAAGGATTATTTTTTTATTGCTATCAAAATTTGCATTTATTGGTTTTAAAAAGGCTACTTAAAACTTATCAATTTAAAAAAAAAATCTTTTTTGGCTTACTTTACTGAGAGCGTTTTTTCGTTGTAATTTTTTATTAACTTAACCTCATATAATACAATCCTGAATATTATTTTCTTATACTAATTATAAAAACAAATCGACTGATGTATAACAACCTTGAAATACATGCACAACAAAGGTAGAACACTACTTAAAAATTCACTATTTTTCGTGATCCGCTTGACCAATTAATAACATTCAATCAATTAAGGTTTTAAGTTGAGATAAAAAGCCAGTGTCACGAATTGAAGTCACGATAGCTCAAGTGGTAGAGTAGCGGCGTATCAAGCCGAAGGTCGTGGGTTCGAATCCCGCTCGTGACATTGACTTTTTTATCTCAACTTAAAACCTTAATTAATTGAATGATATTAATTGGTCAAGCGGACCACGAAAAATAGTTAACGTTCTTTATATGTTGGGCAAATACGCAGGCTTTGGCACAAAAGTGTTCGTATATCAAACTCGCATGGCCCATTTCTTGATTTTTACATCAATATCATAATAATGTTATTGCCATGCAATATTATTTTCTCAATAGAGTGATAAAATTGGCTGTTTATCACCAGTGCAGAGTAATTAGAGTGCCGAATCGTATTTGCGGTACAAGGTTCGAATCCCGGCGTAGCCCACGGATTTTTAATTGGAAATGGTATGAAAAACGTATTTTAAAGTGGTTTGACCCATCGTCCGCGACACCCAACGCATAGTTAGCCGTTAAGCTTCTCCTGTAAGACAGAAATTACTTTAGTTTTTTTTTAAGTTTCAGGTTGTCAGCAATGTTGCATACAGGCATGTTTTGTATAAACAAATTTTTATAAATATTTATGAACAAAAATATGAACTCTAACTAATCAAATTTATGGTGAAAGTAAGCATCAAATTAATTAATTAAATTCGAATTATTTAACTGTATACTGTACACAGTCAAATAATTTTTCTTAAATTATAATAAAAAGTGACGGCAATAATGTTTTATTTGTATTAATTTTAACATCCAAACTATTACTCTTTAAATTGTAAATCATTTAAAAACAATTGATAATGCCATGTGATAATGGCAATGTCATAAGTTATAACTTGTGACAGTAGTATGTATTTAACTTGCCCCGATTTTCTATGCTAATAACTCAAAGAGGAAAATCATTTAAATTTTCCATAAATGTATTTCCTATGTGGTCAGAGAAAAGTTGTTTAATTTACAAGTGAACAGCAACTTATTAAAAGTTGTATTCAACGGGAGAGGCCCGAGGGCGAATATTCCAGAAATTGACCAAACTCCAATTTACGTCGTGGGTTCGAATCCCGCTCCTGACACTGACTTTTTATCTCAACTTAAAACCTTAATTAATTGAACTACTTAAAAATAGGTATTTCAATTACTTGCAACAAATTTATCTCGGGTCCTGTGGCCTTACACTTTTCTCACATTTTTCGACCTAGTATCATCAAAAGAGTTTTACAAAAATGGTAAACCTGGCTCCGTATCCTCAGCTTTGTAAGTATTTATTTTTAACAATATAAAATGTCGAGTTTAATTTTTACGGAAGCAGAAATTTCCCTTCTAGATAATAAGCTCTTTTTAAACAGAATACGCAAATAAATATCAGCAGTTTTATGACATTTGCCATTGCATTTCTGAGAACCGTAATCCATCTGTAAATGTATCCTGATACATTTTTTGAAGATATAACTGTTCTTTTAATACGTTTATTTTAAAACTTAGTATGAATATTATTAAAACGGTTTTATAAATAGAAAGTAAAACTCTAGAATACTAGATATGCATAAATTGACCAGGATTCAATAAATTTAACGTAATCCTTTAATTTAATCCTTTAATTAAATTTAGACTTTTCTTCCTGAATATATAATTCAACATTTACTAGGACGGTCTACACCGGTGCTTTTTTTATTTCTTGATCGATAAACAATAGCTTATTCATGAGGCTTCAACGATCGTCCTAACGACTGGCACAGGCTCACCTTCCATCAATTACAAATAAAAATCTATTATTTAATTTCATTTTTCTATTCAGGAAAGTTTATAAAGTTGATTTGATCTGCAAAATCTTAAGCTGATATCCTGAACTTAGTAATGTCACCCCTACTATTTTCAGAAACTACTCAACCTAAAAAGAATCAAACATGGTTTTGTTTACAGCTGCTCCTCGTCAGCTGTTTTAGACCATTGGATGGAACTAAAAGCTGACGAGGAAGACTAGAATAGAGGAAAAAAACAATACTGGCCGTAAACGTCTTCTTACAATAAAAAAATGTTCTAATTATTCGACTGTCCCTTGGAACCTTGGATGGAACAAAAACCAGATGAGGACAACAGAAAAATAAAAAAATGTAAAAATAAAATACTGGTCATAATGCCTTCTTGACATAAAAAAAGTTTTCTAATTACTAACGGTTTTTTTGTAAACTTGGATGCAACAAAAAGCTGATATAAAGGACAGGAGTAAAGTAAAAAAATAATCATAATCATAATAATACAGCTCGTAAATATCTTGCTGATATAAAAAAAGCTTCTAATTATTCAACTGTTTCCTAGAAGCTTGGATGGAACAAAAAGCTGATAAGAAGGACGGGAGTAAGTTCAAATTCAATACCGGTCGTAAACAAAGGCATCTGATTATTCAACCGTTTCTTGGAACCTTAGATGGATTAAAAATCGGATGAGGAGGACAGGAGTAAAGTGTAAAAAAACACAATAAAAAAAAAAACACAGGATCCCCTTCTCTTTGAGAGGGAGATCAACGACGCTGCATCCATAACGATCCCCAGGATCGGAGAGTGGAGTGATGGTTGTAGACGTGCACGCGCGGAGAAGAAGCTTGCGTTCCGGCGCTTCAGAAGGCATGCGACGGAGGAGAACCTGGCTGATTTTAAAATGAAAAGAGCAAGGGAGAGACGTACCTTAAACCAGGCTAACCAGGCAAAAAGTACAGCCTAGCGAAGTTTGTGTCGGAAATGACCTACCGTACTTCAGTCAGGAAGGTTTGGGACAAGGACAGAGCTCTCTCTGGCGCGTTTAAACCTCCACCACTGATCGGGGGTGTGTGAAGAAGGCTTCCGGCACAGGAAAACCGAGATGGAACATTACTGGCTTTGATTTCAGTGGCGGAACCGATGAACAGTATAACATGTCCCTGACGATGGGGGAGCTCGAGTCTGCGTTGGGGCACTCCCAAAATTCAAGCATCGGGTGTGACGATATCTCATATGAGATACTTCGACACCTTCCCCATGGTGCGTAGTGTCGACTGTTGGAATTATTCAACAACATATGGGGCTCAGGCTCGTACCCCGATCGTTGGCGAGAAGCGCTCATTATACCGATCCTCAAGAAAGGTAGGGACCCAAGTCTGGCCATGAGTTACAGACCGATTTCGATGACAACCTGCTTGAGTAAGATCCTGGAATCCATAGTGAACGGTCAACTGACCTGGCACCTTGAGACAAAGGGATTTTAGGGTAGGTAAAATGTAGGGAACCATTTTAAAAAACAAAAATTTCATAGTTTAATTTTTTAGGCTAGTTTTTGAGAAAACCAGGGGTGACACTAATAAGTTGTAAAAAAACTACCATTGTAGATACATACCATATGTATATAAAGAACTGTATCTTTTTTATTTATTTCCTACAATTTTGCTTTATTACAAAAACGTAGAAAGTGAAATATCGTATGATTTGTTGTTAATTATTGTTTTTAAGCTTGGCGAAAGATTTGAAAATGACTACAAAATAATTCAAGCCTTGGCTTTCTGATTTGCCATTCGGTACCGAGGATTTACAATTATATTAGTTATACACCAAACACCAGAGCTAAACAAAATTTTCAAACCTACATATTTCCAAACGGTTTTGTGCATACTTCAATCAAATGGAATTGATTTACAAATGAAAATGTAGGTTAGCATTTGAAATACAAAAACAATTCATACAGTTTAAATAATTAGTACTTAGTAGAGTTTTTTTACGTGGGTATTTCAACTACAAGGTTATATGAATCCTGGGGGTACCGGAGTTTTTGAAAAAAAAGGCCAATTTGTCTGGTTCGAATGCAGCTGGTACCTTTAAATTTCAACGTGACTCAGTGATGACGTGGGCGGGAATCTCAATAGAGAGTTGGTTGTTTTTTCTTGGAGGGTCTTTGACGCCACTCGCTATGTGGATGAAATTTTGGAACATCATCTGTTGCCTATCCTACCTATGACGGCGTGTAGTTTCGGCGGGTGCCCCGCGCCCAGTTGGCTATCTGACCGCTCTGGGTCTCAAGAGAGGCAGCGGAAGGCGTAGCCCACGTTATCTGGGCTCGACTGTTCGACTGTTCCCGTTTCTGACGCTGGGGGAGCCTGACCACCTCCCCCTTGCCACCATGTGCGATTCAGGGGTTCGAATCGCTGAGGAAGAGTCTCTCAAGCCCAGGTGTGAGCGACATTCGGCCTTCGGGGAGTAGCAGGGAGCCTGAACGGAAACTGCGAAAGCCTGAGGAACCGGTCGCCCACCGCGAGCTCACTGATTGTGAAGAGTGAGTGTTTGCGATTGAGGATCCCAATCCGACCCGCGGGATTTATTTTCCGTGGACTTGGATTCAACCCCCCCGAGGCGACTGGCTGGGATACGGTCGACTAGTTCGGCATTTGAACGGTCATATCGCCTCACCCACCCTGGGAGTCATGGCCCACTCTGTGCGGGTGGTATAATGTGGTTGAGACTCGAGACCCCGAAACGGCTCACCTCGTGTTCTCTTCCACGGCCCTGTTTCTCAATCCGAATTCCTTCATTCTATCCTGTGACCCCTCCTAACCCTTAGTTACAAGGGGGGTATCCGGGCACAAAATAATGGTGCAGCCCAGAGGGCGTGACAACCTCTCTAAAACACAAGCTGTCTTATGTCGGCCTCAGGGTCGGCAGGGGCGGCGGGTCCCTTAGCAGAGTCACACGAGGGCCAGTGCACCAGATCCTGTCTACAAAGATGGGGGAGGGTTGTATGGCCATCTGTACCACGGGGTGATTCAACGTTTCAAAAACCAGCCCAGAGTCACATTGGGATGGACTCGTGGTGGCGCCCCTGGCGGGAACTTAGACAGAGGCTGTCTTCTATGTGGGACCTTTCGTGAAGCGTGCGTATGGCCAATGTATTACCCCCCGTTCCTCACGGGAGACGTTGCGACCGGACGACAGCATGTAAGCGTTGAGGACGTCATGATCATGCTACAGTCCCTCGAATGCGTAAGTAAGCGATTGGAAAAGGGTAGTGATATCGGCGGTCTTTGACTCGAGTATGCTTTGCATTGCTGTGCGTATGACCGGCGTGGTACCCTCGGGGAAGCGAAGGATCGGACCACCTAGGCTAGACCTATGGCGTCCCTCGATTACGTGCAGCAGGTGTAGGCTGAGCTCGATAAGAGACCTTTTTACCGTAGACAGTGCTCATCTAGGGGGTGGGTAGCAATCCCACTATAATCCGAAACCGTTGTCGGGGCGTTCCCGGAAGTTTCTACACTGGAGGAGCCTCTACACTCAGAGAGATAGAGTCGTCTTCTCTATCTAGGGAGTACGCGAGGGGGGGACGGGCTGATGTATTTCGGCCCGTTAGCCCCTCGAGTGCGGCGTACGACCCGACGCACAATGCGGGCCCGACCACTCGGAATGGACAAGCGGAGAGCGTGGCTACTGACTCTGAGGGGCCGGGACACCACTACACCAATGCTGCGGCGGTAACACTTTTCCGTCGTATGCAGAGGTGCGTCAGCTCTCATCTTGAGAATCAAAACGTCCGATAAGGCCGTATAGGCTAGGTGCGGACGTTAAAGATCCTCTTGTCTTGTTGACGATGAGTAAATCGGGAACGTATGTTGCCTATCCTCGATGAAATTAGCGACAAACCTATTCAAATGCACGATAATGCCCGTCCCCATGTCGCTCGCATAGTACAACAGCATAACTTAATGGTCTTAGCCTGGCCAGCCCGTTCTCCAGACTTGAACCCCATCGAACAATTATGAGATAACCTCAAAAGCCGAATAAGAGCACGTTCATCACTTCCTGATACACTCCACGATCTTGAAAGGGCTCTTCGTGAAGAATGGACTAACCTTCAGCAAACAGACATTCCCAGACTGGTAGAAAAGTATGCCGAGGCGTCTTCGAGACATAATTAAGGCAAGAGGAGTAAATACGTAATATTGAAATTTTAATTATAAATATAATTAAAAGAAATTTTATCTGTCCGTCTTTTTTATTTTTCATTTTCCTTTGCAATTTACTTTTTTTTAATTTAAAAAAGACTCAATTGTTCAACGTTACAAAGCCCGAAACTTTGATTAATATATAAAAATATATCTAAATCAAATTATATTACAAGTAGGTGGAATTTTTTGCCTGTCACTGTGTTTTTGACATCAACCACATAAGTATGATTGTATACAGTTACATATATTTTATCTCTTCTTTTTTTCTTTTCTTTTTTGTAACGCGTTGTTAATGACGTAACAATCAATAGAAATTACAAGCTTCGGCGAAAGTAAATTGAAGTTGGCTGGAGAAACCGGCCGGCTGGTCTGTTCACCTCTGCCCACGCATTGGCGTCAATTAACGAAAAATTAAAGTCCAGTTCCAAAGCGTAATAGCTATAATAAATGCTTACAGTGAGAAAAAAAACGAAATATCGTAAATTAAAACAAAAACCTACATAATTAATTCAATTTTTTATCATTTAATTAAGTAGTAATGATTGTTGATTAAAATTAATAAATAAATTTTTTTTAGTGGGATAATTGTTATGATAATCAGACTAATAGGATTACGAATTTAGTAGTTCGCAGGTTCATCACGTCACAGCGACAATATTTTAATAAAAAATCTTAGGATCAGTTCAGATGGATATTTACCAAGTTACGACCCTAAACCTGCACTGTGATTCTTTAGACCTGAATCGCCTGCGGACCTGACTGATGGAATCACCGTCTGGTCGACCCCTAAACACTTCCAGCTTTTAAGAAATTCAGTTTAACTCACCTGGTGAGTAGATAAATTTCCAGTATATTATAGACACTCCTGTCGAGACCGATAAGGAGATGGTGTGAAGGATCCAATACGTTCTCAGGCATAACCTCATGTTGAAACCGGTAAGCTCATCATCTAGAAAAAAAACACATCATTATCTTAAAATTTATTTTAAAATATTAATAAAGTGTCGCATTACACTTTCACCCACACTCACTGAATACAAAAGTTCTTTAAATTTTTAAATATTTCTTGAATATTTTAAATATAACTTGAATCCTACCCAAGCTACCTCTAATATCCAAGAACACCTTGAGCTCATCAAAGGTTGGTTCAAAAAGTGGAGGACAAGGCTAAACGGAGAAAAGTGCATCCAATGTACGTTCACTTTGAAAAAACAGTCTTGCCCTCCACTATACATCAACAATGAAGAGATACCGACTTCCACTCAAGTCAAATACCTAGGACTATACCTTGACAGCAGACTGACGTGGAATCCCCACACAAGACTTAAAAGACAACAACTCAACAGAAGACTTGGACAATTACGCAGACTACTAGGACCAAAATCCGGGTTAACCATCACCACTAAACTGACCTTATACAAGACTTTACTGCGACCACTTTGGACATACGGTGTGGAACTGTGGGGTTCCGCCAAACCATCCAATATCCAGCGTATCCAGTCCTTCCAATCAAAAGTCCTCAGACAAATCGTCAAAGCTCCTTTTTACGTCTCTAACCTCACTATCCACAAAGACCTCAACGTTCCTTTTGTCCACGAACTGATCCATTTCCGATTCCAAAAATTTCATACCAACCTATCGATCCATCCTAACCCTACCGCTAGAGCCCTCTCCACATATTCCCATCCCGAGAATCCACCACGTCGCCTAAAACGACGATGGCCCCGAGACCTCCTTGCCCCTTAATCTATTAAAATGAGTGCCAGCACTGGCTGGCTTCTCATGGCATGCGCCCTCCGGGTGCAGCGCTGGCATCAGTGTTAGTGCTGTGACCGAGCGGTAAACAATATACATTGAGATCACATTTGTATTATGTACAAGTATGTATAGGCTACAAATAAATAAATTTAAAAAATATATTTCTATTTTACATGAACTATTACAAAATTAGGAGATATTTAATTGCTAACGTTATATATATTTATTATATTAACTTTCAATATTATTATAGCAAATTTAGCTTGGGTGTTGGCTACACTGCATAGGATGGAGGTATATTTCTGATATAAAATGGCTGGATGTTTTATATCTATATATCTACACCCCAAATTTAAAAAAAACTGGTCGTAAACATTTTCTAGATGTAAACAAACTTTTTATAATTATTCAACTGCTTCTTGGAGCCTTGGATGGAACCAATAGTTAATGAGGAGGACAGATATAGAGTAAAAAAATAATTATACTGGTCGTAAACATCTTCTACTAATTCAACTGTTTCTTGAAACGTTGGATGGATCCAAAAGCTGATGAGTGGAACAAGAGTAAAAAAAAATACTAGTGGTAAACGTCTTCTGATATAAAAAAAGGACTTCTAATTATTCAACTGGTTTTGGAACATGCTTGGATCCAAAAGCAGATAAAGGGGAGAGAAGTAAATTTCAGAAAAATATTATAATGGTCATTAAATTCACTATTTTTCGTGGACCGCTTGACCAATTAATAATATCCAATTAATTAAGGTTTTTTAAGTTGAGATAGAAAAGTCAGTGTCACGAGCGGGATTCGAACCCACGACCTTCGGCTTGATACGCTGCTACTCTACCACTTGAGCTATCGTGACCTCGATCCCCTCGGGAACTAACTTCCCATCTCAATTATAATGGTCGTAAACATCTGCTAATTATTCACAGTTTCTTTAAACCTTGGATGGAACCGAAAGAGAGGGAGAGTGAGAGTAATAGTGAGAGAGAGAGATATTATTACAATTTCAATTAATTATTCTTTTATGTAAGGTCCTTTCCAAAACAAAAAGCATTAAGTTAAAAATTGAATTCATGACCTAATTGAAATCTGTAGTTCCAGGCATGACGGGCATATCGGATCTGTTGTTTTGGATTTTTTGTACTATTCAAGTAAGTCATAAATTAATTTCTAGGCAAATATAGACCCCCCAAATGGAGTGGACGGATTTCATCCAAGGTAAAACACTCAGCTAGAAAATGAAAAGCTGACGAAGAGATCAAGAGTAAAGAAAACAAACAATACGGGTCGTAAACATTTTCTTTGTACAAAAATTTTTTAATTATTCAAGTGTTTCTTGGAACCTTGGATGGAACCAAAAGCTGATTAGCAGGATAGAAGTAAATAAAAAAACCACTATACTGCTCGTAAACATTTTCTTTGTACAAACAATTTCTAATTATACAAAATCTCTCTTGGAACCTTGGATGGAACCAAAAGCTGATTAGCAGGACAGAAGTAAATTTAAAAAAACACTATACTGGTCGTAAACATTTTCTTTGTACAAAAATTTCTAATTATACAAAATCTCTCTTGGAACCTTAGATGTAACCCAAAGCAAATGAGGAGGACAGTGATAAAGATAAGAAAACACTGGTTGTAAGCGTCTCCTTGAAGTTTATTAATGAAGGTTGAAAGTACGGTAAACTTTAATCGATTGCGCTCAAGTAAATGATCTACTTTATTTTGACTTTATTTCCTACTTCAATTTGCCAGAAAATTTAAAATAAACGTTAATGTCTAAAATTAAAGCATCAATAAAAGAAACGACGTTTATTGAGACATTTCTTGCCCTACCTCATGAATAATTGATCAAAAACAAATATCCGAGTTCTGGTTGCCATCTGTAATCAGCTGATTTCATGTACTAGTTTTCAATATGGTGTGGAATTGGCCTAAGAATCACACGAATAAAAAAGAACATTCGTAAAAAGCAACTAGCTAGAAAATCCAGCATATGTGAAAACCGAAATAAAAACATGACGTGGGTAGACTAAAAACTATCGATTAATGATTTTATTCGATCGCAATAAATCTTCAAATTAGAGTGACTAATGAGTATAAACATAGTCAAATTTTAAAATAACTTTCCAGGAGAACAACTGTAAGAGGAACCAGCTCGTTGCTCCTTCGACCTCTTGAGATTAATTGAATTAAAATGTAGTCTAGTATCTTGGCAAGAATGTTGACATCGAATTCCAATGTAGTCCTTTCTGGTCCTTATCGATGTCAATGAACTAAGATCCACTGTGACGAAGTGATGCAGGAATTTTTAAGTATTGATGTAGGACATGTATTATAATACCTCGCTAACAGAGACTTGTACATTAAAAAAAATCAGTATAAAGGAAATACTATTACTTTCTTACGGTTGTTGTTACCTGCCAATTCGTTCTCTGATCACTTTCTAACTATAGGAATCAGAATTCTCACGGTAGCGGTTGTTGGGTAGTCTTTGATCTCCCTTAGTTACCAAAGTTAGAAAGGGGCTTTCGATAGTTCATTATTGGCTCAATACGTATTCTTAGGAACATTCTTTCTATTCACTCAAATAGTTATTTATATTACTCCATCACTTGGTAGAAATAAAGGCGACCACTAGGTTTTCTCTCATGGGATAACAAAGGTTTGGGAACTGGTAAAAAGCATCAAGCATAGCGAAGAGCTCTAGATAATGATGAACTTGAATGTTAGAGGGACTGCTGTCTGGGCACTGCAAACTCCCGCGTATGCATACATTTGGGGCAGCAGAAACACGCCTGCGTACATACGACCAGGAAGAAGAAGAAACAACGGATCTTTTATTGGTGCCAAAGCTGAGATTTCCTTTGATGGGAGAGGAAAAGCTAAAGCCTCCTAGCCTTGTTTCTGTACTGAGGGGCATCGAGGAAGGATTATTGGCTACAAAAAGTGCGATTAAACGAAAATTGCCAAACACTTAGCTCCATCTAAACTTCGAGTCATCTCTACTTACTCGGAGCATCAGAATCGTGTGCAGATATTGTAAACAAAAAGAAACACCCGAACATGTCTCTTTTGTGTGAAAGTCAAAGTAGGCTGAGATTTTTCTCCTGGGAGAGGAAAACAGGCCGGAAGGTTACTCTAGGAAGAGCTTTGGAGTCTGTTAAAAAGGTCGTGGTGAGTAAGGTCGTAAAAAGGCCGTGTCATTTTACCCTTTAATTTTTAGGGAGGTTAGGGTAGGTAGGGTTTGTTTTGGACAACGAATGCTAGTTTAGGTTAGGTTGGATTAATTTAGAGTAAAGGACGAGTTAGTTTAGATTATGTTGGATTGGCTTAGAGTAAAGGATCGTTTATTTTAGGTTAGGTTGGGTTAGGTTAGGTTAGGCTACAGTAAGGGACGAGATAGTTTAGGTTATGTTGGATTGGCTTAGAGTAAAGGACCGTTTATTTTAGGGTAGGTTGAGTTAGGTTAGCTTAGGCTACAGTAAGGGACGAGTAGTTTAGGTTATGTTGGATTGGCTTAGAGTAAAGGACGGTTTATTTTAGGTTAGGTTGGGTTAGGTTAGCTTAGGCTACAGTAAGGGACGAGTAGTTTAGGTTATGTTGGATTGGCTTAGAGTAAAGGACGGTTTATTTTAGGTTAGGTTGGGTTAGGTTAGCTTAGGCTACAGTAAGGGACGAGTAGTTTAGGTTATGTTGGATTGGCTTAGAGTAAAGGACCGTTTATTTTAGGTTAGGTTGGGTTAGGTTAGCTTAGGCTACAGTAAGGGACGAGTAGTTTAAGTTGGATTGGGTTAGGCTAGGCTACGTATCTAAAATTCAAGGATTTTCGTGAGAGTAAATGCACTTGTATGTAGTATATTTTTTGTATACCACCGGAATACACTTAGTATTTTATTGTTTTTTACCGCGAGCAAGAAAGATTCTCAAAGACCATAAAGTTCCACTGGGATCCCAATTAAAAAATGGTTCTCTCGAACTGTTGGAGGGAAGAAAAAGCAAATTAGGAGGCCATATGTAAAAAAAAAACTGGAGGCCAATGTAATTTCTTGTTCAAGAATCTTTCCAATTCTATATCGAGATAAGACACCTCTCAGTTGTCTCAGATTTCGCGGTATTATAGAATGATTTAACCACTTTGTTTTCCCCGGTTTATTTCATCCTTGGGATGGATGCTTTTTAAAAGTATTTTTCAGCAATCATTCGCTTAAGGCTTAAGTAAGATGCAAACGTACAACAATTATAATCAGTAAGCGTTGAAGCAAGGAGGTTCAAGTTAGGCGCCAGAATTAAAAAAAAAGATGGGCGAACATTACGACTTTTCAACAAATCTCACAAGTTGAAAAAAATACCTTTTTTAGGACATGAGATTGTAAGAGAACACGTTTTGCAGTTGCCCTCACAATAATACACGTGCAGGGCCGATGGGTCGACCTTTCATAAAAGAAACATTGGGCATAAATCAATACGGAAACAGACCGACAATTTTCAGCTTGTGTTATCGAGGTGTCAAGAAAAAATATTCTAAAGATAACCTAAATTTAAGGATACGACATGTACGCTTATTAAAATTCTGTGATATAAACTAGGTCGCAGTGAAAAGCGTGTTAAGTCAAAAATTAAGAAAAATCTAGTTGTTTTGATTTTTGGACTTGACCCACTTTTCACTACAGCCGCAGAAATAATCTCTTTCAAAATAATAATAATGTGGGATGTAAAAGAGCCAACAAACAGCAGAGTTCATAGCCGACCATTTGCGTGTTTTTCCTTCTTTTCCTGGTCTTTCACGCATATTTTTCAACCTGCAGCTTTTTGGGCGTCTCGGTCTGGCTGACTCTCTGCTTTTTCGCACACAAGAATGGCACAATAACACAGAAGACAAACACTTTGAGTGAGTAGAAATACTTTGATTAAATATAAAAACTATATTTTGCATTGTATAAATTCACTTTTCCACATCCTAAATGTATTTGTTAAATGTAAACAATGTTTGTAAATCCCAGGCCCTGAAGATGATCTCAATAAAGATCGAAACGTTGGCACGATAAAGAAAATGTTTTTCTGAAACCTACATCACACCAGACCGCATCTCACGATTTCTGAATAATTCTCTGCTTTCTGTTGTTGGTGGTTGTCAACTACAGAATAGAAACAAAACATCTATATATACACATCATCACCCTATACACACATAGAAGTCTGGTAACATTCACTCCCCCGCAGTACTTGATATTCGTTAGGGCGGAGCTAAACAATCCCTTCCTTTCGCGCTAATAAATTACATTCATTCCATTAAATTAACATAAACACTACACAGACATACATCACAAACACTACATCTCTTTGAGAAAAAAAGAACAATTAAGACAATCGTAAAATATTTTTTTTTGCCCATGCGTTCTCATGTCTCCTGGGACTTAAAGGTATTTATTATGCGGGTATTATAATTTAGCTAGAACAGAACTCTCACTATCAAATCGACCTGAAAAGTCATAAAATCAATTTAAAAGTTGCTTTCTTTCTAAATTCTTCTAATGCATCCAGGTCATCTTTGTTGTCAATCCGTTGTTGCCTAGATACAAAAAGATCCGGCGTATTTATAAACCATTCATTTGAACTTATTGCTTTGCCCAAATATATGCTTTTTATCAAGTTTTGTGTTAAATGAAGTTATCAGAAGGCGCACTTCAGCCATCGAATAGCTGACAGGTTGTAATTCACCTGCAACTTTCCGGGTTGATTAGAAGTTCGGCATCCGCAGGTGCTCTCAATAGATCTTTATCGGGTAATTTCGGGAGGCATTATTTAACTTAACTTTCACAGATCATCAACTTGGCTCTCCATAACCACGAATGTTACAAAACAATTGGTTCATTTCTTACAATCGTAATTAATTTAGTTGATCAGTCATTGTTTTATTATTAGAATACTATGGAATGTTTACGTGTGTTTAAAAAAAGTAGAAATGTAATTGAAGCTGTACATAACTAGTCAATACGGTTGAGTAAAGTCGGAAAGGAAATTTTTTTTTAGGACTTACGAAAAAAAATGCCAATTTTGATATTATAATCGAATATTCTCAGTATATTGTAAAACATGGGCATTGTGAGAGAGCTTCAATAAATTTCTAAATGGAAGCCGCCAATTGTGACGAATTAAATTAGCTGCAATCCCTTGACATTTTCTGTAATCGGAGATGTGACTAGGGACGTGTTTGTTTTAATAACAGCCCTCACTTGACTCAGCACAAATTTTTAAAGCAAACCTTTTTTTAGTAGTTGTTTAACAGTGATGGAACGATTTACCATTCCAATTAAATCAAAATTAAACTTGTAATTGGATTGTAATTAGCTTTGAGAAGCGGAAACATATGCATAAGCATGATATAAAACCATAGATGATTGGGTTTGTGGCATGATGAGGGAAAGCTTTATTATACCAAATATCTTTCATGACATTTTCATGATAGAGCTAGACGTAGATAGAGAACGATCCATGAACCAACGAAAGGGGGTGGATTACGTTTTAAGCAAAATAACACACTGAAGACGGCGAAATTCCGATCCATAAAACCGATAAAAGCAAGACCCTAAACATGAAATCACAAAATATTCCATACTCAAAAAAATTACATATTTACTTACTATTTACTTAGTACATATTTACTGTATCTACGTAAAAACAAGAATACCTACTTACAACCCTAAATCTAGTTTAACTAAACTGATATGACATAGAACTCTATAAAAAATAAATGAAATATTCAATAAGCAGTAATTTATAACGTGTGTGGTGTTTAGTGATCGTTAGTTGAAGATTATTTGGAGATGTGAGATGCGGTCTGGTGTGACGTAGGTTTAGAAAAACATTTTCTTTATCGTGCCAACATAAATCCAACATCTTCAGGGCCTGGGATTTATAAACCACGCGTGAGTGCCATCTCAAAACGACGCACGATAATGACACATCTACACAGCAAACAAACACTTTGAGCCCTGAAGATGATCTCAATAAAGATCGAAACGTTGTAATGATAAAGAAAATTTATTTCTGAACCTACGTCACACCAGAACGCATCTTACGATCTCCAAATAATTAGTAATTTATAACAATGAATTATTTTGATTTCGAGATAGATCGATGTTTAAGTGGTGAGTAGGTATGAAAAAAACATACTTCCATGTTTAACACTAATTAAACTAGGCTGATATGACACAAAAATACATAAAAATAAATAAAATATTCACTCAATATTTACGTACAACAATGAACATAATGTTTTAACCGGGAAAGAAGGCATACACGTTGTAGCACATAGCAACCTTAACATTTGTTAAACAAAACTGATAAATTATAGAAATTCGATAAACACATATTCAATAAGGATTTGTGTACAACAATGAACGATTTTGGTTTCAAGTTATATCGGTGTTTTAATCGGGTAAGAAAGCATGCACGATGTCTAGTTCAAAAAACCATGCACACTTGTGACCTCACTAACTCAAATAATCTGATCTATCGTATAAAATCCTTAAAAACAAATTAAATGTTCAGTACAGACTATGTCTCTATCAGAGAACAATAAACTAAAGTCCATTATATTTGGTAATTTTGTTTATCGCCTGTTAAAATTTCGTCAGGTAGTATAATCGCTAGTGCCCACGTGTCAAATTAAAGTGCGAAACACATATCTGCACAATATGGCAAATGATCAAAATAGTATTGGCGGTGGTCAGGATTTGGCCCACACGTGGTGACGGTATGGGATCGACTGCGATTTTTTTTTTTTTTAATATATGCTTCAATAAAATATCATCTTTTCACACGATAATCTGGTGCTTTATTGTTGCAAATAAACAACAAGAACTTGAGAAGAATAACAAGAAAAAAGAAAATGTAAGAGTGATTTCATGATAAAAAGTAAACAAAAGATTTATGGTGTTTAAAATGTAGACAAAAGTACGAATCTTACCCAATTTAAAAACATTTTAAAAGCTCAATTTATTGTGGAATAATTTTATGTCTGCAGGATGAAGAACGTCTTGTCAGTTCAAAATGTTAAATTCATTACAAACCAGTATGTACGAAGACTTTGCTCAAATATTTAATGTTGTTTTGGCTATTTCGGAATGTCCTGTCAGCAGCTATTTTAAGCTTATGCTTTTGTAAGTTTATACGGTTTGTCACAATGCAAATAGAAAATAAATCGTTTGTTAAAAAGGTTTAATGAAGAGTAACAGCCATTCTGCACGGAACTTTTTTTTATGAGCCATCTGGTTATTCAAAAGAGATAAACAAATAAAGATTAAATGTTCGTGACTTCATTGAAGAATTCATAAGAAAATATCAACTGGAAAGATAATTATATGCATGTTCAATGATTAAAAGAAACTGGCTAAAAATTGCAAACGATTTTTGGCAATTTAAATAAAAGCGTAAACAAGCGACCGAAGGCTCGCTCTTTATCAAAATAACCCTGTGATTCGCTTTTCATATTTTCCAGAAAAAAAATGTTATTGTATGAATTATCCGAAAGCTTATCGCCCAGCCGGACGTTATCGATAAAAGATTAATGTATAAAGAAAAAACGCAGAAGGGTTTGAACATGAGTCAGAGGGACGTGCCACAATTGAACAATGAAAACAATTACACCTGTGACAAGTGGACTTAAATGTAATTCAAAACCAATAGAAAATATTGAAAAGTGATGTGACTTAAAAATGTTTACAACTCTGAGGTGCGGTACAAAAACTGGGAATAATATTTACAAACCCATTTTTACCGAATTACATCAGCAAATGACCAAGAATATTCAATGGTGCTTTATCAAAATTTATCAAAGTAATTTTTAATTTTCAAAAAACTTTGTTTTGTTTTCCTCAGAAAAAATTAATAAATACGTAATTAGTTTACAATCACATTAAAACCTTCATGGCTCAATTTACAATAAGCATAGGCATTAAGAAAGTAACGACCATTTTTATAACCAAAAACAATAATTTTCTATACATACAAGACTACAAGCCGTTTTTGTATGGAATGAAACTAGTCTCATGGAATTCCGAGCTTTAGAGTTGCTTCAAATGATTTTTTGAAAGTTGCGAATCATGTGTCCTGGTGTATCTCGCTTTCATGAATTCTTCATCCTTTTCGCCGTTTCCTCTTCTTTGATTTGTATTCTGTGTCAAAAACTACCTTATAAACTAAAGATTCAACTACCTATTGAAGGATGAATTTGATGTGTAATTTATTCGACTTCGAAGTCACAATAGCACAAGTGGTTACAGCAGCGGCGTATTGAGCCGAAGGTCGTGGGTTCGAATCCCGTTCGTGACACTAACTTTTTCATCTCAACCAAGATCTTACATAAAAAGAATAATAATTAATTTGGTCAATTAGACCAGTTAAGTTTAACGTTCATGTTGGTTAAATTGTGCGGTAAAGGGAAAAATTCTAGCTAGATCGTTTCTCCTCAAAAGTCGCAACATTTTTCTACAGAAGCCTTCATCATATTGAAACGATTCTTCTTTCGATTTATAGAAGAATAACAGGTAAAACTGATCCACAAGATTGAGAAGTGATTATTATTTTTTAATGTGTATTTAGTGACCGTTGATTAATGATTATTTGGAGATCGTCAGGTGCGGTCTGGTGTGACGTAGGTTTAGAAAAACTTTGTCTTTATCGTGCCAAAGTTTTGATCTTTATTAATTCCTTTTTCATATCTTACATGTATTTGTATAATTTAAACAATGTTTATAAATCCCAGGCCCTGAAGATGATCTCAATAAAGATCGAAACGTTGGCATGATAAAAAAAATGTTTTTCTAAACCTACATCACACCAGACCTCACCTCATGATCTCCAAATAATCATTATTTTTTATTTTTTTAAAGTTTGAGATAGGTACACTTTTCTCCACAACTCTTCATCATATTGAAACGACTCTTTTCTCGTTTTATAATACAAAAATAGGTAAACCCGAGAGATTCCAAGCTTAAGAACTGGTAAAAATTTTTTTTTTGGAGGGGGGAGTATAAGATAAATGTTTTGATGTATACCAGCCCATCCCTTACGTTGTTTGAAGACCCTCGTCTTTTATGTATTCACTGTATCAAAAACTGTCTTTCACTGCTAAACTACTTCCAACTGCAAGAGGAATAAATACTTTTAGGTATGAATTGGGTGGTAGAGGGAAAAATTCGAGCTCGATGAGAAAATTGTTTCTCTTGAAATATATATATTTTTTCAAATTTCGGTACGCATTTCTCCAGAACACTTCATCATATTGAAAGGGTCCATTTTTTCATTTTATAGACCAATACCTTCATATTATTTCTACCTTTTCTTTTATGTATACACTGTGTCAAAAACTGTCTTTCACACCGACAAAATGATCTATCAACATCCTACATTGCAAGTGAAATAATTTTTTAGGTGTAAATTGAGCAGTAAAGGGAAAAATTCGAGCTCAAATGGATTCTCCTGAAGAGTTGTAATTTCGACACACTTTTCTCTAAAAATAATCATTATACAATAACGATTATTTCTTTCATTTTATATAGCAATAATAGGTAAAAATATTACTGAGTAATGTTCAAATAGACAACCCAGAGGTGGATCAATAATTGTTTTTTGTATAAAACAAGGTGTACAAAATTTTCACAATTTCCTGCCAGATTCAATATTTTCAAAAACACCTGTATTCTAAGTTGATTCAAAAAATAAAATAGGGAAAAAGGTTAGGTTTTAATAGACCAAATAGTTTTTGGGAAAATCGTGATGAAATATAGAAAACTGGAGTGATTCCAAGGAAGCCTTAAGTTAAGTCCAAAGAGCGAACATTGGATAGGGACTTGCGTAAATAGGAATAAGTTGTAGTGTGGTGGTGAAGTGATACGTCGACGGGTGAAGGTTATTTCCAAGGATTTGGTGCCGTTCGTACATCAACTTGACACCCTGCATATATTGATTTATTCTTCTCCTATAGAAAGTCTATAAGTGATTGGTGAACCAAGAGAAGGGCAAGAATTTTAATAGCTGAAGCTTGTAAATACTATCGTGTTATGTGGTTTGGAATAAGTACGAAACCCAGAAAATGAATAAGTATAGCTAGATGTATGTCAGCTAAAAAATATCTTGTGTACCTGGGGTTCAACGCTTTGATCGAACCAAACCTCAGTCTATATTTTATGTGTTAAGTACCTACCTCGTCCGTATAACGCGATGAAGGCTTGCATCAGGAAGTAAACAGCCAAACATGCCTGAGTGGTGTTGATGACGAGGGACCAGTTCGTAAGGTATATCGGCCATTTCAGATAATAATAGACATTCTCTGATTTCTGTAGATCAGCCATTGAAAAAAATACAATGCATAAAAATGTGAGAGCGTGGATCCATCTGTAGACCAAATATAAATAGCTTATTTTCCTTTCGTCACTTTGCCACTGAAAAAACAAAAAACAAAAATAATAAAACCTTAAAATATCTCTGAATGCTTTAAACTTAATTAAAAATGCTTCTTCTAAAATTTATGCAAAACAAAATTTAAAAAACACCCCAACTACCAACTACTTTAACAACAACTATTTTGATCGTTTCTTGGTTCCGCCTAAGCTAATCTATTTTGGTTAGATGTCGGTTCGTCATCATCAGATATGGGTTTGTGTGATTTTTCTTTGATCCTCCTTTACTGATTTGTGTATTCATGCACCCATCTTTATAAAGCGACGTTATTTATCCGAAGTGCCTAAAGCCAGGAACTTACCCGATGCTACGCCATGCGACGCTAACCGATGCTACACGACGCAAATCCAAACTCCGATTTTCCATAAGGTTGCATTACCCCCGTGCACATCTACCCGATGCTACCCGACGCAAATCCAAACTCCGATTTTCCATAAGGTTGCATTACCCCCGTGCACATCTACCCGATGCTATGCCACGCTAACCTACCCGACGCTCTGCGATCCCCACAGTCCAGATTTTCGTCGGGTCGCATCGAGTACAGTCGAAAACAAAAGAACCGGACACTAATATTTTTATTCAAACTACATGTATTATTGTCGTTATATTAATTACAACATACTTGTCTTAACATAAACCAAATTAACTGTGATTAAAAATTAATTAGTTTTTATTTAAAAAATTAATTTTAATGGTTTGGTAGAAAATTAATCAAAACACCGGAATACGATTTTGTGATATAATGAATTTAACTAACAATTTATTGTACTCACTTCGGCGGTACATATACTAAAATTGGAACAATTTATTACACGGTTTTGCTCATAAAATTTAACTAACAATTTATTACAAGGTTTTGCTCAAAATAGTACATTAAGAACAAAAGATGCGTTGCGATTGTGATAGTGATTATTGTGATAAACGCTGTGGACTGTACGCGACGTGTGCTTGCGTCGGATAGATGTGCACACCCCACCAAAACGTGGCATAGCATCGGGTAGATGTGCACGGGGGTAATGCAACCTTATGGAAAATCGGAGTTTGGATTTGCGTCGGGTAGCATCGGGTAGCGTCGCATGGCGTAGCATCGGTTAAGTGTGTTCCTGGCTTAAAGATCTCTTTAGTTTGGTATCTTGTCTTTATTTTTCTTCCGGTCTAATGGTAACTTTTTGTCTAATACTGTGTTTAACACGCCATTTTGTATCTGTGTGTCCTGATAGAGGATGTAATACAGCCAAGCATTTCAAAATATGAAAGGGCCATATTCGCTACATCCAATGATCCGATATGTCTAAATATGTAAAGCTAAGAATTTAAACATATACAACAATTTAGCAATATCATTTAAACAACCTTTACAAAGGAATGAATAAATTATAGTGAAAATTCACCTACCTGGCACCTGTAGAACGAATCTGGAGAACATTTTTCGCACTTTTTTATATGGCCATTTATTTTGTGCTTAATGAGATCCTTAACCATGATAAAAGACGGACTCCAGATGAATGGCTCTGCGAACAGACAGTCGCCATTTGATATGGTTAAATTGTTTTTCGGTTACTTACTGTCTGACAAGAACAAATAAAAAGAAATAATATTCGAAAGTGTTCTACAATCCAAATTATATATGTACCCTACTATATGTATTGTACAAAAGGATGACAAGTTAGTAGTGCACCGTTTTGTTGACAACTCATCATAGAAAGAAAATTTAATATAAAAATTTACTTAAAAGTTTTTATTTGAGATAAAAAAGTCAGTGTCACGAGAGGGATTTTTTATCTCAACTAAAAATCTTAATTAATGAGAGAGAGAGAGAGAGAGAGAGAGAGAAAGAGAGGCAAGAAAGAAAGAAAAAAGAAAGAAAAAAGAAAGAGAGAGTTGGGTAGATAGAAAGAGATAGAGAGAGAGGGGGTACGAAAGAAAGAAAAGAGAAAGAAAGAGGGGTTGAGAGAGAGGAAAGGAGGAAGAGAGGGAAGATGGTGAGAGGGAGAGGGGGAGAGAGAGAGAGAGGGCACGAAAGAAAGAAAAGAGAGAGAGGGGGTGGGAGTGGGAGAGAGGGAGGAGGAAGAGAGGAAAGAGGGTAAGAGGGAGGAGGGAGAGAGGGTGAGGGGGAGATGGTGAGGGGGAGAGGGGGAGGGAGAGAGGCTGAGGGAGAGAGGGTGAGGGAAAGAGGGAGAGTGAGAGGGAGAGAAAGAGAGAGAGAGGGTGAAAGAATTCGCATAAATACTTCTACATAGAAAGGTCAGATCTTATCCTTCACAAGAAGTTCTATATCGTCAATATAGAGCATAATCTAGGACATAAAAGTGCACTAGTTCTAGGACCTTTTACTACTAATGCAGAAAATAATGGGACTTAGCACAGCACTCTGGGGGACACCCTGTTCCTGAATATACTCCTCTGACAATTCTATATCCAAGAATTATAAATAAACTGTAGGAGATACGCCAAAACTGGCAAAACAAACATTTAGTAGCATTTTGCCATTATTTAGCATCTGTTTTCGTTAAAGAAGATTTCTATTTGTTTATTTAAGAAGAAGAAGAAGAAGAAGAAGAAAAATAACTTTATTGTGGGACTGGTGTACCCTAAGAATAATTTACATGAAATAAATAAAGGAAGTTCCTTCTATGAAGTTAAAAGTAAAAAAAAAAAGATAGAAATCTTGGCACAATGTATACCAGAAGAAAAAAATACGAGAATATTAAACAAAAATAACAAATGTTAACGTGAGGTCTCTGCTTGGAGGGAGAGGAGGTGATTATACAGGTGGGATTTAAAGGAGGAAAAGGAGGCAGCGTGACGAATAGAAAGGGGAAGGGAGTTCCAGAGTTTAGGGGCTCGGATCAGAAAGGATCTTTCGAAGGTATGGATTGCATGTTGTGGAAGGATAAGGTCGATTGTGGATGAGCGGGTCTTACGAGTGAGATGTGAGGAGTTGAATTGGAGGGATTGGATGATGTAAGGAGGACGACGAGTGTGGATGGACTGGAAAAGAAAGCAACCTAGGAAATACTGTGCACGGAAGGAGGGGAATAGCCAGGAAAGGAATACAACCCCGACACCCGGGATCCCCGTGGGGTGCCGTACACAAATCTTACGCAACAATTCAAACATTATTTAGTTGTCAAGTTCTTTATGTACATCAGGGCTTGCCAAACTGTGGTCCGCCGACACGAACTAGGGGGTCCGCGGCGAACTTCGAGAAAAATTAATAATTACAAAAATAAAGTACAATGAAAAAATATAATTTAAAAACTAACAACAGCGTAATGAAAATGAAAGTTTTTAAATAATTATTTATTTATTCTACGTTTATGTTTGCACAGTTAAGCAAAAAAGGTAAGGTAAATGAAACGGACTGGACTTGACCGGACGGTCGTTCGGTTTCCAACAATAGAAATTGTTGATACTTGATCCAGCAAGCTCAAATTCTACAAGTTTCCGAATAGGTGCAGGTCAAATAGCCAGGAGAAAGGGAATATCATAAAAGCGTTACTACCACGACACCTTGGTTTGGGATTTATAGAGGCTGGTGAGTATAAATCTAGTGTGTGATTTGCAAGAAAATCCTTCAAAAACTAACGAAATCCTTTGGTCAAATTGACCTGTGCACAGATGGCACAAAAGCAATGACTGGCCAAACGATCGGAGTGATTACTAAAATAAAATATAAATCAAAGGATTGCGGCAAAAGTCATTGTTCTCCGCAGACATACTTTAGCATGAAACAACTGCCAGCCACTTTTAAGAATGTTTTGGATGATTCTTTTCAAATTATTAATTATATCTAGTCGCCGCCTTGAAGACAAGACTCGTCACAATACTGACGGGAAGCTTTCATCATTACCAGCTTCTCCATGCAGAAGTGAGGTGGCAGTCTCGTAGAAAAGCATTTTCCCCATTACAGGAATTACATTCTGACGTTTTATCTCTGTTGATGGACCACAAAGTAAAATTGGCCAACGTTTTCAATAACGAGAAATGGCAATGTATACTGTCATATTTATAAAATATTTCCATTAAAATGATTGAGATGAGGCTTTCTTTGCAAGTTACACATCTTTCGACGCCTTCCAACGAAAAATCCAGTTTTGGGCCGAATCCGTTGAGAAGTATGAGGTGGAGGGTTTTCATGTGTTAAATGATTTTTTATTAATGTTTAAATGATTCATGTGTTAATGTGTTAAATGATTTCAGAAAATAAACTGGAGATTGCGATCGGCACGTCGGTTGGTGAAATATGTGAACACCTTCGAAGTTTGGAGATTTCCTTCGAGCACTACTTTTCAACAACTCGGGATAAAATGAGACAAGACCATGAATGGGCGATCAAACCGTATTCAGTTTCGAAAAAGTACCCGACATCCGTCTTTAGCTATCCAAAATTAAACCCAACATATCCAAATTGTGCAGGCTAAAACAACCTCATTCTTCTCATTAATTCATTAATCATTAATGTTCAAACTATAATTTTTTTTGGGGGGGAGACCGCGGTAGCCGAGTGGTTAGCATGAGAGACTCTCACGCCACGGTCGTGGGTTCGATTCCCACCGTCGCCTCTGGCCCTTTTTTCCCGATAACCCCCAATTTGAACACACAAGAATTCGTACTATGGCTAATATGCAAGATCATAAGGCCAATATATATATAAAAAAAAAAAATTAATTTTTAATATTGGCTAGAGTTTTTTTTTACCTACCTATTGATTCCGTTCTGTCCAATATGATTCCGTATTTTTTATATAAAGTTAAGTATGTCAATCTCATGTTGTTTTCTAGTAATATCCCCCCCCATCATCTAATTAAGAATGGACTGGCTGATTGATAAAACTTTAATTTACTACATACCATAAGTATCTAATTTTACATACTTGGATAAGAAGGGTACGCCCACGATTTTATTCTGTGAAAGGGGTTCATTGGATAAAAAGTTTGGGGAGCCCTGCACATCATTGTTTAGTTTTCTGAACGTTTTAGATCGTCCAGGATAGTACCTGAATATATTTATCGTATCGGTTTATTTCTGAATGTCAGGGTTGGATGACTTTGTACTAAAATTGAGAAATATCTTACATACTCGGATATGATTCTTTAGAATAAGAATGTTTTATATCAGACCGACCTCTGTGCTTTATAAACGAAAATCGAACTATTTCCCTAGTGCAGTGAGCAGGTTATTTAAAATTATTTAACAAAGTGAAATAAAATTTAATGTATTCCAAGAAATAAAACTCCCAACTCGAAAAGGAATAAGAGATTGTGAAAAGCGATAACCGAAATTTTTAAGTATTGAGAAGAAATGAATAGTCCAATAGTAAGAAAACAATTAATGCAATTTTTTGGAGAATGAAAATTGCTGCTATTAACATTTCTCAATAGAAATACACTTCTCTGTTTTTTTAATATTAAAATTAAATTTCATATAATCTGTCTTAAGAAAAAACTTTAAAACAATCGTTTATCCCTGTAAAGAAAGGACTTGATTACTGGCCAGACGAGGGTCTGCAAGACAAATAGACCCAGATTTTATAATAACAAGATCAAACATGGGATGTTTTTTAGAATGGGTTTATATTGTTATGCAAAGAAAGTTTGAAGAATGTTGCGTAAGACGATAACATTGCTATTACCCAGATCTTTCCTGTGGACCAAGGAAAAGTTCAATTTAAAATTAACTTCAAATTAACTGAGATCTGGTCATGAACAAGAGAAAATGTGCATAGCTTCCATGTAGCAGATGATCTCTTCTGAAAGTGTAACAATAACTTGACAACCATGGCAGCACGCAGTCTGACTGTGACCTGTTCGAAGAAGAGAACGAAGTGATCTCTTATTTATATACATAAAGAGATTTTGTGCCATAGAAAAACTTAAACGAGTTTAAAAAGTGAAAAAAGTCCTCATAAGATAATCAGATACGAGATGGTACATAGATGGCTCCAAAACAAATTAGGGAACGGGATTAGATATTTTCTGTACAAGCTGAAAATATGCACTATCCAACTCATTAGGGAAGTAAACTTCGTTCTTTCAAGCTGAAATACATGCCATCAATGCTTGTGCTTTATAAAATCATAAGAAAGATTACAGTCAGATAGCCAAGCAGTTATTAAAGCATTAGCATATAAAAAGTTCACATCAAAAGTAGTCAGTGAATGCATCCAAAATCTCCAAATCCAGGGAAACACCTCTTGGGTACTAGGACACAAGGAATTTTGGGTAACGAAAATGTAGACAAACTAGCCAAATGAGGTTCTGCAGGAAATATGTATGTATGTATNGCCCAAGTAATTGGTAACGACCCGACTGTTGTGAGCGGGGAACCGTCTTGCTGGGACCACATTCTTCGCCTGGTCTTCCGTCGGGCATAAATGGTCGATCTTATCAAAATTTTCCTTTCAGTAAAAGAGGTATGAAATAAGCTCTAGAATAGAATTGTACAATCGAAATATGGGATTCTCATTTCAAATAACAAAGTTAGAGTCATTTCCCAGGTAGATGAGAAAGTTATGTCAAATCTGTTACCACCACGCGATTCCTAGTCAAATTAACTTGGGGTTTGTATAAGACCAGTTTTTGCTAAAGTTAATAGTTTCCGAATTAAATGGTTGGACTGTAGAAGTTGATATACTCTGAATACCAGAATAAAAATCTCAGAACGGATCCAAAATAAAAAAAGGAAAAGTGGACTCACTCAAGAGGTGTCACACACGGCAAACTAATGATAAAAAAAACCCTCATCTAAACTGGCATACGCACTACCAGTTTAACAGTTCAGTCAGAGAGGATAAAACTCAAGAGGAGTGATAACACTGTAAACCAATCACTGGCATCTAAGAAAACATGTACATAACATATTCAATATATGGGTGGGTACATTCTAAGACCTCATTTGCAGAGGACGAAGAAACAGCCACCCACATAATCTTCTAATGGGAAGCATTCGCTTAATGAGGACATAAACTATAAAGAAAAAAAGACATATATAGAAAACCTAGAATAAGAATTCGCAGAAATTCTGCGAACAAAAACAGTCAAGGACCTAATACTTCTTAAAGTAAAGGAAAAACAGAAGGTTTGAGTCGATTGCATTGAACTAAGGAACTGGGAAAAGTGGTCCGCCGACACGAACTAGAGGGTCCGCGGCTAACTTAGAGAAAAATTAATAATTAAAAAAATCAAGCACAATGAATAAATAAAA
Organism: Cimex lectularius; assembly: GCF_000648675.2. Classification (NCBI taxonomy): domain Eukaryota; kingdom Metazoa; phylum Arthropoda; class Insecta; order Hemiptera; family Cimicidae; genus Cimex; species Cimex lectularius. Next base: position 2,094,111 of record NW_019392733.1, read on the forward strand.
TTTAAAAACTAACAACAGCGTATTTAATTTTAATAAATAAGAAGTATAAATTTAAAAAGTAAGAAAAAGTAAGACAAAGAGAGAGAAGGGTGGGAGAGAGGGAGAGAGAGGGCACGAAAGAAAGAAAAGAGAGAGAGGGGCTGGAGAGAGGGAAGAGGGTGAGAGGGAGGAGGTAGAGAGGGAGAAGGGAGAGAGAGAGGGAGGAGGTAGAGAGGGAGAAGGGAGAGAGAAGGAGGAGGTAGAGAGACAGAGACAGAGACAGAGACAGAGACAGAGACAGAGACAGAGACAGAGACAGAGACAGAGACAGAGACAGAGACAGAGACAGAGACAGAGACAGACAGACAGACGACAGACAGGGAGACAGACAGATAGAGACAGAGAAAGAAGAAAGAGAAAGTGAGAAAAGTAGTGAGAGGGAGATAAAAAGGGTGTGAGGCTGAAGAAAGTACAGACCGTCGAACAATTTAATTCGTGTCCATAAGGGTCCGTCTGACATCGTATCGGTTGACGGTTGACGAAGAAGACAAAACATCGATTATTCGACTCGATTCTGAAGAGGCCTTTTCCTGCGTTTGCATATTCCCGGAGCAGATGATACGAACATACAGATGTCGCACGTCAGCTCGTCAAGGAAGAACTGCGTGTTGTCTTTGGCACTGTCTCAATTCATCTCGACAAAGCAATGGACTATAGAAGGTATGTGGAATTGTGGGTCAAGGCAGCGATCCAACTTCCCGACCAGGCAGAAACATATTAATTGATGAGCAAGTGCGGGATTAGTTCCGACATTTTACATAAAATCGGGGCAATGATAATCAATTATATCGTCGTAAAATAAATAGGTTTTTAACTGGTTTGAAATACTTTTTTCCCCTAATGCTCCAGTTTACTGGCTGCGTAAGTACTTTTTAAAATATTCGAAACAGAAAATTCTTACTCTCCCAACTTTAATCAAGGGCTAGTCCAATTGGATGTCTCCAACGTAGTTGGAGGGTTGGAGTATATTGGTCACGCATTGGGCTAATGGCTTGGGGTGAGCGAAGAGTTTTTTGAAGAACCTGGAAAGTTTGGTGGAGATTAATTTATTTACAAATGGTGTTTTGAGGTCGTTGTGGAGAGTGGCATTGGAGACATATATGGAGACCATGATTCTGAAATATTTGGATTGGAAGAACTGAATTTATTGGATATTAGTAGGCTTAGTGGTGCCCCATATTTCCATATGTCCAAATCGGTTGCACTAGTGTTTTGTAGTGTTGGTTTTTGTCGACATTTTAGAGTTGCGAATAAGTAGTTAAAAGTCCAGGTTTAACTAGTAATTTAAACGTAAATTAAAGTCAAGATAGAAACCCAAGGTTGTTAAAAAATATAGTGTGAGGGGGTTTTCTTTCCGAGGGTAAATTGAACAAGGGTGCCTTTTTTTTAAATCAATTTTTATCCTAAAAAATTTTTTTACGAGGATTCGCAATAGCAGAGGTCATATAAACCAGGGGTGGCCAAGCTCCTTGATAGTCCGAGCCATTTTTCAAAATTTGAAATTTTTCGCGAGCCGCAATTAAATACGTATTTAAAAGGTATGCAAAAAAGGTATTAAATTTTTTTTTACAGAAATTATATTTATTGAAAACATATAAATAAAAGTACAAAATATGTGAATTTAAATATTAAAAATTAAACGCATTTATTTTACTTCTCTTGATAATTCTTTAACATTTGGTGAATAATTGGTGACAGCACTTCTCAGTAATTCTTTGAGATGTTGGTTAGTTAATAATGATCGGTGTTTGGATTTCACGAATTTTAAAGTGGAATAAAATGATTCACATAAGTAAGTTGTTCCGAATATTGAAATAATTCGACAAGCAGCCTTTTTTTAATTCAGGATACTTCGATTCTGGTACAAATTTCCAAAATTCAGTAATCGACATCGACTTATATTTTAATTGTAGAGCTTGATCTTCTTGCATCTCTATTAATTCTAATTCTCCAGATGCTTTTTGGGTCATAATTATATTGGAAATGGAAAACTCACCTTGAATTAGGTTAATTTCAAATGGATTCAGAAAAAAATCAAGAGACGATTTCAAATATTTCGAGTCTTGAAATCTAATTTGGAATTCCGTCAATATTTGTTCTTGTTTAATATTGGTACAAATTTTTTTAATTCGAGGAAAATGACAAAATGTTTTATTTTTAATGTCCTTTTGAAAAAGTTGTAATTTAGTTTGAAAACTAAATATACACTGTGAGAGGTCAGATATTATTTTATCTTTCCCCTGCAATTGTAAATTCAGTGTTTGCAAATGTTCCATGACATCAGTCAAAAACATTGTCTTGTAACCACTCGTCATCGTCTAATTCTGAATAGGTTATTTCCTTTTCTTTTAGAAATGCAGTTATCGGATCAAACAAATCTACAAAACGATTTAATACGTTGTAGCTAGATAACCTCTAACAATGCAAAAGAAATTAATGTCATTTGGAAGTTCTTCGTCCTTTAATTCTTCAAGGAAATTTTTGAATTGTCGATGATTTTTTGCATTGGTGCTAATGTAATTTACAATGTGTAACACGGTAGGATATTTTAAATATTTTGTAACGAGATGTTCTCGGTGAATTATGCAGTGAATCGGTATGAATTGTGGAATTTGAGAATCATCTCTTAAAAGCCCAATAAGACCGATTTTTTTACCCAGCATTGCCGGAGCTCCATCAGTTGCAATGCTTACAAGTTTATTAAGAAGCACATCAAAAGTATTCATTATGGCATCTAATGCATTTTTAATATCGACACCGCGGGTGAAGTGCTACTAAATCTAATAATTCTTCTTTAACAACGAACTCAGGTGAAACAAAACTTATGAAAACTGCCAATTGCGGAAGATCTGTGATATCTGTCGATTCATCAAGGGCTAAGCTGAATGCAATACAGTTCTTCAAATCATTTTTTAAATATATTCAAGAGATGTATTAATTGCAGTTATGCGTCGTTCGGTTGTGTATCTCGAGATGGGAATTTGCGAAACAACTTTTTGCAATGCTGCATTATTTGGATCTAAAACTTTAAGTACATCTTCCAAGTTTTTTTTTTAATAAACTCTCCCTCTCCATACGGGCGTTTTGCACGAGCAATATTCCAGGCAACAACAAAACTGGCTTCAGCCACATTATTAGCTTGATTGCTAAAGATCATCAAAATTGACTGTTGTTTATTTAAATTTGATTTTAAAGAAGCAAGTTTATCTGATCTTTTTTTTTTATAAACCTTCTCGCATTTTCTTCTTGTCTACCTTATGTATATATTCTTTTCTGAGTCTTCTTATGCCTCAACTAAACAACTGTTGCCTTCCGATTCACCTAATTCATCTAAAAGGGGATTCGTTATCTTGTTTGTTGTTACCCTCCCACACGTGATAAATTAAAATAAATAGATATAATATTTACACATTTTCATAATTCACATTCATACTAATTTACTAACCTATACTACAACTAAATTGGAGGTCGGAAGATTATCGTGATCTTGCGGCCTCCTGTCTTTCACACTAATAAATACGTTCAAACTGTATTTACAAGTTCCACTCCAGTTTATCTGATCTTAATTTGGAATTTGGTGGATACTGATTAGAAAACTGAGGATGATTGGTTTCATAATGTCGACGTAAATTGCTAGTTTTATAATTTTTGACCGTAGAATTACAAATAACACATAATGCTTTTCCATTGTTGTCAATAAAAAAGAAATTCTCCTCCTACTCATTATTAAAACTTCTATTTTCTTTTTTTATTTTCGTTTTCTGTCGTCATATGTTTAAAAGAACTGGAAATGAATAAAGAAATTTAGAAAATACAAGTTTTCTGTTATTAAAACAATAACAACACGTGTTACATACTACGAAACAAATTTAGTTAATTTACCAAAAATTCCAGATTACAAATTATATCCGTAGCAAGAGTGATACAAATTGTTTCCTCCAGAGCACAATGTCAACTGTTCGTGGCAATGAAAGTTTACATATTCAAAATCGGACTGGATTCGGTCGATTACGGACGATTCCGCCACTGTTTATGTTCGTTCGCGCAGTTTTCGATGAGTCATATCGTTCTTAACTTGGACGGAAATGAAATTGCACTTAAATGAAAACTCGGGTACATTTATCGAGTGAGTATTTTGAATAATCCTTCAAAGAGCCGCATGTGGCTCGCGAGCCGCAGGTTCCCCCCCCCCTGATATAAACCCTCAGGGTGCCGGTGTTTTTGAAAAAAAGTTTGCTACATTCGCTATCCACTGGACGTCTGCCTGAAGATCCTCCGAGGCAATTGCATCAGAAAAATGTATGACTGTCTTCGGCAAAGAATGCAAACTGGGTAGAGGGTTGGGTTGTCTGAGGTGTACAGGAGGTGCTGGACTGGTCCGAGCACAATGCCCTGTGGCACCCCCGCTCCCACAGGACAGTAGTTCAATAGTTCGATGGAGATTTGCAAACTGAAAAATCGTCCTGCGAGGTAGGGAAGGATTAGGTATAGGGTGTTTGGAAGGTCGCTAGTTAACCCTCATACTATACTCATTTGGTGACCTATGTCAAAATATTCAGACACATGTTCGAGCGTTCTTGCCAATGGGCCCTAGGAGACGGAGAATAAAATAAAGTAATTTACCTGTTTTTTTTGTTTTTTTATGTTTAAATATGTTTTTGTGCCTTTGTTGTGCGTGTATTTCAATGATACTATATATTAATCGATTTTTTTTACCAAGAATAAAAAAATAATATGCAGTATTGTAATTAATCACATTAGATATATAAAACATTAAAAAACCAAAAATAACTTTCAGCCCAGTAGGTAAAAAATGGGGTACGAGTCTACCCAGGCATTTAACCCCTCGGTCTTCGTCGCCCACCCCGCTTAATATATATAGGCAAAAAAACATGATATTTGAGAAAAACAATATGGATTCATTTTAAGCTCCCTGTAAAACCATTAAATACGAATTTTTATGGCAAACAACAAATAAAAATTTCTGAAATGTATCAACCGGTGGTGGATTTTTTTCGCTGACTTCCGATGTTTTTACTTAAAAATTCTTAACTAGTGTGAATTTTATCAAAATTCTTCAAAACGATTGGAATTAAGTGAGAAAAATAAGGACCAATTCGACAACATCTGCCCAAATATTTTATTTTATCTCCGCTTGTGATTTTTTTTTTTTTTTTTTTTTTTTTACGAAAGCCAAGTTTGTTCCATTTAGTGTAGTTTATAGGGTCATGAAACTTTCTAAGGTTTTCTGTAGATCGGTGGGGTCTTTCCAAAGTTATAGTTATTTTTGTGATTTTTTAGAAAAAATCGGAGGCATTTAATTAAGGCGAAAAAATTAAATAATTAAATACTATAAATATATAGATACACTAGTCACACCAGACCGCATTTCACGATCTCCAAATAATCATCAACTAACGGTCACTAAACACCACACACACACACACACACACACACACACACACACACACACACACACACACATACACTATTTTAAATATTTTGTAACGAGATGTTCTCGGTGAATTATGCAGTGAATCGGTATGAATTGTGGAATTTGAGAACAATCACNTTTATTAGAAGAGCCTTATAAAAAAACAGAAAAGAAAATAGTTTTAACAGTGTATAACTTTTACATCTGACCTAGCACCTAAGTAAGTACATAAAATAGAAAAAAGGAACTATTGTTAGTCCAATTATTATTACATACTTCGTTAATTATTGTTTATGAATGTTGAGCCCTAAGGAAGGCATAATAAATGCCGACAGCAACTTCTAGCTTCCGGCTCAATCTTTTAAAAAACTGTAGACCTTTCAAGTGACGAAAAGGATGGATTAAAAAAATTTTGGTCTGCTTTACTTGAAGAGTCTTTTGGTTTCTGTGCCCTTTTATCCTATCTCATTTAATAAGAACCAGCATTATTTTTTGAAAATTGAAACCTTGGAACATACGCACAACAAAAACAGAAAACCACTAATAAATGTATGTATTAAAATTACTTGAAATATCTATTCTCTCGGCATTGGAAGGAACGGCGTCAAACGTGCATATTTTTCGACCTACTATCACCCAAAAAGGTTTCGTTAAAATCATAGATCTTTTAGCCTCCTCTTGTAAGCGATTTTAAGTTCTTCACAAACTCCGCTCACAATCTATTCTACGTCAATTTTGTGAATGTAATAGATTTACAAAAGCCAACGTAATTTAAAATAAAACATTAAATATCTGCAGTTTTCAATTGAAATGTATACTATACGGCGATCGTATGATTCAGGCTTTAAATAAATTTGAATGTAAACGATAATTCAATTTGGATTCTGAAAGGGGATAATGGCGTCAGAAGATCCTATACAATACCTCTTTCAGATTAGATGTAATAGACTGGAATGTCTTCAAGACGAGAACGAACTTTATCTGATCCGCCCTTTCTTCACGCCGAAACCGCAGCCGATTGCCGAGGCCATCGCCCGGTTTCGCGATACCATTCAGCAGATACTATTCACTAGGTTCACCATCCAGTAATTGCTATTAGACGAAGAACAATTAATGTAATCAACATTGACATAAAAGAGTTGATCACCAAAGAGGGGATAAAAAACAACAGATCTAATATCTAATAAAGATAAAACACCTTTCGACATCCTGATTTATTTGAGGCAACCTCATTGTACATCAGTAATATGCTGTTCTTGTAGAACATTTAAATATATTTAATACCAAAAAACACTGTTAAGTTTTTTTCTAGGTCGAGTACGTTTGGAAAAAAGTACACTAGTAAGTTTGGCGCAGGTATATAATCGTTATAATAAGAAAAAAATTGTGTTGCATAAAATAAAATTTATTATCTATGTTGGTGTTTAGTGACCGTTAGTTAACGATTATTTGGAGATCGTGAGATGCGGTCTGGTTTGAAGTAGGTTCAGAAAAACATTTTCTTTATCGTGCCAACGTTTCGATCTTTATTGAGATCATATTCAGGGCCTGGGATTTACAAACATTGTTTAAATTTTACAAATACATGTAGGATGTTAAAAAAAACAATTTATACAATGCTGGAAATTCTAGATTCAATCACAGTATTTCTACTCACTCAAAATGTTTGTTTTCCGTGTAGATGTGCCATTCTTGCGTGTCGTGTTGAGCGTACCAGTGAGATATTGCTGTTTTATGTATATACACCTTAGATTTTGAAGGGATGGGGAAGGAAGTCGGGGTAGAAAGACATTTTTATATGAAGAGTCGGCTTCTTTGAAGTGAAATATTGTATAAATATTGTACTAGCATTGTATAATTTTTTTTCCACATCCTACATGCATTTGTAAAATTTTAAACAATGTTTATAAATCTCAGGCGCTGATGATGATCTCAATAAAGATCGAAACGTTGGCACGAAAAAGAAAATGTTTTTCTAAAACCTACGGTCTCATCAGACCGCATCTCACGATCTCCAAATAATAATTTATGATCTATAATTTACGATCTATGATATAATACAATTTACTTGAGATTATATTATATATATATACTTATTTTTCAAAAAAGCTTTAAGAAATACCAACCACTGTACAATTATAACCGGTGATCCATTGTTAGTAACTTACGAAATTGAAAGTGAACAGTTTATTGACATCGATTACCTTGGTGCTAACGCTATTATTTTTAATTATGCATGGTCCGAACCTAGCAACTATTTTAATTAATTAATTTCATACGCTTTAAAAATAGTTATTAATTTTTTCCTGTTTTTAAAATATATTTTATGAAAATCTCTCTGATTTTAGGTTTTTTATTTTTTGGACTATTGTCACTAATAAAAATGTCTAGTGGAAAGAGAAATAAAACGAAAGAAAATTATTTGGCTGCATTCTACATCATCATTTAGTTCAAAGATGATTACTTGGGGGAGTCGGTGGTCTCAACGGTTTAGGCGTTGACACGGCGCTCATCACTGTAAAGTAAAGGTCCCAGGTTCGAATCCAGCGGCCACCCCGAGGGTTCATATGACATTGTAATTGAAATACCCTCGTAAAAAAAAGGATGATTAAATTTCTTACAAATAAAATTTTTTAAAAATAAATAAATAATGTGTACAGACCAGAAGAAAGAAGGTACATAAATAACGTGGACAGACAAATAAAAATAAAGTTCTTTTTGACTGAAATCCTCATCATCATTTAGTTCAAAGATGAATTAAATCCTTCCAAATTTGAAAAAAGAAGTAAAAACATAAATAATGTGTGCAGTCCGGAAGAAAGAAGGTCCGTTTGACTGCATTCCACTTCACCAACTAGTTCAAAGATGAACACATCCCTTCAAAATTTGAAAAACAAGAAATAAAAACAAATAAAGTGGACAGACAAATAAAAATAAAGAAGTTCTATTTGATTGCATTCCACATTATCATTTAATTCAAAGATGAATGCATTCCTTCCAAACTAAAAAATAAATATATAAAATGTACGGGCAAATAAAAAGAAAGGTCGTTTTGATATCCATTTTAAAATGACGAATGATACCTAATAAAGACAAAACCGAAGCAATTTTATTTACTCGTCGTAGGCCTAAATACCTCTAGCAAAATGCTAATTCCCCAATACCATGGATGAAGACTATTAAATACATTATATTTAGTGGCCTAATTGACCAAATTCTTCTTTCAATTAATTAATCTTTTTATGTAAGGTTTTTGGTTGAAATGAAAAAGTGTCACGAGCGGGATTCGAACCCACGACCTTCGGCTCAATACACCGCTCTCTAACCACTTGAGCTATCGTGGCAATACTGACTTGACTATTAAATACGTCGGGGTGCATTTACATTAGATTCGAAATTAAATTTCGGATACCATGTTAGAAAACCAATGAACAAAGACCATGGTCACATAAGTAGCTTGCGGAAGGTTTTTAATAAAAATTCAACTCTTGACACCAAAAAAAAAAAAACTATTTTATGAAATGTATATACTGTATTGTGTATATATTGTATATTCCAAGGTAGCACACAGGCAGATGAAAATAGAAGCATTTGGCCGGACATTGGTACAAAGCATATATATTTATTGTATTTGGCAGTATTTTGAAGAGGTCGGTTAAAGAAAATGAAATGAGAAGTCACGTATTCAAAAATTATCTTGTCAACAACCCAATAAGACACTGCCGTACGGGCATAAATGGAAAAATATTGCCATTATCTGACTGGAAAGAGAATCAATCGAAACGAAACTGGAGTAACAGTCAATTCAAAGGTCAAAGGTTCAAAATCATTTTTTTCCCTTTTTACCTTTGAACTCGCGAGTTCGGACACGTCCGCTCCCGTTTGAAAATTAATTTATAGCCGAAATTCATTTGCGTGGGAATTCTAAGATTTACTTTTGGCCTATTCATTCCGCTCATTAAAATCGGATAGAGACTCGTGAGCAGGAGTCCTCAGGAATCGAACATTAAACTTAGTATAGTTTATCAGTCTAAAACCATATCAATTGAACACTTTGCCAGAGAAATAAAAAGGCTAGGAACACGTTCCAAAAGGTTTTCCCTCACTGTCAGGCACTTAACCCTTTCTTGTCAAACGCTGCCTCAGGGCAACATCAATTTTAGCAAATTTGCCAAAGCTTAGCTAATCCCAGTTTTGTGTATCTTTGGGCCCTTGTATTGGCAGCACTGATTTATTGGTGCCAATTTAAAATCTCCATCACAGTCCTAATCCTGCCTGTTTCCCTAGATAATCCTAGACGAGTATTACCATTGTTTTCATTTTTTATTTTCTTTCGTCCCCTTTTATGGTTTGCTTAATTTTTAAATTTTTATCTTCTATTTTCTCAGTTAATAAGGTAGTAGTGTCAATTTTATTTGTGTGTATTTTACGTCCAGTAATTACGTACGTACAAACATTTTATTCGCCTGGCTTTTGCAGGTCACGATCGTATTTACATTGCACAAAATCATCTCACCTTTAATTTACCATTAAATTCTCTTAATTTTTCTTTTGAAATCTTATTCATTTTATATATAAATTGTAAAACTGTATAGGAGTCATGGCTGAAACCATCTCAGGAAAAGATCCACCCAGTAAAAACACTAAAATGTCCGACTCAGTCTTACAAACGACCCCTCCCAGCATTCAATGATAATGAAAATCAAAGTCAAAAAATATCAACGACTCCAAGGGGATTATGGAGCGAAAATGGCACTTCCAATTTTTGTTGTCATGCGTCATCAGAATGAAGAAACCAATTTGATGGATCTCGCCATTTGTAGTCAATCGACCATTGTCGCAACAGCTGAATCACCAACAGCTCTTAAAAACTAAGAAACGGAACGTTCTTAATTGAAGCTGATAATGATGAGCCAATCAAATCCTTACTAAGTTTTAAGTTCTTACACACAATTTCGATAACTGAAGAAGGACATAAAATAAATTTTTCAAAACAAGCCGATCAAAGGGTGTAATTTATGCTCCTGAATTGTCCTGTTTTTCTATCGAAGAAATAAACACTGAATTATCTGGTCAATACTTCACGGATGCATATCGTATCTGTAAAATGGAAAGCAATGAAAAAATTCCAACAGGCACCCACATTCGAACCTTTCCAACCCCCCCTCCACCTAATTCCATAAAAGCATGAGATCTTTTACCAAACCCAAGACAATGTAAACACTGTCATAAATTTATGGACATATTACCAATAATTGTCCGAATAAGGAGTTAAATGCAAATCGTGGCAAGCCAGTGCATCAAAACGCTGATGAATTGCCGAAAAATTGCGTAAACTGTAATGGTAACCACTCAGATACCTCGCGCACGTGCCCGAAATACATTTAAGAAAAGTGTTTCATAAAAATATCCTTTGAAATCCTTGAAAATAAGTTTAGTAGATGTAAAAAAGAATATAAAAAGTTACTACTAAAACGTTAGTACCATCACTCCCGAAACCCTTGGGTACTTTCAGCAACGCAGTTCAACAAAACCCTCCTTAGAATGTACAATTGATCTCACATAAAAACTAGAGTCGCCAACTTAACAGTAGATATCATTCCTGACATAAAACCTTGCTGCAGTTTACACACAAAAAAATATAAGCCTCCCAATCACTAAAAAACCCACTCCCTCAACCTAAACAAAAAAATAGAGCAGAAGCAAACCAAAACACCTCCCACACATAAGCAAAACAAAGACACTAATCCCTATCCTATTAACGACACTAATACATTTCCAATAGTAGAGCTACTACTACTTAGAAACCAATCCCCAAGCCCACTGGGAGCGACCCCAACCCCGATCAATTGATCAAATACTGAAGTAGAACATTAATTGGTTCGGACTCGTCAAGAAGATTTGAAGAACTTAGAGATTTGAAACTTAAAATATTTTGCTTTCAGGAAACACATTTCAAAGACAATCATAAAATTACTTTTAAAATTTTCAAATATTTAGAAAAGACGTTTCCAACTCTATAGCATTTGGGAGCGTAGCAATATTTGTGGACTCGTCCCTTAATTCTGAAATAATTCAACTAAATACAAATTTGCAGTTCGTTGCTCTTTCACTTCAGACCCCTTTCAAATGCACAATCTTTTCAATAATATTTACTCCATAATCAACATATAAACACAGAAGATATTGAAGACCAACGTTCGCAATTACCACAGCCTGCACTAATTGTTGGAGACTTTAATGCCCATAATACGGCATGTGGATCGTCATCCTCAAGTTCACGTGAAAATATATTTGAACGAATCAGAAGTGATCACAACCTAATTTTGTCAAACGATTCAATCTGCACGCATATGTGTGGTGCGACTGGCACCTTTCCAAATTTAAACTTGTCCTTTATTAGCACCACTTTTTCGATTTTTTAACTGGTCTGTGCCCGAAAACTACTAATGAAGTGACCATACCCCTATCATTAATCCAAAAACAACGTTGAAAACCTTCCTTGAGGATATACCTAGATAGGCGATTCAAAATGTCAATTGGAACCTATTCAAGAATAAACTTACCCTCCCAGCAGTAGACCCTCCTGCTGATGTTGAATTGAAAATCTTACCAATACTCGATAATCGCGGCAGCAAATCAATCTATCTGGAGATCAACTTGTCTAAGCCCCCGCCCATCTGTACCTCGGTGGAATGAAGACTGCAAAACATCACTAATAATTAGAAGACCTAAGGCAATTTAAAAGATCACCCACGGAAGAAAATTTAATAAATTATAAACGACAAAAAGCAAAAGCAAAGTGGATGACCAAAGAATCGCACCGAACCTCAGGGGCGAAGTTTACTGAGCCTTATTCAAGCACCGCCTACCAAGGTCTGGTTGAGGTCCGTTCATGGCAGAAACCCTCCCAGCCAGATTGTTGGACTGTCTGTAAATAACAAAAACCTGACTGACCCTACGGACACTAATGAGTTGAGTAACAGTTTTTCTTCAAATTCGGATGCCAACCAATACTATGAAGTTCAGTATTCACAATGAAGGAGTTAGAATACACTATATCAAATGTCTCTGGGTTTTCTCCAGGGCCCGATGATATCCACGACACCAGGGTTTCTCAAACTTTTCAGCCAGCGGACCCCTTTCACAGAACAATATCCAGTGCGAACCCCTCTCATTTAAGTATTTAAAATAGGTATTTATAGTATGGTAGCCAATTTCAAAAGTAATAATTTGAAGCAATTATAAATGATTAACGAATTAATTGGAAGAGTGTGGTTGTTTTAGCTTGCTCAATTTGTTGGGTTTAACTTTTGATAGCTGGAGACGGATATCGGGTTCAGCATCTAGACAGCTTCAGTATTTAGTTTTGGTGGCTGTGTAGAAAGAAAATCCGGATTCGCATAGGTAAGTTGCAGCAAATGGAAGAACGTTAATAGTTTACCCCCTTTTTTAATGAGGGGTTGAATTTTTTTATTTTCCAGACGGAGCCAAAAATGAGGGCGGCAAACTCGAAAGTATATTCACTTGAACATAGACTGGTTGACTTTGTCGAAACTGAAATCGGTTTGACCTCCCATTGTTTTGAAGCATTGTATCTTGAGCTGTTGAAAAGTAATGCTCGAAGGAAATCTCCAAACTTCCAAGGTGTTCACATATTTCACCAATCTACGTGCCGTGCCGTTCACAAGCTTCAATTTCTTTTCTTTTAAAAAATCATTTAACACATGAAAACACTCTACTTCATACTTCTCAACAGAATCGACCCAATTACCTTTAATCGCATTTTCGAAATACAATGACTTTTTATACATAACATTGGAAAAATCCAGGGTGTACCATTAGCAGCAGTTCCCGGTAATGAAGTACCTTAGCATTAACAATGACTAGGAAACCGATCGACCGACCAATCTAGTCCCGTCCGTCTCACTTACCTCACCTATTTTGCTTATGTGTGCCAAACTAAACATAGAATAAATAAATAAAAATAATAGTCTTTCATTTTGACACCTAGACCTTTCTTTCCTTTCCTCGGACAATTGATCCACCTGGAGGCGTGAATCGTAAATACAGTATATGAATGGGGTTTCAGGGGTAGAATATAAATTTCAACACCAATTTCAAGGATAAACGATCTTTTCGATGGCGAATTGGCAATTATTACTTCAGATCATACCCACTTGTAAATGAAATCCCCCAAGGCTGTGCTCTTAGCCCCACCTTATTTATAATACCAACTAACGACATCGTTAACACTGATAGCGAATATGTGAAGTGGGCACTTTATGTGGATGATGAAGCACTCTTTGTAGCCCACAAAACGATTAAAGGAGAAGAACATGAGTTACAAAACTCTCTCCATACCATAGAAAAACGGTTTAAAAGTACAGGATTTTTAGTTTCCCCCAAAAAGTCCAACACTATTATCTTATACTAGGCAAATAGTATACATAGAACCAAGACTTTTCTACGCGGGACAAGACTGAATAAAAAATGCAAGCGAATAAAAGACGATGATAACCTAGTAGCTGATTGCGTACATAATAATAATAAAAATCTCCGGGCTAAAATGACCTAGACGTCGGAAGCCCCAGTCCAAAAAAAAAAAAAAAATAAAATAAAATAAATAAAAATCTCCATCCTGGAATCTTTTATCATTTCACCTCATTCCTGCATCTTGTTTCAATCATTATATTAGTCAAACATAAAATTGTTCATATGCGCTTTATAATTTAACTTTCAATGTTGCTTCAGAACAATGCCAACTTTAGCAATTTTGTTTAAGGTGAGGTTAGGGCGGGCGTAATGTTGTTCCTGCTCGGTTTTTGCCGTGTATTGGCAACACTGATTTATTTGGCGCCAATCTAAACTCTCTATCATAAACTTACGAGATTTCCGCTAACCTTTTAAATTTGTCTTGCTCTAAGACAATATTAGGCCACAAAGGTTTTAGGCTTCAAGCGAGGTAAAGGTAAAAATCGTATGGAATTATAAGGAATCCCTGGCAGAAGACAGTGACACCAATGGCCTGACGTGGCATGGGTGGGCATTCGCGACATACAGGCAATGAGCAAGTGGGCATATTGGACAAAAAAGGAGCCTACATGAATTTTATAGTTCTCCTTTTGTCATATAGTTGTCCTTATGCCAGGAAAAATAATGCATAAAAAATGGAGATGGCATCAATACCCCCAATGCATGAGGCACGCGAAGAGATTCATAGAAGGGCCATCCGCAAGACTTACAAAGGTATTACTGAAAGGTAGCGGGAACAGAAACAGGATTCTGGTTGGAATCCGGACAGGGCACTAAGAAGGCACATGAACCGGATAGGAGTACCAACAGAAGAACACTGTGCAGATATTGCCAGATGGAAGAGGAAACTTCAGTACACGTTTTATATTTTTGTGAGGTCTATGTAGGTGTAGATTCTTGCAACTAGGAGAGGAAAAGCTGCAGTATTCTACACTAACGAGCCGCTAGCAAGGCTATGGAGGATGACAACTGACAACTGAGACAACTATGGATGACAAGCTGAAGCTGGCCAGTTGTAAAAATAGATGAACATCACACAGCTACTTAGGTCGAGGTGCAGAAGGCCTCATGGCCACCTCTTGTTTTTTCATGACAACATGGTCAGACATACAAGCGTTTTCCGTTTTAAGCTAAACAATTAGAACGTAGGATGTAAAGTTGACAAATTGAACTTTGTCCAGGCTCATTAGAAAATCCGGTCCGAAAAACATTAGACTTAAGAGACTTTGGAGATAACAACCTCAAAATATTGTTCATGAATAATATTTTTTCTCTTTTTTCTTGCGATAAATTTAATCGTCATATTAAATCGGTCTGAGTCCGAAAAAAGATTAAAAAAGCCTTTGATTCTTTACAAAGAAAAACACTCTTTCACTAATTATTGACTTCTTAACTTGGTCAGTTGCCGATAAAAAAGTGGACCTTATCGAATTCTTGTACAATGGCTAGAAAGGTTAATCAATGGTAGTTATCTAAAATGTAAAACAATAACGAAATTATTATTTCCGCTGGAATGTGGAGTCATCACTAAGAAATGCTTTCATTGTACAATAAAAGACATTTTCTTTTTATTCCAGAAATAAATTGTTACAGCTGTAAGTTATCACTAATTAGCAACAATATACAAAATATATACATATGTTTTGATCATTAGAGATTTTTTTTTTTACCATTTTCTTCTTTGTCAAAATGAATTGTGTTCAGCCTTCCTCTCTTCCCATAAGCAATTTCTGCTTCTGTGCTAGGTTTTTCGTCCAGAAAATACACTTGATTCGATATAAGCTCGGCCATTGCAATGTCTCCAGGTCGGACTCGTATCTGGACAGATTTTGATAGTAGAAAAAAATGAGCTGTAGAAGTCGTGAACTATTCAAAAACCTTGTTTTGTATATATTTTTATAAATTATTCAAGTAATTCGCCACCCTTAGCAAATGAACTTACATTTATGTACATAAAATGGTCAGAATTTTTTATAATATATATATATCCGCGCTGCAAATAAACTATATTTATTACACTTACAGGCAAAACATTTCACCCATTTGATTTTTTTTCCATTTTCTCGATAAAAGATAAATTTGTTTCATTATTTTTACCAATAAACATTTGTTTATGCTATGTTTTAACTGGGAATATCAATTAGAGGTAAACACACTTAATTCTTAATCCAACAAGGATAAATGATTTTTCAATGTTTAGTTTTTACGGAATTTAAAATGTTTATACAGTCTCATTTGAATTCTGAAGCAATAAATCGTTTAGTTTTCATCTTTGTTTTATTAATTTCAATTTTTAAACTTAAAATTGCCACTTAGTGCTGAGGATGTCGCGCGTGATGACTAACGTTCCATGAGGTATGCGACTATTGTCATCGGAGTTCCCTACGAAACACTGCGAGACGCCGCTACACGTTTTCGAGAAAGTGGGTCCTACCATCGAAGGCCCGGTTCTGGACGCCCTAGGGTAACAGAACCGTACAATGACCGTTTTTCGATGTCGATAATTTTGCGAAACCGGCAACTTACTGTCGTTCAAGCGATTCATCAGCACCAGGAAGTTCGAGGTGTCCAAATATCTAAACACACTCGAAGATTAAATCAGTATGGGGTGATGGTTTTCCGCCCCGTAAGAGGACCAGAATTGACCAGAACAAACAGAGTTGCACGGCTTGCATTTGCTAGAGAGCACAGCCATTGGTCTTTGGACTATTGGTCTGCTGTACGTTTTTCAGATAAGTATATTTTCTGTACAATATAAGATGGGCGTGAAATAGTGTGGAGAAGTAGAAATGAAAGGTATGAAGCCTGTAATTTTTCCCAGAGCCAACTTTTCAAAGTGGCTCAGTGATGGTGTCGTCGGGAATTTCAATGGAGAGTCGCACAGAGTTGGTTGTTGTTTATTGGAGGACTTTGACGACACTCGCTATGTGGATGAAATTTTGGAACATCACACATGTCCACATGTCGCTCGCATTGTACAAACATACCTTCAACATCATAACATCAGGGTCTTAGCCTGGCCAGCCCGTTCTCCAGACATGAACCCTTCGAACATTTATGGGATAACCTCACCTCCAAAGACGAACACGTCCATCACTTCCTGATACACTCCACGATCTTGAAAGGACCCTTCGTGAAGAATGACCTAACCTCTAGCAAAGAGACGTTTCCAGACTGGTAGAACGTATGCCGAGGCGTCTTCGAGATGTAATTAAGGCAAGAGGAGGAAATACGCGGTATTGAAATGTTAATTAAACATCTAAAACAAAATTATAACAAATTTTATCCGTCCGCCTTTTTTTATTTTTCATTCTCCTTAGCAATTTACATTATATTTTTTTTAAAACAAAGACTCAATTATTAAACGTTAAAAACCGTGAAACTTTGAATAATTTATAAAAATATATACAAAACAAGTTATATTACAATTGGTGGAATTTTTTGCCCGTCAGTGTATATTATCAATGTTATCATATACACCACTGATTGTGAGTTAAAGGTGCCATGTAAATTCGAAATTATTGTACCTTTAATACTCTTAGAATTATATAAAAACAAAAAATAAATCAATAGAAAAGTCAATGTAACTTAAACAATGTAAATAAAATTAGAAATATTAACGTAGCAATAATAAATGAAATGTGAACCACTAAAATGAACCAACTCACAGGGGAATCATTAGTTTTATCACATATTTATTTTTAAACTAGTAAAAACTGAATACCTAAAGATAAAAATAAATAAGCAGTTGAGAACGGTAATTAATTTATTTAAAATAATATTTAGCTTCTTGTTCCAGAGAGATTACATGTACAGTCGAACTTCCCATACGCGGACGCCACTAAAGAATGGGACTTATGAATTTTGATTTTTTTTTTGTCTCTAGAAGGGAATACAAATAAAAATATTGTTAGGTCCACCAAGTGAAAACAAAAAATGAATTGAAATCGATCGAATATACGTATGTTCATGGACACGAATGTCCTGTGGACCTGTTAGACTCCTCTTACAGAAAGAATCCTTTTGTCCGCATTCATCTCTGGATCGGTTTTTCAAATCACAAACTGAGAATTTACTAACTGACTGAGAACTAATTGAAATGAGAAGTGTTTAACTGATCTGAGAACTGAACTGGGAACTAACTACTTGAACTAAGAACTGAATGACTGAACTGGAAACCGTATAATTGAACTGGCTGACTTAACTGACTAACTGAACTGAGAACAGTCTAACTGAACTGAGACCTGATTAACTGAACTGGCTAAATGAAATGAAAATCGGCTAACAACTGAGAAATGACTAACTAAACTGAAAAGTGTCTAACTGATCTGAGAACTGAACTGGGAACTGGCTAATTGAACTAAGGACTGAATAATAGAACTAGGAACTGTCTAAGTAAACTGAATAACTGAGCTTGCCTAACCGAACAGACTAACTGTCTGTCTGATCTGAGAACTGAACTGGAAACCCTATAATTGGTCTGAAAACTGACTAACTGAACTGAGAACTTACTAACTAAACTGGGATCTGTCTAACTAAATTGGCTAACTGAACGGCGAACTGTCTGAGCTGGAAGCTGTCTAACAGAATTGATAAAATGTTTAACTGATCTGAGAACTGAACTGGGAACTGGCTAATTGAACTAAGGACTGAATAATAGAACTAGGAACTGTCTAAGTAAACTGAATAACTGAGCTTGCCTAACCGAACAGACTAACTGTCTGTCTGATCTGAGAACTGAACTGGAAACCCTATAATTGGTCTGAAAACTGACTAACTGAACTGAGAACTTACTAACTAAACTGGGATCTGTCTAACTAAATTGGCTAACTGAACGGCGAACTGTCTGAGCTGGAAGCTGTCTAACAGAATTGATCAAATGTTTAACTGATCTGAGAACTGAACTGGGAACTTACTAATTCAACTTAGAACTGACTAACTGGACTGAGAATTGTTTAACTGAACTGGGAACTTACTAATTCAACTTAGAACTGACTAACTGGACTGAAAATTGTTTAACTGAACTGGGAACTGTGTAATTGATCTGAGATCTGACTAACAGAACGGATCACTTCCTGTTAAGCGCTGAAGGCGTTGAAAAGGGTTGTGCGAGATGTGAAAATTCCCGTAATATTACATAGACCTTAGAAAATCCTGAAATATTTTTCCGCTTATGAACAATTTTTTATTGAAAAAATCTGTAAACATTGTGTCCGTTTATTAGAATGTTCCGTTATTAAAAGTACTTTTGTTAGTAGTAGTAAATGGAAAAATTTTTCACTCTTTTTTTTTAGATGTGTGGTGTTACCACTACCAGTACGGTGTGGAGTGTGCAATATTTCTCTAGCCGTCAAATTCGTTGCAAAGTTCACAAAGAAATCGGATGCGAGAGAATTATCGTATTTTTAATAGGACTTCTATGCACCACTTCGATCTTGATGTCTTTTCCTCCGAGATTTTATGAGAGCAATTACTGGCCTGAACTAAAGACAACCTCCTTGTTGACTATAGGTGTTCGAACAAATAATAAATAATGAACAAACAAATAAATACATTGAAGATTCCCCGGAATTCAAATTCACTATCGAAAGAAGCAAAAATTTGAAATTGAATCTCATGTGAAAAAGGAAGAGAAAATGTTAACGTGTGAACAGCGAACCAAATGAACCTTGTGTGGTCAGTTTAATGTGACCGACAAGACGTACGATAAAAAGTAGAGGGTAAACCAAGCTATGTAAGTATCCACTAAGGGAAGTTCGACTGTATTAAAGTCAGTACTAATCAACTTCAGGATTTCGTGCTAATTTTACTTGCATCTGTCAAGTGGTTACGTGTTACAACTGCGAAAAAGTGCATACATTAGATTTTAACATTTAGTTCAAAATGTAAAACTTCCTGCAAAACATGCATTCATTCGTTACACGCGGTTTAATTTATAAATACTAAACCTCTCTTGCAAATGGAGACATTTTTATCAAATTCGGTACAATCATGTAAGGAAATATTTTGAAATTCGCCCGGTGGGCTTGATTCCACCAGCAGCCAGACAACCCCCTGGATTTTCCCCCCATTCTGGACTTCAGTAACGGGCATGTCAGCAATTATTGTTAACAAAACTGTAAGCTCAGCAACATTTGAGAAGGGATTAGCACAATGGCATGTCTTCAAAGGAAATGAAGGAAATTATTTCATAAAGGTTTTTTTCTAGGAGGGCAAACACACAGGCACACCGCTACCTCAAATAAAAAACTTAATTTTTTTAAAATTAAAACATCCTTGAAACCCGTAGCGAGGGGTAGTTTTGGACGTCAAATTCACCCAAGGCCTTAATAAACTTCACTTTTTAAGACCATAGTCATTCCCATACTAAAATTAATAATAAATTATGCTACTAAAATGTTTTTATTTACCATCTTGCAAAAGGCATTTTTCAAAAATGAACCCCTTCAAACCTAGGAAGATTTTTGTAAAATTATGCACCATCAAAATTGATGTGATAAAAATCAAACGACCCATTAGGAAAAATAATATATAGAATTTTATCTATCGCTAACTTTGCAGAGCAGTCACATTTTTAGCGATATATCCGTCGCTGATTCGTCAATTTAACGCTACGGCTTTCGCTTTTTTCCCCACAAGACGTTCGATAACAGCAGCCGACCGCAACAAAACGAAACAATTTCTCACCAATCGATTTTACGATTCGGTCGGATGTTATAAATATTCGGACAATTCGGAACATTTCCGAAACAGTTCAAGAAAAAACTTTTTTTGACACAATACAAATAAAAAAGGGGACCGCGGTAGCCGAGTGGTTGTGATTCTCGGCTCATAGACGCCGCGGTTGTGGGTTCGATTCCCACCGTCGCCTCTGGCCCTCTTTTCACGATAAACCCCCCCCCCACAAAAAAAAAAATATGAACACACATACAAGAATTCTTCACCATGGTTAATATGCATAGATCAAGGCCAAAACAAACAAAAAAAAATATAAAAAAATAAAAAAGAATAACAAGGCTCCAAACTTAAATTAATAATACTCAATTAATTATACAACAATTAATATATAAGTGTATAATTAATTCAGTGTATTTATAATTAAGAATATCCTTGGGGAAAACCCAGAAGATCTTCAAATAAACATTGACAAGCTAGAATCGTACTGCGAACTTCGGAAGTCAACTTGGAGAAATAAAAAATTTTGGTATTTCGCAATGGAGGTAGACTTCGTGAGGATGAAAGCTGGAAATACCAGAACAACAGGGTCAGAGTAGTTAACGAGTACAAGTATTTGGGCGTCACTCTAACCTCTAATTTGTCCTAAAAAAAACGTAGTTGAAAAAGCAAAAACTGCAAAGTATGCATTAAGTACCGTCTGGAGTGGAGCTATCACACCCTCGTCAGTTCCATTAAGTGCTAAATTACAAGCGCTTAACTCAGTTTCTTGATCGATTCTATATTACGCTTTGCTATTATTATATTGCTTTATTGCTTTACTGTTTGGGGATACATATATTTCCTAGAGGTGGTTATGTAAACGTGATGATTCCAATGCTATCCTAGACGCAAATTTTGATTTTTGTGATACTCGTGCACTTAAAACCAACCTCCATTCTTTAACTATGTCGGTTAGAGAATCCCTAAAAGAAGAGTTTGTGGCAAGAGCCATGTCCCAACATCACACAGTATACAGGGAACTAAATCCGAATGTAAAGTGTGCAAGCTTGACTGGAAAAAAATTAGATCCTCGATCCATCAGATGGTTGAAGTTAAGGGGCGAGTTGTTTAACTTGAACTACAAACCGTACCAAGCTCTGAACGAGAAGAATGCCGTCTTTGTAACTTGAAAGCAAGGGTGTTGTTATAGCGGTTTGCCCTATTCTTTCTGAAAATAGGAGATTGTTCTTCTGGTGCAGTATATTCACAAGAAAATTTTTTTTAAGTTTATTGGATGGATCCAATTGGGTGCATTGGTAGAATACACCAGAGCAGGCTGGATGTATAGGAAGGATTATGTTGGACGATAACATTGTTTTATTCTTTCTTTTATTATACGGTATTATTTTTAGTTCTTTTTTTTATTCTTATGTGTATGTTTATTTCCCTTCTTACTTTTATTCTTGTTTATCCTTATTATTTCTACTTAATCTATTTTTATCGTGTTTATGCATAACTAATTCATTATGTTAATTTCTATTTAGTTTTTTATTTCAGGAAAATTTATGCTTTTGTTAACCATTTAACGATGTAAAAATAAGAGCACACAAGCCTGCATGAGAAAAACCCTTCCTTATTTCTACACTTTGATCAAAAACCAATTAATCAATCGGAATTAAATTTTATTGAAGTATACCCAAATGTATGCCGAACAATTCGGCTAAGAACGTTTCCCTAAATTAAGTAGTTTCAATTTGACAAGAATTTGAAGTTGCAAAAAAACTATCGATTTTTCCTAACTTGAAACACTTTTGTTTTCATAAACTATCTATTTTTACGATTACTTTAGCCTTGATTATTCTAATCGTCTACTTAATCGTTAAAAATACTCATTATTAATTAGAACTCAGTAATTAACTGGGAAGCAACCACATGGGAAAAACTCTTCCACATCCTTGCACTTTGATCAAAAACCATTCTATCAATTTGAATAAACTTGTATTTATGTAATCTCAACTGTATGATAAACAGGTTTTGGTAAAAAAAAATGTCTATTAAATTAAATAGTTTTAATTTGACAAGAATTTAAAGTTGGGCAAAAACTGTCAATTTTTCCTAACTTGAAACTATTTATCTTATTAATTATACATTATTTTTACAAATCCTTTAGCCTTAACTGTTGTAAATCTTCTACTTAATGATTGTAAATATTCATTATTGAAGTTATCTGATAAGAATCGGACAAAATGCACGGGGAGCTGTATAACCGAACTCGAAACTGACTAACTGACCTGGGAACTTGAAACTGAGAACTGTCCAACTGAACTGGCTAATTGAACTGGGAACATTCTAACTAAACTGAGAACTGGTTAACTGACCGAGCATTTCCTGTAGCGCTAAATGCGTTCGAGAGGGAGGGAGGCTCTCTTTGAACAACTAAGTGCCCTTAAAAATTACTAAATATTTTAAGATTGATAATTAACGGAATAGACTCTCCTGAAAAAGAAAATCGTATCTAACTTAAAATCAATTGAATAGAAGGTGACAAATAAATAGGGAAAACAAGTCGTTCGTACGAAAAAGGATCACAACTCCCTTAAATGATTAAAATCGCCAATATTTTTGGTGGAAAAAAAGACCCGAGTGTACAAGGCAAATTGTTTGCTAGGCAACTGAAACACCGAGAAGAGCGAAGAATAAAACTAAAAACCTGAACGTTCTACCACTGGATATTACAGTTAAAGTATAAGAAAAATCGATAATACTCCCAAGATCAAAATGGAAATCCTTCCGCCTTTGAAATCGGTTTCGATAAAAACCGAAAAAACTACACGGATGTTGCGTTTCAAGTAGCTCAGGAAGGTCGTCATTTGTTCGAGAGTTACTACTCGGTCTATTCAAATTTCCTAAAATAACCCTATGAATCGCTAAGGAGGTAGCGATCAATTTGCGCGCATTTTTTCAATATTCTTTTTTTATATGAATCTAAAACTTTTGTTTTACAAAATAAAACTGGTCCTTACAGATCCCGAACTTTAGCAGTGCTTGATATAATTTTTTGAAAGTTGTAAATGAAGTGTTCTGGTGAATCTCGCCTTGATGAACTTGTAACCCTCCATCCTTTACTAAGCGTAAAGACTCATCTTTTATGTATATTCTGTAATTATTCCGAAATCGTGAGATGCGGTCTGGATATTCTGTGTTAAAAAGTACCCTTTAAAGCTTTAGAAGAATCAATTTTTATGACGTAAATTGGGCGGTAATTGAAAAACTCGAGATGTATCAGAAAATCGCTTCTTCTGAAAAATTAAATTTGTCTCATTTCTGTTCACTTTCTCCAAAACTTCAACGTAGAAATGATGTTTTATTTTATTTTTTAGGCAAATATTAAGTAAACCATAGAAACGAATAATTGTTTTAAGCACCTCCACCGAGATGAATCGTTTCAAATATATATGTTTCGTTGACGAAAATTTCTATCAAGTAATTAAAGTACTAATTGTCCTTCGTTTTTTGTTTTGTAAATTTGTTTTAAAATTGTCCACTAATTAATATCCTAAAATAAATCTATGATTCCATTCAAAGGTTTAAATACTTGTTTTTTCCTTTTTTTCTAAATGTTTTTTTATTTTAAATAAAGGGACCCATTTTCTTTTAAACAATTTAAATATCCCAAAATAATGCCATGAATCCATTACAAAAATGTATATTTTTATTTTTACACAGCAAATTTCTTTTCTAGAAATGACACTTGTTGATTTTTTGTTTTTTACAAAAGTTTGTTCCAAAATTTTAACCTGAACCAGCATCACAGTTTTATTTGACTAATCAAGCCTCGTTCGTGTTTGTTTGTTTTTCCAAAAATTTCGGTGGACCAATTTAAATTTCGAAATGTTGAGTAATTAAAGTACTTATGAAACCGTAAATTTCTTTTTTGGAGACGGCACTACTTGATTTTTATTTTATTATTATTTTTTTTGTTTACAAAAGTTCGTTACAAAATTTGTAGCTGAAACAGCATCACAGCGTATAAATATATATTCTTTTATTCGAGCCTCGTGTTTTTTCCAAAATTTTCAACTGAAGCATGCAAATTCCAAAATGTAGAATTATTAAACAATTTAAATATCCCAAAATAATCCCATGAGACTATTCAAAAATATAATTTAAAATGTTCAGATGCCCAAGATTTTCGAAACATGCCCAATAACATAATAAACTATCCAAAACAATTCATTTGTGAGCCAATCTGTCATGTAATTAATCTAGCGTTTAAGGAAGGAAAATTCGCCAAGGCATTACAGCTTTGTGGGGAATCTAGTGTACAAAAAGGGTCAAAAGATGATATACAAATTTGAAGGCTGAATTCACTAACTCCAATACTGTCTTAAGTTTTTGAAATAGCTTTTCAAATAAATTGATTCATTTTTTAAATACTTTTAACGTTTTATCTGAATCGCAGTATGTATATAGGACGGGTTTAGTATCAATAGCTATAATAAATAATAAGTTATAAATATTTATAACAATTTTGAAAATAATAGTAAAAGTAAACGCCCTTAAAAATTAATAATAATAATAATAATAATAGTAAAAGTAGTATGGCACCTGTCAAAGGCGTTTGGTACTGTTGATCATAAGATTCTACTTGATCAGCTGTATCACTATGCTGTACGGGCATCCCCCATTAGACTTTTGTTCAGACTTTAGAATTGACAGAAATCAAAATATGATTTTAAATAATACCTCGTATAGTCAAGGTATAGTTAAGTGTGGGGTACTTTAGGGCTCCATTTTGGGCCCAATATATTTTCTCATTTATTTAAATGACTTAAATGTATGTAAAAATTTAAATAAGGATATTTTGACTTTCCAGCTTTCTGATGACACCGGCTTTTTACGAAACTTTGATATTTATGCTTTAAAGTTGTTGTTAAATGAAATTTATAACTATTTAAATGAAAATTTTTTAGTACTAAATATGACAAAAATCAATTTATTATCTTTAATATAAATCGATCAGTAAGCCTTAAAAATCTTAAAATTACAGAAAAAAAGCAGTAAGAATAATATTTTGTGTTAAGCAAATATAGAGTTGTAAACCACTTTTTGAAGAGTTTAATGTGATGGCGGTACCAACTTTGCATGTGTATTTATTTAAATCTAAAATATGTAAAAGAAAATATAAGTAATTTTACGAAAGCCTGAGATAAAACGAAGTTGAATGTAAGAAATGCAGAAAACATTGTAAAACATACCTACCAAAAAACAAATAATAGCCCTGAGGTCGTTTTCATAGAAAGTTTATAACGTGTTTAAATTAAAATTTTAAAAAATTAGAAAAAAGATAAAGAGACAAATAAATTTTACTTGAGGTAAAGACAATATTGATTCAAACTCCAATACATAACAAACAAGAATTTATAAATATAAGCAGAAGCATGTAAAATGAGGTAAACAATGTAGATTGTGATAACAATAAACTATCTATCTATACAAAAACCTCTTCCAAAGGAGTTTTTTTTAAATAATATTTATGAATTAATTTTGTAATCATTGCGAAAATCCTCTCAAAAGTGTGGACAATAAAAATAAATGCAATTCTCAGATGATTTAACTTTTTTTTTAATTATTTCCTTTTTCAAATCGCGTGGTTGAGACTGAGTTGCTAGGGAAGGGTAAACACGTTTTCAAAAGCCGGCTGGCTGTCTTGTGTAAACAATCCCATTGACTACGAACCACTAATTTATTGTCACTTGTTGGACTTTCTGTCATGATTATTTTAATGCAACACTAAATCCCTCAAAAAAATATTTATATTGGATTTGTAAAAAATGTTAAGTTTAAAATTTGTCTTTTTTTAATAATTTTTTTTTCGGATTTTTGATTGTCATGTTTTACAATTGGCGGTTTGAAGTTAGCGATCTTTGTGTACTCACATGAAACCGTGCAAAGAACCGTAGCCGAAGAAGTCTGACTGGTACTGAACTACTGATGGCATAAACCCATTTCGTTTCGGTCTGTCCCCACCATCCCCACTCGTCCCTCGGCCCCTTTATAGATCGATATTATTACTGGATCTCTCACCTTTTCCTTTTAAAAAGGGCGATTTCCAGGGGCAGTGGATCGGCTCCGGCTGCAGGCGAGTGTGACGGAACGTCTGTCACCTTGGGCTGGAAGATGGCGTTCGACTGTCAGTGAACCCTGCCGGGTTTAGCAACGGGATTCATTCAAACGTGAGACCGGCCGGCCGGCACGTTTCTACCGGTCGGTTGTCTACTCAAGAGGAATAACGTTAACCCACTCCTTTACGACTTCGTTGTTTAACCATCAACCCACCATGCATTCACCAAAGTTCCGATGCGTTATGAAAAATATTTTAATTAATACAGGATCGGCTACTCGTGTTAAAAGTTATCCTGTACTTTTCTTTATCATTACACTCTCCATGATTCTCCTTTAGCGCGAGTTGAAGTCGTGTGTACTTGGTGTGCTTTTTGACCAAAAGCTCAGGTTTAAAGAAAATATTTCTTCAATAAAAAATATATCTATGAAGACGCTAGGTTTCATCATCCGGAACACCTATGAATTTTAAAAATCCACTATGATTTGTCCATCTTTATAAAGCTTTTGTACAACCCATACTAGAATACGCTACTACCTGTTCGGAACCCATACTATCTAAATTAACAAAAATTTCTTCAATCTGTACTGAATTCCAAAGCTCTAACTACATGCTCTCTTTTCTACACCGCATGATGATCAAAAGTAACAACATCTGCAATAGCATTGCCTTCTTCAATAGTTCTGTGCAATCTGTGAAAAACCATACCCTGCAACCCTACCCTAGTTGAATTTTCTTGCCAATTTATATTGTTGTAAATGCTTTCATACTGTTAAAAGTTTATTACGATGTGTGGTGTTTAGTTACCGTTAGCCAATGATTATATAGAGATCGTGAGATGCTGGTGTGACATAGAAAAACATTTTCTTTATCGTGCCAACGTTTCGATCATTATTGTGACCATCTTCAGGGCCTGGGATTTATAAACATTGTTTAAATTTAACAAATACATGTAGGATGTGAAAAAAAAGAATCTATACAACGCTAGCAAATTTTAGATTAAAAAAAGAATTTATACAATGCTAGAAATGTTTAGATAAAAAAAAATGTATACAAAGCTAAAAAAATTTAGATAAAAAAAAGAATTTATACAATGCTAGAAATGTTTAGATAAAAAAATAATGTATACAATGATAGAAAATTTCAGATTAAAAAAAATGAATTTATACAATGCTAGAAATGTTTAGATAAAAAAAAATGTATACAATGCTAGAAAATTTTAGATTAAAAAAATGAATTTATACAATGCTAGCAAATTTTAGATTAAAAAAATAATTTATACAATGCTAGAAAATTTTAGATAATAAAATAATTTATACAATGCTAGCAAATTTTAGATTAAAAAATAATTTATACAATGGTAGAAAATTTTAGATAAAAAAATAATTCTTAATAATTCATCTGCAATAGCATTGACTTCTTCAATAGTTCTGTGCAATCTGTGAAAAACCATACCCTGCAACCCTACCCTAGTTGAATTTTCTTGCCAATTTATATTTTTGTAAATGCTTTCATACTGTTAAAAGTTTATTACGATGTGTGGTGTTTAGTTACCGTTAGCCAATGATTATATGGAGATCGTGAGATGCTGGTGTG
The DNA here is from genome assembly GCF_000648675.2 of Cimex lectularius. NCBI lineage: Eukaryota > Metazoa > Arthropoda > Insecta > Hemiptera > Cimicidae > Cimex > Cimex lectularius. The sequence goes on from NW_019392733.1 coordinate 2,122,496, forward strand.
ACATAGAAAAACATTTTCTTTATCGTGCCAACGTTTCGATCTTTATTGTGGCCATCTTCAGGGCCTGGGATTTATAAACTAATTTATAAATTGTTTAAATTTTACAAATATATGTAGGATGTGAAAAAAATTGCAAAAACCCAAACAAAATCCCACAGCACTGTCTACCCACCATTCTAAACACCAACATTTCGACTTCAACAATCCAGAAATATTACACACAGAACAAAGCAAACATAAACGTAACTTTTTAGAAATGGTTTACATCAACAGAGATAAACACAGCATCAATTACTGAACAGACACATGTAAACTCAGTCGCAGCTACGCCAATATCATTAATCAAATTCAATATCGATCACATACATATATCATCACATCACACAAAACATATAACATATAAAACATTCATCACATTCCACACATCAAACATTTTTACATAGTCTAATTCTTCAACAATTTGGCTTTCCTTTCCCTAATTATCCCCGTCTATATAATCCTGAAAAGATAATCAGGACGAACCATTACCAATTTTTTCCTATTGTCGGCTCTGTCGGCTCTTTTCGCCTCAAAGAAGCCGACTCCTTATATAAAAATGTCTTTCTATCCCGATTTCCTTCCCCACCCCTTCAAAATCCAAAGTATATAAACATAAAACACCAATATCTCACTGCACTCTCAACACGACTCACAAAAATGACATATATACACGGAAAACCAACATTTTGAGTGAGTACAAATACTTTGATTGAATCTACAATTTTCTAGCATTGCATAAATTCATTTTTTTATCTAAAATTTTCTCCACTGTCGTTGACTAACCTTTGTAAGGTAAAGACGTGTACTCGGAGCTCCAAGGGATTATAGATCCGCCGCACCGATAAGTACAAGCCGGGTCGATCGATAATTCACTTTTTAACTATCCTTTATTTTTCTTTTTTTTTACTTTTTTTTTTAATGGTAAAACGGTTTAGTTGTTCATTATAATTTCTTTTGTGCCATCTGTCTCCGATTATTTTGTTTTATGTCACTAACCTCTCGTCTCTTGTAAATAAGTGTTTTAATAAGCTTAAATCTAGTAAATAACATTTCTGTTCTTTTTTCTTCCTTACTTGTACAAACTCTTTCCTTGTACCGTGCCCCACCGAAGTGAAACGTCATGTCGGAACATAGTACAGGAAAAGACCCGCCCGTGCCACTGTCAAACAATACAAATATCGTTGAATTTGATGGTACTCCATCAATTAGTAACCCTAAAAGACCTCTTTCCTCCTCATCAGCCGAATCAGAAAATATAAAAACAAAAAAAAGTACCCCATGACATAGCGGACACTACCCCACTATTCCTGGGGTATAGTGAGGCGGGTGATCCGCCCAGCGAGTCCGCATGAAACATTGACCAAAATTTCACCCTTTGTGGTCAACCGTTGCATCGTTTCTGCTGCCGGCACCCCAAAAACCATTAAAAAAATTCGAAATGGAACATTCTTGATCGAATGTAGCGACATTAGACAAAGCCTACGCCTATTTACCCTAACAAAACTTCACACAACCCCGGTAATCGTTGAAGGACATAAATCCTTAAACTCCTCTAAGGGAGTCATCTTTTCCTACGAACTTAGTGAAATTAGCGAGGCTGATTTAAAAGCTGCACTAGCTAGTCAAATAGTCAAAGAAATATGCAAAACACAAAAAGAAGTTAATGGCCAAAAAATCCCATTGGTACTATGATTTTAACCTTTTCAACTCACAATCCAAAATGTAATCAAGGCGGGATCCATCCAAATTCGACCGTACATTCCAAATCTTGGCAATGCAAAAGATGCCAAATTTGGACACGCAACGTCACTATGCCCCAACCGTAATCTCTACGTAAAGTGTGGTAACATGGAACAAGCTGACAACTAAAGTTTTATAGGAAAATGCATCAATTGTAATGGCACCCGTCAAGCAAATTATCGACTCTGTCCGAAATATTTCGAAAAAAAAACGGAAAATAGCGTTTACTCACAGAATTAGCTTCATTGAAGCAAGAAATGGATACAAAAAATTCCAACACCTAATCTCACATTTAGACAAAATAGCCCTCCAAAGAGAGTACATCATGCGCAGAATCAAAAAGAAATGGTATCCGCCCTGACAGCTCAGGTTGTAGAGCTAACCAAAACATTAACAATCTTTACCAAAAAAACCTAATCCTCTCTGTCAGAAAAAGAGGGAGTCCCATAACAAAACACACTCCCTTAACCAAACTAGTACGAAACACGACAAAACCGTAAGTAAAACTCCCTTTCCCACCTGACAAATAACCAAAATCCCCTCCCGCTAAAACAAACACCAACAAAGATGATAATAACCCTAAAACCCAGCGCCAAAAAACCCCTCCCTCTCACCATGGATCACAACTCACCATTCACCATAATACAATGGAACATTAACGGCTTTCCAAGCAGACGAGAAGATCTTAAATACTTAATTAGCGAGAAACACCCTAATATACTTTGCGTCCAAGAAACACACTTCAAAACAAATCAAAAAATCAAAATAAAATATTATGATATGATTAGAAAAGATTGTACCGATAAATCAACAGCATCAGGAGGGGTCGCCATACTAGTGGAATCCTCCGTAAGTCATAACCAAATAAATCTAAGAACAAATGTACAAGCCGTAGCGACCCAAATCTTATCCCCATTCAAATGCACGATTTGCTCAATATATCTTCCACCTGGCGGACAACTAGAAGAAAAAGAACTTACCGATCTCTTTTCACAACTTCCCGAACCTGTCTTAATCTCAGGGGACTTCAATGCACACAACACCATATGGGGTTCTAAAATAACCAGCACACGCGGAAGAACATTACAAAAAATCCGCTCCGACTTAAATCTACATTTAATGAACGATGGGTCTGCACACAATTAAATAGCGCTCATGGAACTTACTCTTGCATAGATATGATCTTATGTAGCCCTAGGATTTTCGAAAGATTAGACTGGTCCGCATCAAATAATTTCTACGGAAGCGATCACACACCTATCTTCATCCAATCACAGATTCACTGTCACCATATTAAATTAAAACCAAGATGGTTAGTTGAACGTGCCGATTGGAGACTATTTCAAAGTAAATTAGTAATCTCAGATGTAAATTTCCATACAAGGATTGAAGTTGCGGTCCAAAATGTCACAGATTCCATAGTGGATGCTGTTAGACATAGCATTCCTAAAACATCAGGATCTATCCCTCGACTACCAGTTCCTTGGTGGAACGAACAGTGCTCACAAGCTCTGAAAAATAGAAGACACGCTCTACGACAGTTCCAACGATCCCCCACCTGTGAAAACCTAGTTAATTACAAAAGGCTGAAAGCTAAAGCAAAATGGACTTTCAAACAAGCTCGTAGAACCTCATGGATTATTTTCACCGAGTACCTCTCAAGCCACACCCTGCCACAAAAGTTTGGCAAAAACTCAAACAGGTAATTTCCGGAAAGAAAACTTATACTCCACTGCTTCACACAAGCAGTGTAATAAATACGGATCCAGTGGACATCTTAGAAGCCCTAGGCAAGCACATTTCACTAACAGCAGACGATAGTTCATACGACCCGAACTTCTTAAAAAAAACAAAAAAACTGCATGACTCGCAAGATTCCGATATCCTGACGATGACAATAATCCTCTTAATTATCCAATCACATTAAGAGAATTAGATAACACCCTACATAAAATCAAAGGCTCATATCCAGGCGCTGATAACATACACTACGCCATGATCAAAAACCTTGCACTGCCTCACTGAGGGAGCTCCGTAAGGTCAATCATATTAAAAGAAAAACCAAAGACGGAGGAGCCCCTGGGTCCCTCCTTTTTCGGCGGTGGTGGCTGGGCGGCTGACTATACGCGCTCCCCAGAACTGACACACATGCGAATCCACATACACACACTCACACACCACTGTACACATACACATGCATAGCTACATAAAGGCAATGGTAGCCCTTGCTGGTTTTTAATTTTCTAGCATTGCATAAAATCATTTTTTTAATCTAAAATTTTCTAGCATTGTATAAATTATTTTTTATCTAAAATTTTCTAGCATTGCATAAATTCATTTTTTTTTATCTAAAATTTTCTAGCATTACATAAATTCATTTTTTTATCTAAAATTTTCTAGCANACTTTATTTGCGAAATACAGTTGACAAAGAATAATTAAGTTTACCAATTACAATGATGTGACTTCACTGGTTTCTAGGCAAGGAATGTTCTTACATTTTAAATTATAAACAATTACGTTTCCCTGGTGGGAGAGAGTGCTGATTGCAATTCTGAGAATGCCACCTGCATCTTAGCATTGTAATCTGATAATATCCGATAACTCCTCCCTTCACAGATTGAACCTTAGGGTTCAACTATTTCATTAATTACATTATTTTTCATTAAGTTTGAGAATACAAATTTTTCTAGTTTCTTATAGCTAACAATACAAACTAGTATGATTACAAATAGTATTACATATAGTAGAAGTGTCCATATGTTAGGATAGGTTAATACATTATAAGATTGGTTTATTGGATAGACATTGTTCGAGTTAATCTTTTTTATACTGAAAGTTTTTAGTTTTAGATTAATATCCGGAGACTGTTTTGATGAAAGCGATAGATCGAAGTCCTGTATCAAGGTTGGTTTCCCATAAGTGGTTGATTCGTAGACCAGTTCTCCATTGTTTGTTTTGATGAGGAATATTCCTTCCAAAGTCTTCGTTTCGATGTAATTGTTTTGAAGAATCTTGATTTTGTCTGGAGTTATGAATACTGCTAGAAATTGGTTGATTTCCGGAATAAATGTGAGATGGTTGTCTTCAATCGTTAGTTCCGTGAACTTGCATGTAGAAATATTTCCGTTCAACAATAATCCTTCGATGTAGGAGTCTTGATGATTCGGTGTTATGGATTTTGGACATCGGTATACCTTGTTCTTTACACAATCTCCATTATAAGTTAATATTTTATTGTTCTTTGATTTTAGAGCATAATTTGTTTCGGGGATTATGGTAACAAGTTTTTTGTCATATTTTGTTGGAATGGGTTGAAGATTGAACAATTCAAAGTTTTCCTCAGAAAATAGGGGTAATTGAAGAAAATAAATTATCTTAAGGTTTTCTTCAATTTTACAATGAACGCTTAACATATTTTCAAAATTTATTATATTTTTATAACTTACATCGAACAATAATTGAGATTTTAAATAAGTTTCTAGGCGTTTTAATTCTTTAAACAATTGATGTGTGTTTATTATGCTTGGATGCATGACGTGTAGTTTACAAAATCTTATGGAATTTTCGATGTCTTGAAGAGTATTCAGGAACAGTTCAAAAAGGATTTGAAGTTGGTTAAATGAATCTTTAATTTCAGCTATTTCTGTATAATATTTGACTTTTCGTCCTATTAAATTTATTTTATATTCAATTTCTAAACTATTCGATTGAATGGTTTGTATAGTTTCATTGAAATTATTTATAAGTTCGTTGTTTAAAGAATACATTGATTTTATTTGGTTTTGAATGTTGTTTTGGTTATCCTCAATGTGCAAAATTAAGTTGTCAAATTTTTCCTTGTCCGTATTATCTAAATTTCCGGTAATAAATTTTATGATTGTACCTAGTCCGTTAATAAGTCCTCTTTTATTCCTAATCGTTTTATGAATAGTTATGTGGTTGAGTTTTTCCTCAATAAGCGATTTTGAATAATTTATTATGTTGCGGACTGGTAGTGTTTGTTCTACAATACTCTTGTTAAATTTGATGTATTCTGTGATTTTGTGATATTGCTTTTGTAGTATGTCGATTTCTGAAATTAAATCTTTTAAATCATAGTAATGCACCATAGTATGTTTTGAAATTTCTAATCTCGCGTTCCCTAAACTGACTGGTAGAAGTCGTAGGCGAAGCTGGAGGCGAATACCGCGAGTAACCTGCAACATCATCATTCTTCTTGTGAAATTGATAAGGAAACTGTCTTGGACGTTTTATATTGGATAAATGAATATTCGGTTTAGTGCTATAATGAGATTTTTCTATTAGAGCTGTTTTCAAATTAGGGTTTTTTACTTTTACTTTTTCTCTTTTAAATCGTGGTCTCAACTTATTCTGTTTTTGTTTGTTTTTGACATAAACTATGTCTGGTATTTATGGTAATTCTGTTCTTGCCAAGTTTCTCTTACTAATAACATTTTCTTTGCTGGTCAAATTATTTTCATTAGTTAATTGGTAAATGGTTTTTACTTTTTCTTTATGATTATTTATATAATTGTTAATCAATTGGGTTTCTAAATCTATATTCAGTGGTGATTCTCGTTCTATATGACCGTTAATAATTTCTATGGGTTTTAGTTTGGTGACGGAATGAATTGAGTTATTGTATGCCAAAATAGAAAAGTTAACTTTACTTTTAATTGTATTATTTTCAAAATTTGGATTATTGTTTAGGAGTCGGATGTGTTCGATTAGGGTTGAGTGAAAACGTTCAATCACTGGTCTCTAGGTTTGGATATAGTAGTTTAGAATCACCATAGTAAGTTTGTGAACATTGAACAAAAAATTATTTTTCATAGTTCCGGCTACTAAAACGATTATTTCACCAATATTTACAAGTTTAGATTGATCGCATATAAAAAATAAAAAAATTTTCAATGGTATCAACGGGTTTGTCCGAAACCTTTTAGTATTGGAGTTATCATTGTTTATTTGAAGTAAGGTCGTGAAATCTTAAAAAATCAGAAAAAGTGGAATAACTGCGAAACTGTTGAGATTCGGTTCATAGTTAATTAGGACTTTTTGGTTCTTTTTTTCAATGTAGAATGTGTGGGCAAAGTTTGTAACATGAGTAGCCGAACACCCTGTTCAGTCACAGTTCTAATCTGACTTTTGTCGAGTGAACAACGCTACTGTTTACGTAGATAATCCCAAACTGAGTATTAGTACTTACCTTTGTTCCCCTTTGGTTACCTTTAAAAAAATTTTTTTTCATTTAATTTCTCAGTTATTAAGGAAGTATTGGGTTGCCGGAAAATAATGCAGGATTTTGGTATTAAACAAAAAAAAAGAAACTAGTTACTTTAAAGCAATGTTCTTTAATCAAAATAATTTCCCATACTCTCAATACATTTCTCCCAACGTGTTGGTAACTTATTAATTCCGTCTGAGTAGAATTCAGAATTTTTAGAATTGATAAAGTCAATAAATGCATTTTCCAGTTCCGTTTGATTTTTGAATATTATGTGTTGTAAGTAGTGGTCCAGGTGTCTAAAAAAATGGTAGTCAGTAGGCGAGAGGTCCGGAGAGTAGGGTGGGTGAGGCAAAGTTTCATAGCCAAGCTCCAATAATTTTTGTGACGTTACACGTGACACATGTGGTCGAGCGTTGTCATGCAACAAAATGGGCCCTTTCCGATTGACCAAAGAGGGCTTCATTACTGCCAATTTCTGATGCATGGTATTAATTTGGTTACAGTATGATTCAGCATTGATGGTTTCGCCAGGATTTAAGAAGCTGTAGTGTATTAAACCAAATGAAGCCCACCATACCGTAACCATTACCTTTTTTTGATGAGTTGGGGGCTTTGGAGCTTCTCCTTTGTCGAGCCACTGTCCAGAACGTCTAGTGTTATCGTAGAGAATCCACTTTTCGTCACATGTAACAATTCTGGCCAGAAATGGGTCATTTTTGTTTCGACAAAGAAGTGATGCACAAACATCAAAGCGCTGATTTTTTGGCGATCGTTTAATGAGTGTGGAACCCAATTTTCGAGTTTTTTCACTTTTCCAATCGCCTTGAGGTGGTCAGCGACGGTCGTTTTACTGACTTTGAGTTGCTCTGCAAGTTCTCGAACAGTTGTTTTGGGGTTTTCTTCCACCACTGATCGCAGAACATCATCATTAAGAGAGGAAGGCCTTCCACGACCTTCTTCATCTTCAAGGCTGAAATCTCCCTCCCGAAATTTTTTAAACCACCTTTGCACAGTGCACTCATTAACACAACCCTCGCCCCAGACTTGGTTAATGTTTCTAGCCGTTTGGGCTCCGCTTCGGCCGAGTTTAAACTCGTAAAAGAAAATCGTACGAAATTCTCGCTTTGACATTATAAGGATGACTGAATTATTTCCAAGTAGCGGAATGCTACAGAGGTAAACAAACAATATCATTTGGAAGAGGATTAATAAGTGTTGACATTCATACAAATGAGTAATCCTGTAAACGTAAACAGAATATTTTATATAGATTTTTTTTAATGAAAACTTAAAATCCTGCATTATTTTCCGGACAACCCAATAATAATTTTGTTTGTGTGTATTTACGTCCAGCAATCACGTAGTACAAACATTTTATAGACTTGATTTTCTATCCTGGTCTCAATCGCTGTTGACATTGAGTAAAACCATCTCTCTTTTGATTTACAATTAATTTATCTTAATTTCCCTTTTGGAATACAATTCCTTTTATTTATAAATTGAAAAAATTATACAAGAGTCATTGCTGAAACTAGCTCAGGAAAAGATCCCCCAAGCCCAATGGAAACACTAAAATGTCCAACTCAGTCTTATAAACGACCCGTCTCAGCATCCAATGAACATGAAAATCAAAGTAAAAAAAGAATCAACGATTCAAAGGGTAAAACGGAACAAAAAAAGCCGCTTCCAATTTTTTTGGTCATTCGTCATAAGAACGAATAATCCAATTTGTCTGGGATCTCTCCCTTTGTAGTCAATCGATTCATTGTCGCAGCAGCTGGACCACCAAAGTCAATTAAAAAACTAAGAAACGGAACTTTCTTAATTGAAGCAAATAATGAACAACAAAGCAAATCATTACTAAGTATGAACTTGCTCCACACAACCCCGATAACTCTAGAAGGACATAAATCCCTAAATTTTTCAAAAGGTGTGAGTTATGTTCCTGAATTGTCATGTTTGTCTATTGAAGAAATAAACAGGGAATTAACTGATCAATTCGTCACGGATTTACATCGAATCTATAAAATGGAAAATAATGGGAAAATACCAACAGGCACCCATACCTTACTCTTACCTTCACCCCCCATCCCACCACTTCCATAAAAGCAGGTTATCTGTTTATAAAAATCCGTCCTTATATAATGTGAACACTGTCTTAATTTGGACATGCTAGTAATAATTGTCCAATGAGGAGTTATGAGCAAATTGTGGCAAGCCGTCAAAACGCTGATGACTGTCTGCAAAACTGTGTCAATTGCAATGGAAACCACTCAGCTACCTAGCGCATGTGCCCGAAATACATTGAAGAAAAGGGTATCCTAAAAATATCCATTGAAAAGAAAATATGTTTTGTAGTTGAAAAGAAAGAATATAAAAAATTGCAACCACCACCGCTCACGAAACCCTCGATTAGTTTCAGAAACGTAGTTCAACATAAACCCTCTTCAGAATGTACATCTTGCTCTGAGTTAAAAACTACAATTGCCAACTTAACAGCGCAGATATCATTCCTGACAGAAACTTTGGTGCAGTTCACCAAAAAAAATATAATCCTTCCAATCACTAAAAACCCCACTCCCCCCAACTCATACAACAATCAGGGCAAAAGCATACCAAAACACCCTCCACATCAAAACCAAACAAGGACACTATTCCCTATCTTACTAATGACACCAATAAATCTACCAATAGCATAACTATTACTCTTGCTCCGAAACTAACCTCTAAGTCCACTGGAAGCAGACCCCAATCTCGATCAAAATAACAGCAAATCAACCTTTCACAATTGTGCAGTTGAACATAATGGCTTCCATACGTGTCAAGACGATTTAAAGATCTTGCTTCGAGATTTTCAACCTAACATTCTTTGCCTTCAAGAAACACATTTTAAAGACAATCACAAAATCACATTTAAAAATTTTGATGTTTTTAGAAAAGACAACATTTCAAACTCTATAGCATCTGGGGGGGGGGTAGCAATATTTGTGGACTCGTCCCCCTCAACTCTACAATAATTCAACTAAATACAAATTTACAGGCCGTTGCTATTTCACTCCAGACCCCATTCAAATGCACTATCTCCTCAATATATTTACCCCCTAATCAACATATAGCCTCACAAGATATTTTTTTTTCTTTTCTTTAATGGCTTTATGTTCTGTGCACATTAGCCAATGTTATTATGCGAATTCGTTTTGGGGGGAAGGGTAGCATGAAAAAAAGGCTAGAGGCGACGATGGAAATTGAACCCACAACCGCGGGGTCTACGAGCCGAGAGTCTCACGCGAACCACTCGGCTACCGCGGCTCCCTCTCCCAAGATATTGAAGACTTATTTTCGCAATTACCACAGCCTGCATTAATTGTCGGGGAGTTTAATGCTCATAGTGTGGCATGGGGATCGTCAACTACAAACTCACGTGGAAACATACTCGAACGAATTAGAAGTGATTATAACCTAATTTTGTTAAACGATTTAACCCCCACACATATTTGTGGCGCGACTGGCACCTTTTCAAATTTAGACTTGACCTTTAGTAGCCCCCAACTTTTTGACCTTTTCAATTGGTCTGTGTCCGAAAATTACTATGGAAGTGACCATGCCCCCATGTTTATCCAAAAACACTTTGAAAACTTTCACTTATGGAAAAAACCTAGGTGGGTGTTGGAAAATGTCAACTGGAACTTATTTCGGAATAAACTTACCCTCCCAGCAGTGGACCCTCCTACTGACATCGAATTAGCAATTAAAAATCTTTCCAACTCATTACTCGCGGCAGCAAATCAAACAATCCCGAAATCAACTGGTCTTAGCCCTCGCCCCCAGTGCCTTGGTGGAACGCTGAATGCAAATCAGTCCTAATAAATAGAAGACGAGCCCTAAAGCCAGGAACACACTTACCCGATGCTACGCCATGCGACGCTACCCGATGCTACCCGACGCCTTGCCACGTTTTGGTGGGGTGTGCACATCTATCCGACGCAAGCACACGTCGCGTACAGTCCACAGCGTTTATCGCAATCGCAACGCATCTTTTGCTCTTAATGCACTATTTTGAGCAAAACCTTGTAATAAATTGTTAGTTAAATTTTATGAGCACAACCATCTAATAAATTGCTAGTTAAACTTAATTGTTTTAAATAATGTTTCTCCTAACCATCTTAATTAAACAATGTTTATAAAAACTTATGCATTTTTTATGTCGTTTAATTTGGTTTACATTAAAATTACATGTTGTAATTAATATAACGAGAAAATTACATGTACTTAGTTTGAAATAAACTACAAAAAATATGAGTGTCTTGTTCTGATGCTACCCGACATTACAAAATGGTGTAATTTTACGAGCAAAACTATTGTTAATTAAATTTTATGAGCGGTTCCAATTTTAGTATATGTACCGCCGAAGCGAGTACAATAAATTGATAATTAAATTCATTATATATAAAAATCAGTACATGTATGTGTAATGTAAATAGATAAAATAAATGAATAAATGAAAGAGTTTTCTGACTAATTGGTTAGTAATTTTAAACAAAAGTATAAAACACAACAGTTAAATCAATTTAGTATTCAAATGGAGATTGGGGTGGCTGTGGCTAGTGGTGGCCGGGCGCGGAGGCTTCTCCTGCCCGGGACTTTGAGGGCTTTTAATACTGGACTTTTAATTAGATTAAATATATAAAAGGTTGCAAAAACAAAAATACATTATCAGCAGTGTTCAAAAAATTTGTAACATAAGATTAAAAAAAATGTGTAAAATTGTATTAAATGAGATTAAAGATATAAAAGATGACAAAAACAAAAAGACACTGTTTGCAAAGTATGCTAATTTTTTTTCTTTAATTTTTAAACTTAAGATAAGAAAAAATCTGTAAAATTATATTAAATTAGATTAAATACTTAAAAGGTAACAATAACAAAAAGATATTATCAGCAAAGTGCTCATAAAAATTTTAACATAAGATAAGAAAAAATGTGTAAAATTGTATTAAGTAAGATTAAATTTATAAAAGGAATTATCAGCAGTGCTCAAAAAAATTTTAACATAAGGCAAAAAAAGTGTGTAAATTTTTATTAAATGAGATTAAAGATATAAAAAGTGACAAAAACAAAAAGACACTATCTGCAAAGTATGGTAATTTTTTTTATAATTTTTAAACTTAAGATACGAAAAAATCCATAAAATTATATTAAATTAGATTAAATACATAAAAGGTTACAACAACAAAAAGATATTATCAGCAAAGTGCTCAAAAAAATTTTAACATAAGATAAGAAAAAATGTGTAAAATTGTATTAAATAAGATTAAATTTATACAAAGTGACAAAAACAAAAAGACACTATCTGCAAATATGCTCAATTCTTTTAAAATTTTTAAACAGCTTTAAAAAATCTGTAAGATTATATTAAATGAGATTAAATACCCTAAAAAGAGGAAACACAAACAGACAAAATGTTAACACTGACTTCACTGGATTGTGGTGACGTAAAACACTTGACGGAAAGTTCCAGCGTAAAGGAAATGGTCATAAACGACAGGTGGTCGAATTTGGCGCCCATCCGGGGCATTTTCCGTTCACGGATATTATTTAAACCTGCCTGGTATACTTTCTTCACAATTAATCACTATATATTGAAGGACATTTTGAACTCATTGAAAATTACAAAAAGTGTGTATTTTTGTTTTAAAAAATACCTAAATTTGAACAAAGTTACCTTTATTTCGTAATCTATATTTTTACGTTAAACAATGCTTAAATTTGATTACTTAAATGTTTGTTATCAGTTGTTTACGTTATCAAAAACCAGTTTTGCATGATTAAGATCTTAAAACTTTCATTTTTACCTTTAGGTGTCCAGAAACCCAAGAAAGAAGTTGGCACTCGCCCATACAGTAACTACGATGAAACTACATCAATGGCTTGCCTTGAAGCCATCAAATCTTCCACGATGACCCAGAGGCAAGCTTCACTTACTTTCAAAATCCCGAGACGTACGTTAATTAATAAACTGGGTAAAAAACACCTCAAAAAACGAGGGCCCCCCATTATTTTCTTCAGATAAAGAAGAGATATTTGTCTGGTGCATTGTTAATATGGCGAAATGCGGTTTCCCAGTCACCGAACTAGATTTGAAAATGCTTATTAAAGATTATCTAGACCAAATAGGACTTAATGTTCCGAAGTTCAACAACAATAAGCAGGGGCGGGACTGGGTACAATGTTTTCTACAGCTACACAGAAAACTGTCAACAAGATTTGCTGCGAATATTAAACGCAACACAGCTGCTATCACGACCGATGATCTACGAAACTACAAAGCTTTGGAGTTCTAAGGCGTTCCCCCGAGCAACATATTCAACTTAGACGAGACAAACTTACAGATGACCTCGGCGAAAGTAAAGTTTTGGCCAAAGGAGTTAAATATGTTGAAAGGATACAAAACACTTCCAAACTTGGGATATCAGTCATGTTTGCTGGGTCAGCTTCGGGGGGAATTGCTGCCTGTATATGTCCTACTTAAATCCTAAAAAAATGTGGTTGACATGGACCTCAAACACACGCTACAACAACGTCTGAATGAGTGGTTTGACTCTAGTGTATTCTATGATTGGTTCGAGTCCCTCTTTCTTCTACATGCGAGAAAACTGAGTGGAAAGAAAATGTCGTTTGTGATATTCTCAGTTCAAATATTTCAATAAAAGTATTACAATTATGTGAGGCCAACAACATAACGTTTATTTGTTTACCTCCCAATAACACCCTTTTAACCAATCCTTTGGATGAGAGTGTTTTCAGGGCGGTAAAGGCCCACTGACCTAGTCTTTTGTGTGAGTGGAAACAAAATAAAGTAAACCAAACTCTTAGAAAATATGACATTCCAACTCTTCTTAAAAAATTGTTGGAATTTAGTAAGCCCAACATCATAGAATATTTAATATCGGTCTTCAGGACATGTGGGATTGTGCCATGCAACATAAATGAATTAATAAAACGGATCCCATTGTCAGTTGATCTTGCCACAAGCAGTTCTTCAGGAGAAATAAGACGTTGCAGCAGGTAAAAGCATAACATCAGCAGATATTGGTATGTACTAGGGCACTAGCGGCTCCAAGCGAAGGAATAAAAAGAGAACTGATAAATGGTATGACTGACATGATATCAGATGATGACATAAATGGCAATTTGCTGGTGATGGATGAATCTGATCCTGAAGACCTAAATGTATTGGTAGAAGGAATGGAGGAAGAAACGAGAGTAGAAATGTACGAAGAGCGAAAGCTGAACCGAAAGTTCTCAGCTATTCAAAAGGATGTTGGGAAATTTTGTGTACGCTATGAAGGAGAACTGTACCCTGGCAAAATTATAAGATCTGTAGATGAAACAGCACTCCTTTCAACCATGACTAAAGATGTGAAGTGGCCTCCTAAAGAAAACTTACTTGGCTATTATTGGAAAGATATTGTTGGGAGCATCAACACGCCCCAACTTGTATAAAACAGAGTATGCAATGCCCGAGCTGCAAATTTTTTTCTTTTTTCTTATTTTCTTATTTTTATTTAGTTTTTACTTCTTTGTACCCTTGAATTGTATTTCTTTGCACAAAAATCAGTATAAATATGGTTTCCTCTTGTTTTTTCGCAAAGTTCCCAAACGTAAATGTAACAATTAATTAAGGTTTTTAGTTGAGATGGAAAAAAGCTAATGGCACGAGCGGGATTCGAACCCACGATCTTCGGCTAGATACGCCGCTGCTCTACCGTCTTTTTCTCTACCTGAAAAATGGCAAAAGGAGGGAAAACTCATAAGGTGGGGGTTGAGATAGGAAGTTGATGTCCGAGTGGATCGAGGTCACGATAGCTCAAGTGGTAGAGCAGCGGCGTATCTAGCCGAAGATCGTGGGTTCGAATCCCGCTCGTGCCATTAGCTTTTTTCATCTCAACCAAAAACCTTAATTAATTGTAATGTATTAATTGGTCAAGCGGGCCACGAAATTAGTGAATTTAACGTAAATGTAATATTGCTCCCAAAATAAAAAATAAAATAAAATAAATAATGTATTCAAATAAGCTCAGTGCAATTTGGAGGGTAGTAAGTAGAAGCCCTAAACAATGTTGGTGAATTTTTTTTTTTAATTACCACAAGCTAGGTAATAACCATTTTGACAGTACAACTTAAATGAGTGGAGCAAAGAAACCCTTTTATACGGTACATAAAAGTTTACAAAAACAAAAAGACACTATCTGCAAAGTAGGCTCAAAAAACATTTTTTTTCACTTGAGATAAGAAAAAATGTGTAAAATTGCGTTAATATGACTAAATACACTGATAGGCAACAAATTCCACCCAATTGATTTTTTTAAAATTTTCTCGATAAAAGAAAATTCTGCACTTTATTTGTTTCATTGTTTTTACCAATAAATATTTGTTTATACTATGTTTTAAACTGGGAATATCAATTAGAGGTAAACACGCTTCATTCTTAATCCAACACAAGGATAAATGATTTTTCAATGTTTACTTTTTATGGAATTTAAAATGTTTATTCAGTCTCATTTGAATTCTGAAGCAATAAACTGTTCAGTTTTCATCTTTGTTTTCTTAATTTAAATTTTTAAACTTAAAATTGCCCCTTAGTGCTGAGGATGTCACGCGTGGTGTGGCACTTATGGATGATGGACGTTCCATCGGGTGTGATGTGTGTCACATTTTCGAGAAACTGAGTCCTACCATCGAAGGCCCGGTTCTGGACGCCCTAGGGGAACAGAACCACAGGATGACCGTTTTTTGACTTTGAAGGAACAGCTGTGATGCAAGAATTTGCAAATGAATGTGGGGCTGACAATCCTACACTCCTAAGAGGAACAAAACTTAGCTGTGAGCCTTCAATATGTTAGCTTAACAACTGATGATATACAGCAAGTGGCAGAAACTTTGGGCCATCAGGAGAAACTCATTTAAAATTTTATAGGCAACCAGTTTCTGTGGTAAATGTATAAAAATTTATCTGTTAAACATAAACCCCTTCTTACAAGGTACCCAAAATTAGGGAGAGGGCCAATCAATAATATCATCTAGCAATAAAATAAAAAAAATAAAAGCTTTTTATGTTAAAACATTATAAATAACTTATTTATATACATGGGTATATATATGTATATGCATTTTTCTATGAAAACTGTATTTTAAATTGATTAATATTGTTAGTGTTATTTTCCTTCAATAGGTTGTTTTATTACATTTGTTTGTCTTATTATTTATCACATTCCACAGACGGAGACAACCAAAAAAAGGATAATTTCATAAAAATATTTATTATTTTTGTCTCCATTTACGAAATATAAAAATAATAAGATAACAAAGAAAAATTTCTCTATTATTAATCATCTAGGAATTGCATGCTTTGAGTGCTGAACTGAATTGAGCTAGCTGTTGATAGCACCCAGAGCCAACCTCAGTGGCTGGATGGAGAAGACGAGATCTGACCCAAGTCTCCCAACACCCTAGGTGGGTGATTCTTGAGGCTAGTCGGCAATTTGTTGTAAAAGCTGGAATTGCCAGTGGCCTGTGAGAAAGCTCAACTCTGCACAAGTGTAATCATTTGTGGATTTTTCATGTTTTCATTTCTTTATTATTCCCAGTTCACTCTGTCATGCAATATTCATTTCTATGCTCTAATAGAGAAAAAATTATTTGAGTGTAAATGATCTTCAGATTATTTTAAGTTTTGTTTTCAAATAATTATATAAGAACTTTTACTGCTGTGAATAAAATTCAACTTTATTTACCATTTTATTTTTCAAATCTAAAAACAAAGTTTTTTAATAATTCGATTGAAAATAAAAAATTGAGAAAATAATATTGGGTTGTCCGGAAAATAATGCAGGATTTTGGTATTAAACAAAAAAAAAGAAACTAGTTACTTTAAAGCAATGTTCTTTAATCAAAATAATTTCCCATACTCTCAATACATTTCTCCCAACGTGTTGGTAACTTATTAATTCCGTCTGAGTAGAATTCAGAATTTTTAGAATTGATAAAGTCAATAAATGCATTTTCCAGTTCCGTTTGATTTTTGAATATTATGTGTTGTAAGTAGTGGTCCAGGTGTCTAAAAAAATGGTAGTCAGTAGGCGAGAGGTCCGGAGAGTAGGGTGGGTGAGGCAAAGTTTCATAGCCAAGCTCCAATAATTTTTGTGACGTTACACGTGACACATGTGGTCGAGCGTTGTCATGCAACAAAATGGGCCCTTTCCGATTGACCAAAGAGGGCTTCATTACTGCCAATTTCTGATGCATGGTATTAATTTGGTTACAGTATGATTCAGCATTGATGGTTTCGCCAGGATTTAAGAAGCTGTAGTGTATTAAACCAAATGAAGCCCACCATACCGTAACCATTACCTTTTTTTGATGAGTTGGGGGCTTTGGAGCTTCTCCTTTGTCGAGCCACTGTCCAGAACGTCTAGTGTTATCGTAGAGAATCCACTTTTCGTCACATGTAACAATTCTGGCCAGAAATGGGTCATTTTTGTTTCGACAAAGAAGTGATGCACAAACATCAAAGCGCTGATTTTTTGGCGATCGTTTAATGAGTGTGGAACCCAATTTTCGAGTTTTTTCACTTTTCCAATCGCCTTGAGGTGGTCAGCGACGGTCGTTTTACTGACTTTGAGTTGCTCTGCAAGTTCTCGAACAGTTGTTTTGGGGTTTTCTTCCACCACTGATCGCAGAACATCATCATTAAGAGAGGAAGGCCTTCCACGACCTTCTTCATCTTCAAGGCTGAAATCTCCCTCCCGAAATTTTTTAAACCACCTTTGCACAGTGCACTCATTAACACAACCCTCGCCCCAGACTTGGTTAATGTTTCTAGCCGTTTGGGCTCCGCTTCGGCCGAGTTTAAACTCGTAAAAGAAAATCGTACGAAATTCTCGCTTTGACATTATAAGGATGACTGAATTATTTCCAAGTAGCGGAATGCTACAGAGGTAAACAAACAATATCATTTGGAAGAGGATTAATAAGTGTTGACATTCATACAAATGAGTAATCCTGTAAACGTAAACAGAATATTTTATATAGATTTTTTTTAATGAAAACTTAAAATCCTGCATTATTTTCCGGACAACCCGATATATATATATATATATAAAAGGCGTTTAATATCAAAAAACGATGCGAGGAAACAACTATTAAGTTTTCAGAATATTGCATAACATTTTTTTAATTTACCGTAAGAAAACAATATATAGAAGTATAAGATTTACAAGTTTGATAAGCAGTTACGATGTAACTATATTAACTAGCTAGTATTTATAGTCTAATCATTGTCATTATATTCGTATCTTTATAGTGTGTAATTAAAAGTGAGGTTATGAACCTTCTAAGAGATATAAAAGGAAAAGCGAAGGAAAACACAGAAATTTTTTTGATGAGTTTCCCATCTAGTTTGGTCCAGATCCAACAGAAAAACGTTGGATGTAAGAAAATTCATCAAGTCGTCTATGAGATGTAAGTGAAAAAGCGGAGGAAAACACACAAAAAATTTTTGACTAACTTCCTACTTAGTTTGGTTAAACGATAACAGAAAAACATCAGAAGTAGGCACAAAAATCGAGCGAACCGTCTAATAGATATAAGAGGAAAAGCAGAGGAAAACTTGGACATTTTTTTATAAGTTTCCCAACTAGTTTGGTCCAAACTTAACGGAAAAAGGGAGATGTAAAAGGATACAAGATTCCCTTCGGAACAATGGAAATAGACTTCTTCATTCCTTGAATTGCACACAGGGTGTCGGGAAGTTATTTTTTTTAGTATAAGAAAAAAATTTTCATTAGGAAGAATTCATCCCAAAAAGGCCAGTTATTAAATTTATAAAATATGTTAATCTGAAATAAATACACTTTCTTCTCTTTGTGAATGGTACTTGTTTTTGAATATACACCACCTGTATACAATTTTGAGTGTATATCATTTTCATCTTACTCTGTTCTACTACAATCTTGTTTTAATTAGTGAGGTCTTGTATGCACAACGTTGTAATAATTACTTGCAACATGTTGAAGATTAAGTAAAAAGTTGAAGAAGACACTTTTCTAATAGTTTGGTAATTCTCCAGGCACTGATTTTCATTCAAGAGTTATGAAGTATTGATAAATCAAGTAGGTGGTTGTTTGAGCTTATATTTCATCTTGGCAAGCAGACAAATTCTTTCAGAGAGAAGATATTTTGATTTAATAACTATCTTACTTGGGGTGGGCTCTTCCTTGTGACAAAATTGTACTTAAATTAGAAAATATCATTTTCCAACACTCATTGTGCAGTTCAGCTCAAGTAATTAAAATTAAAAATAATAAAAATTCTATTCTAATAGCTTAACTAATAAAGTCTTAACTAATAAAGTCAAATGCTAGTAGTCTTGGTGTAAAGGATATTGTGAAATTTTGCCTTGTTGTTTGCGGTGTGATGACCCTGAAATTTGGTCGTTACTGATCATTTTGGTCTGCCTATCCTCGCTGGGATGGTTTATTAAGCGCACATCAGTAATGCCCTCTTCACTGTTGTTTGAAGATTAGTTGAATCCATGATGAATCATCATCCTTCAACAATTGTTTAACCTAAAATAAAATTAAACATGTATTAGCGAAAGAACTGCTTTCAAACTCCACTTTTACTTCATGGATTTTAATTTTAATACAAAATTATTTTTTAGGTGAATCTGAAGTATATGTTTAAGCCTCAATCTCTAAAAAAATTACCATTTTTCAAACATGTTTTAAGTATTTAGTTGTCCAAAGAAAGTCCAAAAGGTTGCAATTTTTGTGAGTGATTTTCTCAAAAACTCTTCAATCCTAGATTCTCCTCTATTTTCCTTAGTATAATACACTAAATTATTCGAAAATCCTATTGATATATATGTATATATACAGGGTGTTAACTTACTAGTGTACCTCTCGTTTTCTCAAAAACTACTCAACCTAGAAAAAAAAAATGTTACAGGTTTTTAGCAAAAAAACTCTGCCTTTTCAAAGATTACAGTTATGCAACAACATTTTTAATCCATTCATGTTTAGTGATCTAATTGACAATGTTAATTATTTCAATTAATTATTGTTTTGATGTAAGGTCTTGGTTGAGATGAATTATCAATTGTGGTATCCAATGAAGTTTGTTGTGTTTTATCTCTACTTGAGTGAGTTAACATGGATTTGTTTTACCTGTCAGCAAAATGGATTTTTCACATTTCGCATTGGTATGAATTAATTTGTTTTTGGTACAAATGAATCCAACTGAAGTTTGAATATTCCAAATTTCAATCAAAGTTTCTATTGAGTCATTATTTTCCTCTATGTTTTTTCTTCGTGAGATACTTTACATTCTAATGTTACATGCTGGGAGTTGAAAAGTGATGGAATTGAGCGTAAATAGTATAGCTCATATTCAGTCTTTTCCAATGGTAGTGTAAGTAGATATAAAATTTTGTTATTATAATTATGAGAACTCCTAGGAGGCCTCTGGCCTATCCCTGATGGATCAGGGGGAGTCACCCACCTTGGTGTCTGAGCAACTCCGAGGTTGGGCTCTGATTGGGCACCATCGACTTGTTTGGTAATTTCGGCGCCCTTACGTTCCCTAAAACTAGTCATTCTCACACTCGCTCATAAAATAAATACTTACATACTCCTATATACAAACCCAATTACACATGCATATCCTCTGTCTAGAATCCGGGTCGGGGAGTACTCGACATCCTGCCTCGTCCCGGCTTGGCTGAGCAGCGGTGGAGCCTTGAGATGACATGCTGCACCACCGCCCAGCATACTCCTCTTCTAACATAAACTTAACCTAAACTTTAACCTATGAAATAAATACCCCACTATATACAACCCATTATCCCAATATCACTCAAAGTAAAAAGTTTTTCTTTAAACTCGCTGCCATGCTCGAGCATTCCCTATAGTCCGGTGGTATTCCATTTCGGCCTATACGGGGCCAAGCTGCGACACCCCTCCAACACGTGCGACAACGTGAGTCTATTATCTTAGCACACTGGGCACCTAAGTCGACTCGCGACGACCAACAGGTACCCATGAGTCGCACGTCTGTGACCGATCCGCAGGCAGGTCAGGACAACGCTTTCCCTTCGAGTTATCCTCTCCGGGCTCCACCGGTAGACCGTCGGCTTGACCACCAGTGCGTAAGTCGAGTCGGCCCAGCGACGCTTCCACTCTTCTAATATCATATTTTTCACTATTCTCTTAGCCGTCACGCCGAATCGGGGTGGTCTCAACATCATCACTGTGAGGGACGAGAGTACCCGCCTTCGCGGCCAGGTCCGCTCTCTTGTTCCTCTCCAGTCCGACGTGCCCTGGAATCGAGGCTAAAACCACCCTTTTCCCGGCGCGAACAATGTACGCATATTTTAATTGGATTTTGCCGACCAGTAGATCCCGTGTATAGGGGAATCTCAGGGCTCTCACCGCGCTGAGGGGGTCAGTGCATATGAGAACAGTTTCGTCCTCCATGCCCGACACCCCCAGCATCGCGTGCCAAATCGCGTATAGCTCGGCGGTGTACACGCTGCACTCTCTAGGGAGTGGGTGGGAGGAGCTCTCCTCCCGCGTGCACACCCCTAATGACACACCCGCCCCGGTCTTAGAGCCGTCCGTGAGGACGGTCTTACAACCGGGGAGCCGAGAGCGGGGTGCAAGGAACTCCGCTTTATATTGGTGCGGCATGGTACGCGACTTCGGCAGGGCTGCCATATCCTCCTGGACGAGTACGGCGGGGAGGGTCGAGGGCGGCACTGGCTGGTGACCCAGCGGAAGAACCGGCCCCAGTACCATTCTCCCTCTCCAGGGATTGGGCAAAGCGGATTTCTTGAGGTCGCGTCGGGTGGGCAGCCTGGAATACTTATCCTCGTGATGGTTGCCCGGGATCATCACCGCGAGCGGATTGCCCGGTTTGGCCAGCACGGATGCCACATATCCATCAGTAGAAGAGCTGCTCCCGCCTCAGGTCCGGCGGGAGGACACCCACCTCTCATCAAAGGCTGGCCAACAGAGTGGTCCTGAAGGCGCCTGACACCCCTCGAAGACCCTGACAGAATAGAGGCGGTCGGGTTTAGTCAGGCGGGACCTCCTTGCAGAACCATATGCCATACATCCGTAAAACATTAGAGCACAGCAGCGAGTCAAATATCCTTAGTAATATTTCCTTTTCAGCCCCCCCAACGAAAGTTCTCCAAGAATCGCAGGAGCTGGATTATCCTTTGGCACTTTCCTTCGATGGCGTCGACGTGGGTCTGCCAACGTAACGTCGAAGAGGAGACAAAGGAACTTCACGCTGTCGACGCCCCGGATCGTTACGCCACCCAAGCAGATCTGGGGAGGAGTTACATGCTGAGAGTGATGGAATTGAGTGTAAATAGTATAGCTCATATTTAGTCTTTTTCCAATGGTAGTTTAAGTAGATATAAAATTTTGTTATTCAATAATTTACAATCCATGCTCATAATTTGCACAAAGTTTAACATATTTTTACATTCTATTTCTAATGGAATTTCCATATCATAAATATTGGGAAATTTTAGATAATTGAAATAGTAGTTCATGTGTGGAAATAAGGGATGCACAGAATTATGTTTGCAAAAGTTTAATGAATTCTCTGTCTACTATGACTCACAAGATCATGTTATAAGAAAAGACAAATGTCCAATTGGTTAAGTATGGGTTGATTAATTAAGTTCTATGTAGTTATTTTAATCATGGTTTAATTTAATTTAATTTGATTTGAGCTCTTTATCATTTTCGTTGATGACTTAAATAGTATTTTGAATTCTTCAATAATTTCTTTGTTAATGGTGTGTTGTGATGAAATTTGAGCTTGTAGGGCAACTTGGTTCTCTTCTAAAAGTAAAACATTTCCTTATAATATTTACCATCGTTACCATCTAGCATGCTAGTAGCGGTACAAATTTGACATGGTGCGTATTCCGTGCTTTATTTTGTTTGTAAATGTTAAGGTTGACTGTCCGTATGAAAAATAACTTGGAATTTTTTATCAAATGAAGTATGGCGTTCTTTTCTGACTTATTCATATGATCAGTTCTAATAACCACATTATCGTTTGTATCAAGAGCAGTTAAGTAGAAATTGACTTCTTTATTGGACTGCAGTTCCTTCCAAATTTTCGAAGGGCACCACGTAATCATTTACATTTTCTACAATGAATGGTCTTTTTATTACCTCGATAACCCGTTCATGATTTTTGTTGATGATAAGACCACACACTTCGTGATTTTGTACCTTGATCAGAAATCGGGAATATTTGTTTGTACTCATTAAAGAGTGAAAGGGTAGAACGGCCTCGCCGTCAGTAATATTATGAATTTTTATTTTAATAATACTTTCCGAACCCACCTCTAATGCGAAGAAGTGCGTTGGATTATCATTGACGAGTCAACAGATTTTTCCTCTGCTCCTCGTTCCTTATCAATTTCGTGGTACACCATGCGATAATTTTTATTTGCTACGTTATTTCATCCTTATTAAAATCTAATTTAATGTTTAATATTTTAATGCTATCTAATCCGAATAATATGTTGAATTTCCTGTGGAATTTGAATAAGAATATTTCTAACGATCAAAATTTTCTTTTAAAAATGTCTTAATGCTACAGTTGCCATTACTAATCCTATTAACGGTTTTTTCTTCAAATAGGTTTTTGATTAACCCTTTAAATGGCACAATTTCCCAGTACACTTCTCCCAACTAGATGGCAACTTCTCTATACCCACGGAATAGAATTTTGAGCCTTTATTGTTAACAAATTTTGGAAAAGCATTTTCTAACGACTTTGAACAATAAAATTAGTCGGCAGGTGAGATGTCTGAAATGTAGGGAGGGTGAGGCAGAACCTCATAAGTCATAACGAAGATCCAACAGTTTTCGAGTTGTCATATGTGAGACATGGGGCTGAGGGTTGTCGTGTAACAGAATCGGCCTTTCCCGATTGACCAAAGATGGCTTCAACGTTGCCAATTTCTGTTGCATTGTGTCAATTTGAGAGTGTATTTCAGCATTGATTGTTTCGCCAGGATTCAAGAAGCTGTAGTAAATTAGCCCAAATGAAGCCCACCAAAGTCACCATCACCTTTTTTTTAATGCGCTTTGGGAATCGTAGAGCTGCTTCTCCTTGTCGAGTCACTGATCAGAACCTCTTCTGTTATCTAGAGAATCCACTTTTCATCACAAGTAACAATTCTATCCAGAAAAGGTTCATTTCTGTTTCGGCAAACAATTGTTGCACAAACTTCATAACTATGATTTTTTTGGCAGCCGTTTAATGCATGAGGGACCCAATTTTCCAACTTTCCAATTGCCTGGTGGTCAGCAAAGGTCGATATGCTAACCGAAATATTCTCTGCAAGCTCTCGAAGAGTTGTTCGAAGATTTGAGCACGCAGAACATCGTAATCTAGGAAAGAAATCCTTCCATGACCTTCTTTGTCTTCAAGACTAAAGTCTCCTCTCGATTTCATCTTGGCAAGCAGACAAATTCTTTCAGAGAGAAGATATTTTGATTTAATAACTGTCTTACTTGGCTTACTTGACTCTTCTTTGTGACAAAATTGTACTTAAATTAGAAAATATCATTTTCCAACACTCNTCTTAAAAAATACTCAACCTAGAAAAAAAAGTAACAGGTTTTTCGCAAAAGCTCTGTCTTTTTAAACGCTGCAGTTATACAGTAAACTTTTTTATAGTTAAAAACGATTTTGTGTAAAGCTTTTTCTGTTTGGTCTTTTACTCCAGGGGTAGCATGTTTTTTGGCCGTATGGTTTTTTTCTATTTGTCTGTTGAACATCAGTTCTACTAGATTGCTTTTAATTTTTATACGCATTTTCTTTTCAAAAGAGACTGAACTCTCTTGAAGCATTAAAATCCAAAATTTTATCTTAATTTTCAAAGTAATTTAATAGTTCAAACAGATGCCAAAAAGTTGTCATTTTTAGGTACGATTTTCTCAAAATCTATTCGGTCTATTATATTACACCAATCTTTTTTTTTTATTTTAACTTCGAATATTGTCAATACTAAGCAAATGGCTTTTAAAATTAATGAATCGTTAATTTTAAAATTTGTCATGTATCGTTACCATTTTCTCAATTTCTATTTCGCCTATTATAACAATTTTTTGTTTTATTTTTTACTATGAATTTGTAGCCAGTTTTTAAAAACAGTAATTCCTTTTTTTTTTTTTACCTAAAACGGCAATATTGGACACCTTTTTTTGTGCAAAACAAATAATAGTTTGAACATTATTGATGTACAGAAATGAAAAAACGATAGTTTCAAGATGAAAAAGAGTTTTTAAGAAAAGTGTACCGAAAGGAGAAAAAATACATCTTTTCCCGAGAATAGATTATCTGATCGAGATCGTATTTTTCCCATTGCCATAAAAATTACGCCTATTAGTCGAGCAGTGTAGGGTTAAATCCTCGCTCAAAACTTAACTTTTTAACGTTCATGGATTTAAGCGGTTTATCTTATTTAAGACTATTCAATAATTTAAGATAACTAATTCGCACTTCGTAGTGTTTAAAACCTAAGGATAAACGTGTAGTATTTAGTGGCCGTTAATTAACGATTATTTGGAGATCGTGAGATGCGGTCTGGTGTGACGTAGGTTTAGAAAAACAATTTCTTTATCCTGCCAACGTTTCGATCTTTATTGAAATCATCTTCAGGGCCTGGGATTTAAAACATTGTTTAAACTATACAAATACGTATCAGATATTAATATGAATTTATACAATGATGTGTACAATATAGAAATTTTAGGTGGAATCAAGGCATTTGTAATCAGTCAAAGTGTGTGTTTTCTGTGCAGATTTATCATTGTTGTGTGTCGTGTTAAGAGAGTAAGTGAGGTATTAATGTTTTTTGTTTATATATGTTGGGTTTTGAAAAAGTGGGGAAGAAAGTAGGGATAAAAATCCATTTTACTATGAGGAGTACAAATACTTTGATTAAACCTAAAATTTCTATATGTGTACATTATTGTATAAATTCATATTAATATCTGATACGTATTTGTATAATTTAAACAATTTTTAATAACCTGAAGGTGATCTCGATAAAGATCGAAACGTTGGCATGATAAAGAAAATGTTTTTCTAAACCCTACGTCACACCAGACCGCATCTCACGATCTCCAAATAATCGTTAATTAACGGCCACTAAACACCACACAATTCAAAATATTATTTGAGCTCAAGCTTACACGGGATGCCGGCATCATAATAAATATTGTCGATTTTTTCAACTTAAAATGGCAGATTCTGCCTGGAAGGCAAAGAACCTGAAATGTTTTATAAACAATTTCCTCTCGAAAATTAAATTTCGATTTATGTTTTAACTCACACACCGATGATGGCGAGAGTCGAATGTCAATTAAAAGAAAAGAGGAAATAATAATTCGCACATTGGTCGACTGGTGGAAAAGCTTTAATTTGGGTCAGTGCATCGGCACGACATTGTTGTGACGTAAATGCTGCAAAACCGCCGAGTGCAGTCTGCTCCAGTCGACCATCGCTAGCACCGACGAGATGATCCTCTCCGGCCTCGTCATCCTCTTCTTGAGCCACTTGGTTCAATCAGTACGGTACAAGTGCCAAACATGTTGGGACGTGAGTTTTTATTGCTGACAAATTAGCAAATTTACTTTCTTTTTACCATGGCACATTTATTTTTTTTTATAATGTTTAATTGGTATATTTTTTAAGCTAGAGGGGTAGTAGAGAAAGATAAAGAAAATATATATAGAAATATAAAACAATAGTGTTTATTATGCATTTTTATGAGGAACTGAACGTTTATAAGGCAACTTATAACTTTTATAAGGAAATATCTCAGTTAAAACGATATTATCTATTTATTTGGACAAAGCTTAACACTTCGTTTTAAATCACATATTTTTGTTACGGAATTCTTAAGTGTACGGTGTGTATTCACGCGATCCCGATGTTCAACCGGACGGAATTGTCTAAAACTCAATTGGACGAGACGGATTTTCGATAATTCCATTGCCACTATTGCCGTTCCTATGAATCCTCGTAAAGAAATCTATCGTTACCTTGGCGCTCGGAAAGCAAATCGATAAGAATGCGACCTTTTGAAATTTATTTTTGCTTGCCGAGTGTGGGTTACACTGCGAAGTTGAAAACTGGCTCTGATAAACCGCGTTTGAGCCACAGATGGATTTTCTTCTGATAAAACAACTCAAAAATTGTCTTTTTATCCATCTCTTCTTTTGGCAATTTTCAAAGTTTTATTTATCCTGAAACCTTGGCATATATATCCAAGGTTCTAAAAAGAAAATTTGACGCCTAAACCTTTACAGATTTAGCCATAATCATATTATTATTAACCAAAATATTTTCGGTTCGCGTTGAATAGCAAACATACAAATTGCTTTTGTATTAATCGTTATAAACTGTGTTTCGGCTGAGGTTTGCCATGGACATCCTCTGAAGTAATACCAGTAATGATTTCCAGCCTTTTTCCCCTTATTTATAAAAATTGATTTTAGCATTACAGAGACAATTGATTGATAAAAAGAAATAGAAATGACATCACTTTAGATATCCGCTATCAACTTCCTGGATTAACAATTGCAAAATTTATGTGTATGTGAAATAATTAGATAAAAATAAGATTTCTCCTTATTCTGCGATCACAGTTATCATTTTATCTTCCGAGAGGCAAAAAGATGTTTTGACATTGTGCATGTCGATTATATTAATTAATAAATTAATATATGCGTCAAGCTCACGAATATCTCTTGTGCCTTTGAAGCAAAGATTTCAGAGATTGTAACAAAATCTTGTGTGCGTTGAAACTAATCGAAAATAAATCTCTAGTGTATGACACGTTTGTTGATGTAATATATCATTGTTTACGTTCAATAATCCTTTATTCAGCCATGTTCGTTTCATGTCTGCCTATTTTTAAATAGTTTAAATTTGTCTTGGAGACTCTTGTGTGCCTGCGCTGCACTCGTAACCCACGAACCACGAGAAACCAGCCGATGTTGGCACTCAGTGTGAGCATAAAAAGGCAATGAAGTCTCATGACCGTAGGGTTAGGATAGATCGAGAGGTTAGTGCGAAACTTTTAGAATCGGGAACGAATCAGTTCGTTGACAAAAGAAATGTTGATGTAGTTGATAGTGAAGTTAGTAATGTAGTAAGGAGCTTTGATGATTTGTCTGAGGATTTTTGATTAGAAAGATTCGACGCGCTGGCTGTTGGATGGCTTGGCAGAACTCAATAAAGTACACACTTAACTAAGTGGTCACAGTAAAGTCTTGTTGACGGTCAAGACGGATTTCGGTCCTAGTAGTTGTCCTAGTAGTTTCGTAGTTGTCTAATTCGTCTGTTTAGTTGTTGTCTCTTAAGTCTTATGTGTGGATTCACGTCAGTTTACTGTCCAAGTATGGTCCTAAGTATCTGATTGCATGGAAATCGATATCTCATTTTTATTGATGTACAGGAAAGAGTTTTGGAAAGTTTTCAACGTGAACGTACATTTTTTTCACCAGTCTTGTCCACCACATTTTGTACCATTCTTCGATAAGTTCAACATGTTCTTGGATGTTGGACGTAGCTCGGATAGGTTCCGAATTAGAAGACAAAACTGTGGTATCGTCTGCGAAAGTATTGGAGGGTATAGTTTCGTCAGCAGGATAAATGATGGACCAATAATGCTCCCCTGTGGGACGCCGGCTTGTATCTGTCTGACCTCCGAGAACTTGATGCCGCCCCTCACTCTGAAGCAGGTGTCTGGATAAGATAATGAGTGGGTAGGAAGCGTTCCAGTTTATAAAGCATGCCCGGGTGCCACCCCCTATCAAACGTCTGTGCTACATCGAGGAACGCACCCAAGCAATGCTTTTTTTTTCAATTTTTCTCCATTCAGTCTTGTCCACCAATGTTTTGTACCAGTCTTCGATAAGTTCAAGGTGTTCTTGGATGTTGGACGTAGCTCGGATAGGACTCGAATTAGAAGACAAAATTGCGGTTTGGGTGTATTTCAGCAAAAGAACAGAAGAAGTGCGTAGGAAACAATTAAATTTATAAAGCATGCCCGGGTGCCAGTCCCTATGAAAAGCGTATGCTACTTCTAGGAACGCATCCATGCAGTATTCTTTAATCTTTAGAGCAAAGGAGATAATGTCGACAATTTCGAAACATTCTTGATCATGGATGAGGACGGAAGCCGAATTGGTGAGAAGGAATGATTTTACGAGTATCTAGGATGCGTATTATCCGCTTTAAAATGATTATTTCAAGGATTTTGGACATTGAAGGAAGAAAGCTGTTGGGGTTTGCGATTTGTTTGGGAGGTGTGTGAGCGTTGGGAATGCGAATAACGACGGAATATCACTACATAATACATTCCAGAGAGACAAACCGACTTTCAGAGAGAAACCTAATTGATACAACATAGCCAAATCCAAAAGAAATATCTATCGGTCTTATTTGTACAGTTTCGAAAACCTAGACTACGAAAAACGCTTAACGACTTGGTAATTCGTGGAAATAAGGCTAGATTCAGCATAAATTTCGTCAGACTTGATGAAGACGTTGAAGTTGCACAGGAAGTGCTTCAGGGAGAACCTTTATCTCCTCTTCTATTTATTATGGTTTTATCAGATTTGATTTTTTTTAAAGGGATCCCTCATCGATGAAACTGTTGATCCCTTTTATCTACTGTTGGCCGACTGATGCTCAAAGCACGTTCCACAGGCTCCAAGAATACATTAGAGTTGTTTTCCTTGGGTGTAAAAAAAACTCAGTATGCTCTCTTTGATACCTACTTACGTGTTCCTTTTTCGATGAATTTTGACAGGTTCGACTCTGATTTTACGTTTTGGTCGAGTAAAAGAAATTTTGGTTGAAGTAAAAGCATAACTGATGACTTAGAAAAGCTAAAAATGCATTGTATATCAGACTGGAAACTAGGTGGAAATCAGCCAAAGTGAGCGTTCGGGCAAGGCAGTTGAAATAATGATTGTCTGTAGGGGTGTACATTGTGTACCATCCTTTAAATCTTGATGGACTGGTAAGATGTAGAAATCCACGAAAATGGTCTAGGGCTAGTCCTTGGGGAGGAGGTCCCGGGGCCATCTCCGCTTTAGTCGTCTAATGGGATTATTAGGATGGATTATATTGGACATGGATTGGGGTGAGTGGAGAGTTTATCGTAGTTGTATTTGTCGGTTCCTGGTTAAGCGTGTGTAAAGATAGAATCCAAGGTAGCGTCCACAGTAGGTTTTATGGATAGGAATGTTGTTGAGAAATATTGTCAAATAATAATTACAAGGTATCATATCTTTTTGTCATTTCTTTATCATTCAAAATATTAATACAACGAAAGTTCGATTTTTTATAATGAAATTAGACTTTTCTACAATAGTTCGATCGCCTGTCTGAAAGGTTGAAAGCTTCGATAATTAGTAACTATTATTCTATTGAGAATACGCCCTTTGCGAAATATAGGTGAATGTAAAAATATGGTTTCCTTATTAATAACCCATTGTTGTCAGGTAGGCCGATGTGACCTCTATTTCTGAAAGAAATCTTTTTTCAAGGCTTTTATATTAACTTTTCCACTACTTTCCAAAGTTCGACTAGCTTACAACAGTCTTTGTTTGGAAAATTAATTAGCTTTGGTACAATGTTGCATTTTAAATGTCAAATTAAATGCGAATGCCCAAAGTGCAATTGCCAAAACAGCTGAATCTCATGGTGGTAGCTGACGAAATTTGTCCAATTGAATGTCGCCGTCATACCCGAGAAATTTTGGTTTCTTAAACGTCCAGCCAAAATTAAATTATTTCAGCTCGCCAGAGGCTGCTGAAAATATTTTAACGATGGCCGAACAAATCGTCTCATAAATCCAAAAATAAAAGCCAAATTGAAAAAGACGAAAAGTGTATGTGTGTTGTTTAAATCCTGCTGACAAATCTAAGATAAGTGGTAACCAGTTAATTGAATCGGTTAGCAAAGATTGACCGTTGAATATTAAAAAAATACCCTGTTCGTATAAATTTGTACAAATGAAAGAAGCCAGAGTCTTGTATCACCCTGCTTATAGTCCTGATACACCACTATCTGACTATATCCTTTCCCTTCAATGGCACAAACGTGTCAAATTAGAAAGTTGTGTTGTGGCTTTAAGAAGCTTCTCTGATAAAATTCATTGGCACCCTATTGCCATGGGTCTCTGAAAAACTATAAAGACACAGACACGTCGAAGATGGCGAAATACCGAAACTCATCTGGCAGACCAGCCCAAGGAACATATACAGACCAATATGATCCGAGACTTCCAAATTACAGGTTCATAACCTCGCTGACCACACGAGAGAAATATCACAAATCATAAAGATCTAATCATTTCTATACACCAAGGTCATGGTGGCAGTTGATTGAACACTCAGTTATGGAAGGTAATCACCAAATGAAGAACACTTTCTTCTTAAATCTCATAAATATTTCAGCATTATCAACCATCAATGCCAAAAAACCTACTGTGTATCTATCCTTCACCTTCTGCACTTTAATCACCACATCCAGATTTTGATAAATTCTCTTAATTACATCTGACAAGATCACGATTTGTCTTTGGCCATCCTCTGTTGTTCTCCTAAATATTTTAGCATCATCAACTACCAAAGAGGAAACCGATCGATGGCCAAAGGCCAAAACCTGCTATGTAACTATTACTACACATTCTGCATTTTTCTTTCTTTACCTTCTGCCACCTTCAGAATTTGATCCATTTTCTTAACTGCAGCTTAGAAGTCTATGAATCAGCATTTTACTTTAGTCATCTATGTACCTGGCATCGGCTTTAACCTCTGAAAAATCTTAAGAATCAAACTTGGCCGAATATTTTTCATAACAAGGACTGCTCGTGGTGGCATTGCCAGACCCAGTTAGAGTCTGTAATCTGTAATTGAAGAACGAATCTTCTCTTTTTCTCCCAACCATTTGGGCATCATCAAACACTGAAAGACGTGCTACTTACTGCTTCGACTATCAAAACTGCCGCTTCCAGAGATTGTTTCTTTTTGCCAAGCGGAATTGCTTAGTTCAATTTATTTTATTTCAGCCGATGAACACAACAGTAAATGAAGAAGTGTCCTTAGTGCTAGTCAGTGACTCATTGATTGTAATTCTCGATGGTAGGATTCTTCGTGTCTTTCAGTCCAGTCTTCTTCAAAATAAATTAAAATAAATTGCTGGCTATTTGTAATATGAGTTATTGAAATTAAAGAGAGAGAGAGAGAGAGAGAGAGAGAGAGAGAGAGAGAGAGAGAGAGAGAGAGAGAGAGAGAAGCGCTTACATCTTAAAGCGAAACCTTCGATATAAATACAATAAGTGGGTGTTATATAGAAAAAAAATACACAACAAAAAAACTACACGCTAAGGATTATAGGCTAATATGGGAGTAACATTAAACAGAATAAGTGTAAACATTCAGCTATAGCTTTTTTAGAACAAATTAATCTATTTTAATTTGAAATTAACCTTTTTTTGCACCAAATTAACTCTATTTAATGTCGAATAAACCTATTCTTCAAAGCATTAAAAATGCATTAAAATTTCTCTTTATTTACGGTTTGTTAATATAAAAAAATTCGCTCATAGAAGACCATAAAAAATAATTTACAACTAAAATTTATATTTACGTAAAATGAAATGTAAAATAAAGGATTTTTCTTTTAATTTGAGAAATGTGAGAAATTGTCGTTTTTAATAGCCACATTTTTTATACATATTTAACAAATTCTCAAATTCAAAAATAATTTGTTTTTATTTCTAATTTTACATTATTTTTAATTGTAATTGTAATTAATTTTCATCTGGTCTTCTAAAAGACCAATTATTATTATTATTTATTATTTAATGCAGGCATTTTATTTGCCTGCTTACATTGTCACACCATCTCCGAAGTTTTTCAAATGTTTTAAAGAAAGAATTAATTTAATGTTAAAAATAGTTCATTTGCAATAAACCAATTTCGCATCAAATTAGCCCTCATTAATTTCAAATTAACCCTTTTTAATCTCAAATAAAACCTTTCTTTAAACCGTTAGAAAAGCTTGGGAGATGGTATAAAATATAAGTATGTAAAGTAACATTAACCCTTTTTAATGTCAAATTAAACCTTGCTTGAAAGAATTTAAAAAGATTAGGACATGGCATGTAAAGTTCCTGCTTATATAAATTTTTATACCATATGAAAATTAATCATTTAATGAACTTTTAATTTTGTAGAAATGTGTGAAATTGGGGTTTTGAAGAGCCCTAATACATTATACGTATTTTAAAAAACCTTACATTAAAAGAAAACAACCAGGTTTGTTTATTTAGTTATTAATTTTAATTGTAGTTAATTTTTGCATGGTCTTCTAAAAGTCCAATTAATTTATATTTAATTTTTTTGAATGGAGGTTTTTTAATGCTTACTGATTATATACCATACCATCTCCTGGATTTTTTGTGTTCTAAAAAAAGGGTTAATTTAAAATTAAAATGGGTTAATGTAAAATAAACCCGTTTTACATCAAATCAGCCTTTTTAATTACAAATTAAATCTTTTAACTTCAATGAACCCTTTTTAATATCAAATTAATCGTTTCTTTAAAACAATTAAAAAGCTTAGGCGATGGTAAGAAATATAAGGATGTAAAATAAAATTCCTGCATATTTAAGTATTTTCTGTTAGCATAAAATAATTGTGCTTTTAGAAGACTGTATGAAAATTATTCATTCACTCAGTTTGTAATTTTCTTGAAATTAAAATAAAAGTCGTTTCTTATACTAAATTTTATCTAATTGTTAATTTTATTGTCACTGTATTTTATTTATGGATTTCTAAGAGGCCGGTATATATATATATATACAAAGAATTTAATTTAAAAATTCAGCCTTTTTTTCAAAAATTGCAAAAGCGTAGGATACGGTATCAAACAGAAGTAAGCAAGATAAAATTCCTGCATTTGAAAAAAAAAATATATATATATATTTTCAAATGCAGGAATTTTGCCTTGCTTATTTCTGTTTGATACCGTATCCTACGCTTTTGCAATTTTTAAAAGAAAGGCTGAATTTTTAAATGAAGTTTTTCGTTATGTTTTAACGAAAGGGTACATTTGATATAAATAAGGGCTCCTTTTGAAATTAAAAAGGGTTACTAGAAGTTACAAACGGTTGAAATTAAAAAGGTTAATTTGATGATAAAAATGGTTAATTTGTTGGAAAAAGCTAATATAGGTTTACGTAATTACACACTACTTTGACGCTCCACTAGTTGCGGAGTTACTTAGGAAAGTAAGATGAAATATTTTTTCAACAAGAAACAAAGTTGACATTCGCTTTTTACACCCGAAAAATCTCCGAATACAAATTTTTGAGAAAACCAAAAAATATTTTTTCCCTCAAAATTTTCGCCTTCCAAAATATGGCTAAGATTTTTATGCAAAAATAAGAAAAATAACGATAATATTGAAAAGACTTCACCAATCCGTATGAAACTTAACAGAGGTTTAGAACCTTATCAACTGCACATAATGGCACAAACCTAGCTTCTGTAACCGGATATATAAAATAAAACGTTCGAGTTGTTTTTGTTGCTTTCATCCATATTCTTTTCACTCATAATGACGTAAAACATAAACTATTTTGTAATTGTCTGAAAGACGAACAATCCATCTTTGTCACAACATCGAATTAGTATAACATCCAGAGGAGTTATGAATTTCTAAGCAGAACACTTGACACCAGAGACCAAACCACTAATCCAACCCAAAAATATTTATTTTTTATTTGCAGTGAAAATTCGAATTTAATAGCTTTTCAGGGTGGTAAAAATGAATCATCCAATTTGGTTTTTTGAGAAAGTATTTTTTTAACCTACTCTATTCTAAAGGTTTTTAGTTGAGATGAAAAAAGTTAATGGCACGAGCGGGATTCGAACCCACGATCTTCGGCTAGATACGCCGCTGCTCTACCACTTGAACTATCGTCACTATAGAAGCTATTGATCCTTACATAAAAAGTTTAATTAATTGAAAGAAGTAATTTGGGCAATAGGCCACTAAATATAATGGATTTACACTTATCGTTAATTGTATCGTAACAAATTAATTTATTGAATCTAATGTAAATAAAATTACAAACTTGGACACAATAGTTAAATGTAAAGAACAAAGAAGATATTGATCAAACAGATTACAAGGTGAGAGAAAACCTGTAATCATAATGGAATAGGGTAAAAGAAAACAATAAAGTTTTCCACTGTAGGGTTACTGTTAAAAAAAAAAAAAAAAAAAAAGTGAACAACCAAAGTCGAAAAATAACGTTAACCATTATTCTGTAAATATAAAATTTTGACTATTTATTCACTAGATTTTTGTTAAAGTTTGAGAGTTCATGTGAAATTATCGAGCCTTAAAACTAATGAGGAAAAGATAATTAGTATCTCACGATGTTACAAATTTGTCAGGCTTGAAAAAACAGTGATGCACCTGCTACTCAGCTTTACAATTTAATTTCAACAGTTCTAAGGACGTTCATGAAAACTAATGCAAAAAATTCAAAGTGCTTCTTAAAAAAAGTATCTTATTTATTTATTATTTACTGAAACTATTGAATTTAATGTAAATAAAATTACAATCTTGGACACAATAGGTAAATGTAAAGAACAAAGAAGATATTGATCAAACAGAATACAAAGTGAGAGAAAACCTGAAATCATAATGGGAAAATGGGAATAGGATAAAAGAAAAACAATAAAGTGCTCCAATGCAGGGTTACTAGTGAACAAAATAACGTTAACCATTATTCTGTAAATATAAAATGTTAACTATTTATTCACTACATTTTTGTTAAAGTTTGTGAGTACATGTNCACGATAGCTCAAGTGGTAGAGCAGCGGCTTATCTAGCCGAAGATCGTGGGTTCGAATCCCGCTCGTGCCATTAACTTTTTTTCATCTCAACTAAAAACCTCAATTAATTGTAATGTATTAATTGGTCAAGCGGACCACGAAATTAGTGAATCTATTCTAAAGGTATTTTGGCTTTTGTAACTCTTTATATCTTTAATCTCATTTAATATCAATAGCTTTTCAAGGTGGTAAAAATGAATCCAATTTGGTTTTTTGAGAAAGTATTTTTTTAACCTACTTTATTCTAAATGTATTTTGGCTTTTGTAACTCTTTATAACTTTAGTCTCATTTAATATCCATCCTGCATATTATTTTATTATCTTACACGAAAAATCTAATAATATAAGGCGGAAAAACCTATAAAACATTACTAAAAATAATTCTTTTGGCTTTTATGGCACATTGGCAAGAATGCGAAATAATAGAATTGTAGGGAGACAATAATATATACATTAAAGGTCTGCGTATAATTAAGCGAAATATTAATAATAATAATATTAAAATAATAATTAATTTTCTTAATTTTCACAAAAGTTTCTTTGGCATATAGCTCCACTCATCAGGGAGATAAAATATTTCAAGATTGAAAGAAAGCAGAGGACGTTGAATTTTTACGATTGTTCATATTAAAAAGAAAAACACGTTCCTCTCTGTTTTTTTATTACGAGGAGACAACAAGAAAGGACAATT
This sequence comes from Cimex lectularius, assembly GCF_000648675.2. Taxonomy (NCBI): domain Eukaryota; kingdom Metazoa; phylum Arthropoda; class Insecta; order Hemiptera; family Cimicidae; genus Cimex; species Cimex lectularius. The sequence continues at coordinate 2,159,234 of NW_019392733.1, forward strand.
AAAAGGGTCAACAATTAAATGTATGCAACGAGAGCGGGCTGGTGAGCCGGTGGGGAGGGTGGATCCGAGATATTCTGACGTAAAAAGTACAAAACGTTAACGAGACCCGAGCCCTTGGTTCGGTTCAGTCCGTTCTCATTTGTCTTGTGCGATGGTTGCATTGCCAGTCGAAAAAGCGATTCTGCTCATATTTTCTCTCCATTCGACATTGCAATCTTCTCCAGAACAAGACTGCAATAACGTAAGTTTGCCAGAGAATCAAATTTTTCCCTTTCCACCGCCTCCTCGATTGTACCCTTTTTTGACAAAATATCAGGAGGATGATTTTGCACAAAAATTCCAACGCATTTGTTATAATATGCGAATATCCTTAACGTAAACAATTATTCATCGATATTATTCACACTCCCATTCCGACCCAGTGACTTGTCATTTTTTCTAAAATTTTATTTACTGATTTATTGTAAAAATTTTTGCATTTTGGTCCATTTAAATGCGTAGAGATTTTTTTTTACTCTATTCAAATTATTTTCATTTCCCCGTTTTAAAAAAAACAGATAACACAATATATCATTGTTATTTTACGACTCATATAAATATTTTTTATTTGTTGCTTCTACTACATAGGATATTGTTATTTAATAGTTTTACAAACAATAATCTATCTATATCTTATCGTTTAACCCCAGCCGTTACAGTCAGTTTTTTTCCATTTTATATGAAACAGCCCGACGTTAAAAACATATATAAATAGTTCGAAATTTTCGATTTGGACAGGAACACCGATTGACGGTTGTCCGTCTGTGGAGGAAAATTTTCCACGGAATTGACCATTATTAACTGGCTGTGTTCCTTGATTTAGACGTGATTCAGAGTCTAGTGGCTGGTTTTTAAACGTTTGCGACGATGATAAAAATAAACAAACGATATTTCTTTCAAATCTTCTTTTTTATTGGGTTGTTTTTATTGCATTGGGTTTTTGTTTGTTTGAAATGTCCATTTCCAATGTAAAGGTTTTTTTACTAAAATTACAATATAAAAGGAAAATAATTTTATTCGAAGTATTTACTTTCATTTTCTTCACATTTTTCCCAACGCGTGACCAACTTTATTATGCCGGAACTGAAGAATTCTGAGCTTCGAAATGAAACAAAATCTGCAAACGCTTTATGGACTTGAACATCACTTTCAAAAATTTTTCCTTTGACGAACTTTTCCAAATTACTAAACATCTGTTGGAGACAAGTCCAGAGAATAAGGTGGCTGCTAAAGAACTTCATACCAAGTTTTTCAATTTGTTTACAGTATGTTAGTATCGGACCTTTCCGATTTACCAATGCAGGTTTTTTTTTTGAGTAATTTTTTATGCATGCCGTCAATTTCCTTGCAGTACGATGTAGAGGTAATGATTTCACTTCTATGCAAAAAGGAGTAGTGAATAATCCCATCCATGGACCACCATACGGTCACCATCAATTTTTTGGGTGTGAATTTGGTTTTGGCTTGTGTCCTGGTCTTTCAAGAAAAGGCGGGGGATTTGAAAGATGGAAAGGCAGAAGTATAAGGCTTAACCTCCGAAACCGTAAAGGGTACGTCCTTGTCTTTTCAAGGCATACACTACGTCCACAGCAGTGACGGTCTTCCTCTTAGCGTGCTCGGTGTAAGTGACAGCGTCCCTGATAACGTTTTCCAAGAATACTTTTAAGACTCCACGGGTCTCTTCGTAGATCAGACCAGAGATACGCTTGACTCCTCCACGACGGCCAGACGACGGATAGCGGGCTTAGTGATACCCTGGATGTTGTCACGGAGTACTTTCCTATGACGCTTGGCGCCTCTTTTTCCCAAACCTTTTCCTCCTTTGCCACGACCAGTCATGATGAAGAGTTCAAAACTGACCTGGCGAGCGACGAACCGCATTTTTCAAGGCGCTTTAATTGGTGTCGCTCATTGAGCTCATGAGAGACCCGTAGATCACGCTTTTTCACTTTTCCTATGTTCCTTAACTGTCTTGACACGGTAGCTGCACTTGCATTTAGTTGTGCTGCGAGTCCTCTGACTGTTTGATCGAGGTTTTCTTCCACCTGAAGCTTAAGGACATCGTTGACAATTAAAGTTGGAGGTCTTCCGCTGGGTTCGTTTTCCAGTTCGGTATTCCCCAAACATAGCAAACCAACGGCGAATGGTCCGTTCATTTACACTCCCTTCCCCAAACGCCTTACTGATGTTTGTTGCAGCCACAGCTGCCAAATGAGCGAGTTTGAACTGATAAAGGAATATTACTCGAAAATCGCGTGTTTCCATGTTCATATTTAGAAGTATACTAAAACGTGTGTAATGGATTGGGGAGCTCATCATGATAAACAGAAGCGGAGAAATAACTGCTTAATTACAATGTGTAAACAATATTGAAGTAAACAACAGAAAACCGCTATATCCTCTCTGAATTTCTGAAATTATAAAATCGGACATTCCATGTGAAACGACCCACAACAACATTATAGTACACTATAGAAGTAGAAAATGCGGAAGTGTTGTATTTTTTAAATTTGTAACTACATATAAAACGTACAAAGAATGATTTTTCTCATATTTCCATGTTCACAATAGGGAAACAAGATTTTTTTTTTTTAAATGCTGACTATCAGTGACAAGATGTATTTGGTAAATATAGAGTTGTACTTTTTAAGCAAAAAATATTCTTTTTGATATCAAATCTGGAGTATATTTTATATATTTTTTTAAAAAGGAAAGACGTGATTGATCAAATTAGCTTACTCTTCTCTGAAAAGTAGCACCGTCTAAAATACTCAGGACAAAGCCATCTTAATCTAAGCTTTCCATAAATAAAACCACCCGGAAGGGTAAAAAACGGCAAAATTTCCAATTCACCCAGAAACTTTAAAAAGGAAATAAATGGGACAAGAGAGATTGTAAGGATCATGAAACAGCTTTGTTCAAAATTTAATGAAGAGAAAACAAAAATGAATTTATTTGCTATTCATGTTATTCATATTTTACATTCTTTTGAGAATAAAAACTTAAATAATAATGGAGAACAGAATGATGTAATAAAATATAAAATAAACAGCCTGCTCTCAGAAGGTTTAACTCGTGCTTGAGGCCAGGAGTTGTGAGCTCCCAAATAATTTTATGCATTACCAAAAATAACATTAAAAAACTAAAAAAGATTAAAACAAATTAGTGGTACAATAGTGAAATAAATATACAATTGATTTGACAATTGTCATTTTATGTAACTTTTTAAATAATTATTTTATTAATATGTTGCTCACAATAATTTCTCTTCTTTAATTATATAAGCTTTATACTAAATTTTATCAGCTTCTATTAAACACTCAATTAATTGTACACAATTTTTTTCGAAATGAAAAATTTGTGTCACGAGCGGGATTCGAACCCACGACTTTCGGCTAAATACGCTGCTGCTCTACCACTTGAGCTACCGTGACTTCGATCGCCCATGCCACAAACTTCTCATTTCGACTACCCGATTTTATTCTAATTATAAGCAAATCGCGGCTTCATATAGAAACACTTTTTATTAACGAATTATTCGTTATTCGAATCCCGCTCGTGACACAAATTTTTCATTTCGAAAAAAAAATTATGTACAATTAATTGAGTATATAAGCTTTAAAAAAATTAAATTTATCATAAGAGGAAAAGAATTTATATCAATTTTGTAGTAATTAATGCATCTTAATGCTATATTGTTTAATGAACGCCTTGTTTAATGAACAAATGCATAATAAACGAAGGCATGAATACAGCAAAAATAATTGTTTGACATTTAACACTTCAAAATGGACGTAAAGTTGCTTAGTGTTGTACCTTCTATGTTTAGTTAGTAATATTTTACTATAGAACTTTGAGCAGTAATTGTTGGAGAAATTGTAAACTTTGTGGTACCATCCCAAACTAGGATCTCAAATGTTATCAAGGACCTCATTAAATCTGGCTGAAGAATATTTCTTAAAAAATTTAAAATTTATAAAATAATTTTAAAACTTTTTTACCAAAGCATCTATATAAAACCTAAATTTAAATTTAGTAAAAGTGGCGCCGGTTGCCGCAACGGTTTAGGCATTGACACTGTGTTCGTCACTGTAAGGTAAAGGTCCCGGGTTCCAATGCAGGGCCGCTGGATTTCAAGAGCATTTCAAATCAAAATTAATAAACGTTTAATCAATTCATTCAAAATTTCCTTAAGTTTTTTATTTTTTATTATTATTAATCTTTCCACTGTACCAATCTTCAATCACGGTTTTTTCTTTTCCTTCATCAATTTCTTCCACTTTGAAAAAACAATTAAAAAAGCAATTACACAACTAAAAAGGATATTAAATGTAGTACGTTTTCGAAATTTGCTGGTCTCTAGGTTTGGAAATAGTAGTTTAGAATCACCATAGTAAATTTTTCAACTTTAAAAAAAAAAATTGTTTTCAAACATCTCGCTACTAAAACGCTTATTTCAGAAGGTCTACAAGTTTAGTATTGATCACATCTTATTGCAAATTTAACGTAGTTCTCAATGGTATTAACGGATTTTTCCAAAACCTTTTAGTTTTGGAGTTTTCATTGTTTATTTGAAGCAAGGTCGTGAAATCTTAAAAAATCAGAAAAAGTGGAATAACTCCGAAACTGTTGAGATTCGGACCATAGTTAATTAGGACTTTTTGGTTCCTTTTTGTACTGACAAAATTTGTAACACGAGTAGCCGAACACCCCGTATACATTTAAAAATCCCTATAGCCCTGAGATACCGGAAAAGCGATCTGTGCCCTCTGCCGTCCCCAAGACTACGCACAGGTCCGATGATATGTCAAAATATTGTCTATATACGTCAATACTTCTACAATTGAAAAGGTGCTCGACCATTATTCTATCTTGGCACAACTGACACTTCCGCGGTCGCTTTCCGGCCAGAAGGTGCCCGTTCGTTATTCTTGTATGGCCTATGCGTAGTCTTGTCATTATGGCCGTTTACCTTTTCGCAACGTTCTCCGTGGACCAGGGATGGACGTCTTTCTTAACTTGCCACAATTGGCAGGGCTATTTCTATTTTTACGAACCCAGCGCTTTTTCGATTCACCTTTTAATGTATTTGAAATTAATAGTTTTAAATCCGCTAGGCGTACAATCGTGGGGGCCTTCCGGCGGCTTCTTTGGCCACCCTTTCTGCTTCTTCGGTCCCTGCTATATGTGACCGGGAACCCATACCAACACGACATTTTGGACCCGTCTTTACTCTATATTCATCTTTTAGCGTTTAAAACATTATTTTATAACGGACGACTATAATTAAACGTATTTACGCAAGAATGTAATACTATATTTTCATATGTCATTTTGATTTGAAAGTCTAAAATTAATTATTTAAATTTTTTCTTACAGCAGGATTCATATTATTTTCTGAAACAAGATTAATATACACATATATTAATTACATTTTTGAAAAGTATATATTACACTTTTGGAAAAACGACTTCTCTCATGAATCAGCATCACATGAGTCATATACGACAAAACCATCTGAATCTATTCCTTCCACAATTAAAACTACCCGAAAAGGTAAAAAAGCACAAAACGGAAAAACCATCCACTAAATTAAAAAAAAAATTATATGTATCATCATATAATTATTAAATAAGAGAAGAGAGGGACCATGAGACTGTTGATGTTCCCAAATGGCAAATGGTACCATTTTTTTCTGGCTACCGGTAATCGTATTATTTTCTAAGACAACGTAGATTTGGTTACATAAAGTGGTACTTAAAAAAAGTCTGTTCTCCATCGAATGGCAGATATATTTTTTGTACAGTTTTGAAAAGTACGACGTGAGTGGTCAGCTTACTCTTGAACTCCTCTGATGAAGTTCACCGTCTGAAATAGGCACGACAAACCCAAGTTCCACAATTAAAACTACCCAAAAGGTAAAAAATCACAAAAAGGAAAAAATCCACTCAAAAAATTTAAAAAGTAAATAAATGAGAGAAGAGATATGACCATGGGACTGCTGATGAGCCTAATTGGTACCATACTTTTTCTGACTTTTTACTATTATTAAAATTTTATCTTTCTCAGTTGCCGAAGGTATTTTATGCCGAGAAGGTCCTACTTTCACACAAATATACATTTTTCCTTGGATATAAAATGAAGAGAAAAATCATGTTTGTCGCAGCTCATATAATTGAGCTTGTTTGGAACAAAATGAGCCAATTTATCCGCGAGTCTGCTCGTTGCCTGAAAATTACTATACTGATGAAAACATCGATAACAAATTGGATGCCTTGATAACGAAAGACCAGTGATCAAATTAGCTTTCTCTTGAACTCCTCTGATGAGGTGGTATCATCTAAAATACGGCTCAACCTAAACCAATAATAAAAAACCTCAACTTGCCTTCTACAATTAAAACCAGCCAAAAAGGTCAAAAAAACATAAAACGGAAAAAATCACCCAATCATAAAATTTCAAAAGAAAATGTATTGGTGAAGAGAGGAGACAGCGGGGCTGCTGTTGTTCCCTATTGGTATTGTAAAAAAAAATTCTGACTACCGGCGATCATATTACTATCTGAAACATAATAGATTTGGTTAATGTGGAGTTGTACTTTGAAGAAAAAAAATTTCCGCATTGAATGGGGCATATATTTTTTGTATAATTTTGAAAATAGCTGTTTTTTGACATTGAAATTCTGATTTTGATTTGTCTTTTTTTCAACGATTTATAATTTTTATATTTTACTGTAAATTTTTTCGAGTCTTCCAAATAAGATTGAATGTAATTAAATAAAAATATTGGAGCAAATGGAACCGATTATGTGAACAACTGGCATCATCTTCACTGCTTAAGTTCCAAATATATTCTGATCCTCTCATGACTGAATTTGTACAAATATGGGCGATTTATAAACTTTTTTTAAATATCTGTTATTTACACCTTGTTCTCCTCAGTTGCATAACGGATTTCGAGCCGAGAAGATTCTTCTTTCAAACGAATATTCAACGTTTCTTGGGTTTCAGGATGGACGAAGCTTTTGATTATCTATTAGATTAATACATGAACATTTTCATCTTATAAAGAGTAACATTTTCGCCAAACTAATTATCCCTATAATTAGAAATGCAAGGCTAATTTATTAAACGGCTTATTATTTTGACAGATGTTGCCTAGTGAGGGTCATTTTGACCTTTTATTAGGCTTGAGGTTTGGTTTAAATAAATTTTTCCTTTATAAGGATGGTGTGAAATTTGTTTCTTTTGTGTTTTTCTTGGAAATGTTAATTAATTTTAAATTAATCAATAGGTTTGCTTGTAGTAACAAATGTTTTTAAAATGGTGCTTTACTTGATGATTTACTTTAGCGAAGAAGCGAATTATTGGGATTAACAACTAAACAAAAGAAATGCGTTTTTTTAAACTTTTTGAAATAACTTTGTCACTTTTTGACCAATTTAAAATGCGATTGCTCCAATTTTTTTCAACGTAAAAAAATCCTTTAAAATGATATGTCAGGATGTATAGGGTTGTATTTGAAATTTTGACGTTGAACTGGGTCTGAGGTACCCTGTATAATTTTCTTCGGTCTTCCATACATCTCATAGACTGATGTATCCAAATTCACCTCTAATGGCATACAAACGGTTGGAATTTTCGAACGAAGGCAGAGAAAATCCGAGAATTTCATACTCTTGCCCTGTATAATTTTTCTCCAAAAAAGGTAAAAATTTGCAACCAGACTAAAAAATATTAAACACGTAATTTTCGTATTTTTGATAGCGGCATTGGTTCAAGAGAAATTCAGCCGGGCCATCTAAAAAGGACACCCTGTTTGTATATTTTTAAAAACAATTTAGTCACGCTTTTTAATTTTAATTTAAGGTTTTAATTATTGTCAACTACGGTTTTTAAAGTCTTGTTAGAGGTTTAAAAAATATTATATTGTAATCAAATTTATTAAGACAATGTAACTTAGCCCTGGAGATGAATGTAATAACTGTAACTGGTGATATCTAGACGGTCGATTCATCTTACCTTCATTAATAAACTTTATTTTACCGAACTCAGTCATTTTAAATTCAATGGTTACGGATGGCTAGGGTCAATTATGGCAAACATATATGGATTAATAAAATAATTAAAGAAGTAATTACATCGCCAACAGCTCCTCGTGGCCACTAATAAGTCGCTGAAAATCGAATCCTGATTATACGACGTTTGAAAAATGGCAAAAAGAGGGAAAATTCGAACGGTTGTAGGTTGAGATGCGGAGTTGGTGTCCAAGTGGATCGAAGTCACGATAGCTCAAGTGGATAGAGCAGCGGCGTATTGAGCCGAAGGTCGTGGGTTCGAATCCCCCTCGTGACATCAACTTTTTCATCTCAACCAAGACCTTAGTATAATTAAGTGAGATAATATTAATATTCTTGCTAAAATTCAAAGGAGGGGATGTGCTACTACAATATATACCAAAATATCACCAGAAGTGCCTTTCCAATTCAAACGATTGCAGTTTCCAATTAAACTGTCTTTTGCAGTAATGTTAAACAAATCACAATGACGGTCATTGCTATTATGTAAATTGAACTTGGAGAATCACGATTTTCTCATGGACAGTTATACGTCGCATGCTCCAGCCCTCCAGGAAACCAAGGGATTTTTGTTTGCATATATTGCGAATGGAATCACCAAAAACGTTGTACATCCAAGTACATTGCAATGAATTTAACGCTGAATGTAACAGTATTTACAATTTAATACAATGTATCGGGTTGTCCGGAAAATAATGCAGGATTTTAAGTTTTCATTAAAAAAAATCTATATAAAATATTCTGTTTACGTTTACAGGATTACTCATTTGTATGAATGTCAANATATATATACAATATAGTTATACATATACAAAGTTGTTTCATGATTGGCCTACTAGTGAACAGGTTAGCCTGGTCGTATCTGGTCCGAATTCAGTGTTGGGCAAAAATCAGTCATGTCTAATGATTAATGATTGATCACTCAGACCGTTAGTCATGATTGGTAGTAAGTGACTAATTTAGTCATTAGTCGCCATATATGATTGATGGCTAAATTAGGCATGATTAGTAATTAAATACGAGGCATGACTAATTTAGTCACAATATAGTTAGTCACGACTAAATTTCGATAAATCATGTTCAAATGGGTGCTCAAAAAATGAAAAATACACTTCATCACTTTTAAAAAATTTTCTAACAGAAATTCATTTCATCAAAACGAAAATCCTTCATCACCTTATTTAACAAAAATCAATCTTACAATTACAAGTAAAACTCCGTCGTTATAAAAAGCCAAAAAATAATGATAATAATAATAATAATAAAATAAAATTTAAAAAATCCTAGAACAAGCTACGCTTTGAAAAGTAAGTATCTATGTTTACATAACCGATCAATGGAAAAAATATTTCTTTGAATTAAAATTTATTCCACTTGAAAGGAGAGATTTCTACATTATTTGGAAAATACACCATCTAGGGATCTTGATTGTAATAAAATAGACATGTAGAATAATTATGTAACTTTGGTTTTCGTTTGTGATAACACTTTTTGAAGGTTGGCCTTGAGCACGACTCTCATCCCAAAATTTTTATCCGGAGTCGGTTGGATTTTGGTAAGTTGGTCATTGGAGCCAGAGTTGGGCAAAATCAAACTAATTCAATCATGATTAAGAATTTTGATTGAAGTTTAATCATGATTGAATTAGTCATGAGTAAATTAATCATTATATGATTTATTCATACCTCATGATTGAATTAATTATGATTAAATCATATAATGATTAATTTACTCATGACTAATCCAATCATGATTAAACTTCAATCAAAATTTTTAATCATGATTGAATTAGTTTGATTTTGCCCAACTCTGGAATTCATCTCTTAGTACAAGAGTTAAAGTTCGCAAAAAGATTCAAACAAGCTTGGCAACTATTATAATAATCTATTTCCTAAGTTTTTAAATTTATTTATTGATTGCTGAAGAAACAATGAATATAAAGATTGAAAGATAAACCGTTTGAAAAAAAATTGTGTAAATTTGAAAGATAAGCAAAAAATAATCACTCGACATCTGTCCATCATTCATTGAACCTTATACAAATTGTTAGTAGTGAACGATTAGATCCAGCCTCCCTTCCACAAATCCTATTTCATTGATAAATTTAGTTGGGGAGAATCTTCAGGAAGTACACGGCCACAAAAGATAAACATTATTTGATTAGCCTTATTAGTAAGTTTTGATTTTTTTTTGTCTAACATTCTCTGATGATAATTATTTATTACTATTTTGAGAATTTTTTTCCTAGATTACTTTTTTTTATCTTGATTTTAGTGTTTTATTGAGTTGTCTGGAAAATAATGCAGCTTTATGATTATAAAATACAAACAATTAAATAAATGATTTTTAAAAAAAATTGATTTATTAAAATAAGCTCCATCACTCTCAATACACTTCTGCCAACTAGATGGCAACTTCTCTATACCCTCTGAATAGAATTGAGTCTTTATTATTAACAAATTTTGGAAAAGCATTTTCTAACGACTTTTGAACAATAAAATTAGTCGGAAGGCTAGAGGTCAGTACAGTTTTAGTTTTACATATTTAATTATAAATGTTGGTTAAACAAAAATATTGTTCAAGTATTTATAGTTTAATATTTACCAAATTGTAAAATTTAGTACCACCAAAAGGAAATTGGAAGACAGTTTTGAGCATCTGGAATAAATAAGTACCCAACTTTTTAAAAGATAATTTTTATGTGTTCTCCCATAGATTATAACAATATTTTTAACCTGTATTTAAATTAGTTCTAAAACAACAATAAATGTAAAATAAAAATCACAAAATTGTTTTTCTCTGCCTTGTAGGGCTGTCATCCAACAGATCCAAACAAACTAAATATACATTTAGTGCCTCATACTCACGATGATGCAGGGTGGTTGAAAACAGTTGACCAGTATTATTACAGGAGTAAGTGAAGTGCAGAAAGAAGGTCAACAAAAAATAAAAATAATCTTAGCCCTCTTCTGTAAAATCTGTAATTGATGTATTCTTTTTATCAATTAGGCCAAAATTACCTTGCGGAAGGTGGAGTCCAACATATAATAGATTCAGTAGTCGCTGAATTGAACGTTGATCCATCTCGAAGGTAAGTTGTCTGATTAAATTTGTCGATTGTCAACTTATGGAATAATACATGTTTCAGATTTGCATATGTCGAAAGTTCATTTTTATGGAGGTGGTGGAATGATCGCAACGGTTTTTATCGTGATCTAATGAGGACTTTGGTGCAACAGGGAAGATTACAACTTTTACATGGAGGTTGGGTCATGAGCGATGAAGCTACACCACATTACTCTATGTTAATCGATCAAATGATGCTGGGCTTGCGGTAAAATTATTTATTCGTTTAGATGTAAAATAATTTTATTATAAACTCCGTTTTCTTATTGTATAGTATTTCATGTATCCCAGGACTGAAATCTTCTGTATAAAATGCAATTTTTTAAAATAAAATTTATGATTTACAGTTTTCTTGAAGATAAATTTGGTGTTTGTGGAAAACCGAAAGTGGCATGGCAAATTGACCCATTTGGCCATTCAGCAGAAGTCGCCCAACAGTTAGTAGATATGGGATTCGAGGGAGTGTTTTATGGAAGAATACATCAAGGGGATTACGAAAAAAGGAGAGTGATGAAAGAAATGGAAATGATTTGGAACATAAATCCACTAGACAACAAAGGTGAACATAACAAAACATTTTTCCGGATTATAGTGAATAATATGAATACACAATTTTAGGATCTAAATCTGAACTATTTACTGGCATTTTATACAATCTTTATCATCCGCCGCCTGGTTTCTGTTTTGATATTATGTGTAATGATGAACCACTGATGGATAACAAAGAGCTACATAGTTATAATATAGACAAAAAGGTATTCTGATTGTTAATTATAACTTTTTTTAACCCCTCCATTCATGACAAGGTTACACAGATCCCACCTTCATTTATACTAGTAAATACTTCGTACAAAAACAAAACCCATTAAACACTATGCAAAGTTAAAAGAAATAGCGAGACATCAAGGTACTTCATATTATGATATTATTTTCATGTCGGGTACTCTACATTCTGCCACAAACCTACCCACAAATAATCAAACACTCACACTAATGAATACATTCATTAAACAACACAACCTTTTGATCAGTTTGCACTGTTACTCTATATTTTGCCACAAACGAACCTGCACGTTCTCAGGCATTCACACTAATAAATACATTCAATCAAAAACAAAACCTTTATTCACAGTTAAAAGTAAATAGCCGATTGACACATGGGCACCTGCTTTTGGGCCAAAGCCCGCGCAGGTGCCCCTTATGCAGAGAAAGGTTGCTCGATGTGTCCCACATAATAGAGGCGTGTCATGCCTTGGCTCCATACAGAGAGCGTGTAGGCATGCCGCCGGACTTAAGAAGAGTTCTCGAACATGGTAGCGAGTTTGGGGGAGATTGGGGTTTTTTTTTTTTATTGTATATAGTATGTCTTATCTATTATGTTTTGTCTGAGTGCATGTATTTATTGGCGTGAATGGCGAGGGGTGAGGCTGAAATATAACGTCATCATCACTCCTCGAACGATGAGAGCGTAAGAGTGTGTGTTCGGGGTCGATGGCGGAATATTTATAAAAGTACCCCATCGACCCCAATCTAGATTAGTTTGAGTATAGGGTCGGTGGAGGAATATCAAGTACTCCACCGGCCAAACGGAATGAGTGTACTGAATGGATGTATTTATGTATATTATGTGTATGAACAAGTAAATAGCAAGTCATCAAGGTTGTTATTTTCATATGGGGGTACTCTATATTCTACCACAAATCCACCTAAACATAATCCAAGACTCATGCTAATAAATACATTCATTCAAAAACAAAACATTTCAAACACTAGTTAAAAATAAAAAGCAAGTCATCGAGGTATTTGATATTATTTTGATGTGGAGTACTATATATTCCGCCACAAACCCACTCACACTAAAGTGTATAAACATAACTTTTCAAACGGTATACAAAGAAATAGGGAACCATGAAGTTATTTGATATTATGATATTATTTTGATTTGGGGTACTCTATATACCAACACAACCTCAAAACACTCAAGCTAATAGATACATTCACCCAATAAGGGATAACCAAGTGTTAAATATATTCAAATAATACAACCAAATGCATTTATCCACTTCAGGTATCCAACCAATTTCTTCAATTCTGTTTCAAAAATTCTTTTAGACTCATGTAAAGGCCACATCTTGTCCAGTCCACCCATTACTGTTACAATAACATAGCTATTAAATTTCTTATAATATAATTATAATACTTACTATAAATTCAAACAAATGGGTAACTATATTTTATAGCAAAAGGTTTTTTTTTCTGAGTTGATCATGTATATTATTAGTTTCCCATTTTATTAAACTTCACTCCTATTTATTATTTTCTTGTAGCTTATTTATTTCTGATCATCTTGGTCTTCCTTTCCTGCTGGTTTTGCCATCTTCAATATTCTGTGAGTTATATCAACAAATTTATAAAACAACACAATAAAATTGAATGAATATTTTTAAAATCAGAAATTATAAGGGTACCAGTATGATCAGATTGTTTCACTCCCTCGAAGTGTCAATTTAAATGCTTGATTAAAAATTAGTCTGTTTTACATTTTCTATCTGATTTTTTTTCGTCAGGTGCCAGAGTTTATTCAAAAGATTAAAATTTGGGCAACTTCATACAGAACAAACCATGTGCTTGTGCCAATGGGAGGTGATTTTACATACATGATGGCTGGAACATGGTTTGTCAATATGGATAAACTAATAAAGCAAGTACACTTCATCGAGTGCTAATAATTAATTGCAAAATGGTTAAACATTGAAAATATACTAACTGTATTGTCAATAGGTATGGAAATAATGATAGCAGCGTACATTTTCTGTATTCCACACCTTACTGCTACTTGAAAGCGTTAAATGCTAATGGTAAAGTTTGGCCAGTTAAAACAGGAGGAGATTTTTTCCCATATTCTTCATCAGACAGTCTGTATTGGACTGGCTACTACACATCGCGGCCATCATTGAAACTTTTAACAATGAAGGCTAATAATATCTTACAGGTACTAGATTATAATACTGAAAAATTCAATTTCAAATCCTCATAGTATTAATCAAAAATATAAAATTAAATCCAGCCATAATCAATCACCCTTAATTTAATGTATTAATTAATGTTGGAACACTTCTAAGCGTTTTGCCATATTCAGTGCAATCTCAGGGTTTATTTTACATAAATAAATTACAATTACTAACTTCAGAACATAATTTCCTTCTTTTTTAGTAACCAATTTAATTGGAATGGGAATTTTTTTTGTAATATTGGCATAAACTGTTTAAAATAAAATTGTTCTCAACGCATTGTTTGAATTTCAGGTGGTAAGACAGTTAGATGTATTAATGAATCTAAACCAAACAGAATGTATTAACAAACTGGAAAGAGCTGTCGCCTTAGCACAACATCACGATGGTATATCTGGAACAGCTAAGCAGCATGTCACTGATGATTATCTTTTATATTTGCATGAGACAATTGAAGGGGTTCAAACGCTTTTCCATTCAGCTTACAAGTAAATGTTATAACATTATTATACAAAGTACAAGCATATATANGAGTACAAATACTTTGATTACAAAATTTTCTAGCATTGTATAAATTCATTTTTTTTCACATCCTAAATGTATTTGTAAAATTTAAACAATGTTTATAAAACCCAGGCCCTGAAGATGATCTCATTAAAAATTGAAAAGTTGGCACGATAAAGAAAATGTTTTTCTAAAACTTACGTCACACCAGATCGCATCTCATGACCTCTAAATAATCGTTAGGGTTAGGGTTGGGATTGATTTACTTCTCAGGCTAATTAATTAAATTTTGAAGACACCTTGGCATACTTTCTACCAGCCAGGATTTTTTTTCAATATACAAAGGTAAACTGTGAATCTCAATAACTTTTTTCCAAAATATACTCATTGTAATATATTGTATTGACAGTTGTAAGTTTGTGTTTTGATCTGACAAAATCTAGGATTGGGTCTGATAGACAAAAGCAACAAGTAAACCAGAATGATCAGAGAGGATCAGATGCAAACTCAACCTTGTAATTTTTTTTCGCTGGAATTTACCTCATTCTCCTTGAAGAACACATTCAAGATTCTCTAGTTCATAAGGAGGAAGCTCTTACACACCATCCATGTGCTTTGTTGGTATTATGGGCAGGCTAGATTAGGTAGGGTTAGGATAGGTTAGGCTAAGTTAAGTCAGGTAGGTTTAGGGTTATGTTAGAGCTAGGGATGTGCTAGGTTAAATATTCCAGATTCAATGTTTTTCTATAAATCGGAGAAAATGTAAGTGCAAAGTGCCATTTTTGATAATATGGTGTAAAATAAATTTTTTTTATTGTTTTCACCTATTTAGTAGCACATATTTTTCCTTTTGCATTAATTAAAATCTTATCATCTTGGCATCCTTTCTACCAGCTAGGAAGCTTGTTTATACTGGAGGAATACTTTCAAAATTCTACCTTTAATCAGGAAGGGCTGCATGAATTCTTACTTCTCCTATGTTCATATCTTATGGTCTACGTTAGCGTTAGGGTTATAGGCAGGCTAGATTAGATAGGGTTAGGATGGATTAAGTTAGGCTAGGTCAGATAGGTTTAGAATAGTGTTAGAGTTAAGGACATGCTAAGTTATTGGGTTGTCCGGAAAATAATGCAGGATTTTGGTATTAAACAAAAAAAAAGAAACTAGTTACTTTAAAGCAATGTTCTTTAATCAAAATAATTTCCCATACTCTCAATACATTTCTCCCAACGTGTTGGTAACTTATTAATTCCGTCTGAGTAGAATTCAGAATTTTTAGAATTGATAAAGTCAATAAATGCATTTTCCAGTTCCGTTTGATTTTTGAATATTATGTGTTGTAAGTAGTGGTCCAGGTGTCTAAAAAAATGGTAGTCAGTAGGCGAGAGGTCCGGAGAGTAGGGTGGGTGAGGCAAAGTTTCATAGCCAAGCTCCAATAATTTTTGTGACGTTACACGTGACACATGTGGTCGAGCGTTGTCATGCAACAAAATGGGCCCTTTCCGATTGACCAAAGAGGGCTTCATTACTGCCAATTTCTGATGCATGGTATTAATTTGGTTACAGTATGATTCAGCATTGATGGTTTCGCCAGGATTTAAGAAGCTGTAGTGTATTAAACCAAATGAAGCCCACCATACCGTAACCATTACCTTTTTTTGATGAGTTGGGGGCTTTGGAAAATGTATTGGAGCTTCTCCTTTGTCGAGCCACTGTCCAGAACGTCTAGTGTTATCGTAGAGAATCCACTTTTCGTCACATGTAACAATTCTGGCCAGAAATGGGTCATTTTTGTTTCGACAAAGAAGTGATGCACAAACATCAAAGCGCTGATTTTTTTGGCGATCGTTTAATGAGTGTGGAACCCAATTTTCGAGTTTTTTCACTTTTCCAATCGCCTTGAGGTGGTCAGCGACGGTCGTTTTACTGACTTTGAGTTGCTCTGCAAGTTCTCGAACAGTTGTTTTGGGGTTTTCTTCCACCACTGATCGCAGAACATCATCATTAAGAGAGGAAGGCCTTCCACGACCTTCTTCATCTTCAAGGCTGAAATCTCCCTCCCGAAATTTTTTAAACCACCTTTGCACAGTGCACTCATTAACACAACCCTCGCCCCAGACTTGGTTAATGTTTCTAGCCGTTTGGGCTCCGCTTCGGCCGAGTTTAAACTCGTAAAAGAAAATCGTACGAAATTCTCGCTTTGACATTATAAGGATGACTGAATTATTTCCAAGTAGCGGAATGCTACAGAGGTAAACAAACAATATCATTTGGAAGAGGATTAATAAGTGTTGACATTCATACAAATGAGTAATCCTGTAAACGTAAACAGAATATTTTATATAGATTTTTTTTAATGAAAACTTAAAATCCTGCATTATTTTCCGGACAACCCAATACATATCCCAGATTTGATTTTTTTTCTGTTGATTAAATATACGAGTGCAAGTTTTCAGTAACATGATGTATTTAAACTTGTATTTGTTTTCACTGAAGGGCTAACCGTTCTTTTTGAATAAAGCTTTCAAAATTCTGGAATGTAACATCAAGGGCTGAATTTATTGCACGCCATTGAATTAAAAGATGGTTAGGGATGAGCCAAATTTGAAAGAAAACACACAATTCCTTCACCAAGGTTTTGAAGAATACATCCTCTTCAACAGAACTATAAGAATATTTATTTCAACTTGAGTATAATAATCTATAAGTTTAAAATGATTAACAAATATGGCCATGCACGATTGCGACACCTTAAGATGAAAAAATATATTTTTTTAAACAATCTACCATGTTTCTATATAAGTCAATTTTAATTTCATCATATATAAAATTATAGTTTTTATCTATATTTTTAGGACTGAATATGAATTATTTTTATTCATACTGACCTACTAGTTTATCAACTAACATTAGTGTTACTTTCTGTTTGTCTTGTTAAATTTATTATTATTTATTGAATTTATTATTCAGTTTATTTATTGTATATTAATCGTTATTAGTATAAAACGTGTAATTATTATATCTTTATGATTTCAGAGTCTGGACAGGCCATGGTGAACAGCATCATTTTTGCTTAAACACTAACATAAGCGCATGTGAAATTTCAGAAAGATTCAATAAATTTATCATCCACATTTACAACCCGCTTACCAAAGATGCTCACAAATTTGTGAGACTGCCAGTCCAAATAGATTACAATTATGTCGTGTATGGCGATTTGGGTAATATACAAAGTTCTTACGAATTTCCATATATATGAATATTTTTTGGCTTTATGTGGATGACATGTGGCTCGGTTATTTATATATAAGTCATAAGCTTTAACAAATACATTAAATAGTGTTTGTTGATATCACTTTTAAATAAAACCAAAAAATATTCAATTGTAAGTGCAATTTCTAGGAGCATTCATTATCAAACACCTTGCTCCTCAGATGCAGGGGCACAAAAGCCCATCCATTT
Organism: Cimex lectularius; assembly: GCF_000648675.2. Classification (NCBI taxonomy): domain Eukaryota; kingdom Metazoa; phylum Arthropoda; class Insecta; order Hemiptera; family Cimicidae; genus Cimex; species Cimex lectularius. The sequence continues at coordinate 2,177,453 of NW_019392733.1, forward strand.
AACACGATCCCTAATTTACAATGACCCTATCTTGATGAGCTCTGTCTGAAATTTATGAGAATTTTCCCTTAATAAATAACTTCGTCTTTTTTGTTATTTAAAAGGCCCCAAAATGCTACGTTGGTCTTTCTTTAAATTATTCAGATTCTTTACATTATTGCCTCGTGTTAACAATTATTTCACTACGTACTAATACAGGGACCAGGTTACACNAGAGCCATTCAGGTGTCATGTTTCCCCCACTAGATTCTTGGAAACATTCTTTTGCCCCCTAGGGTTGGCTAGGGTTGTTGATCTATCAAATTTACAGCCTAGCATTAAAAAAAAATTATATATATAAAATAAATCTTATATTCTTATATAACATTGCCTCATATTACCTTTTTTTTTAATTATTATTTTTTCATTTTTTTTTAAATTAGTATTATGGCAATTCTTTCCTCCACTGCGACTTAAATAAATCTATTGAGGAACGCCTATAAATTAAAGCCATACCTTGGAAAGTGAGCTTTTTCTTGTAAAATTGTTTCTTATAAGAATGTTTGTAGTTCCTCCTGGCGAATCAGCATGTTTCTATCTCTGCTCTGCCCATCTTCTTCAGATGATTGTTAGGAGATGATAGTTTTTCTACATCATTTTTGAGAGATTTATAAATCTCTTAGCTTGCCTCATTCTTGGTGGATTTGTCCAGTGTTTAAGTTTTTCTTTCTCAAGCCATTTTTTCAGTTCCAACTTAAGTACACACTCAAGTGCACCTAGTTGTGATTATGGGCCCATGGGTGAGAGGGCTGCCCCTTTTATTATTATATTAACAATTACAGCTTTATTATTTACTTCGAGATGGTCTTATAGCGGTAGAAACTATATTTAATTTTTTTATGTTTTTCTAAAACTTTTCACATTTTTTAAAATATTAACATTGGTGATTTCTAGATGATGAAATTCAAAGTGAATTAGTTCCTTTACCTCTTAATTTATTAAGACTTCCTGAGAGAATGGGAAGGCCACAAGCTCAAGATCTACTTTTTGAAGCAAGAAATATCCCGCCGATGAGTTTCAGTACATATTTTGTTCAACGTATTGATAAAAAAAAGAATCTGACTTTTCTCAGATTTAAGAGTTATAATGAACATCAACCCAAGGAAGAGATAGGGTTTTATTTTACTGAGGTAATCATTTAATATTAAAACTGCAGTAATATTATTATTTATATCCATATTTCTTAATTTTAAGATGTTAAAACAACATTCCTTGGAGTGTAGAATTACGCACAATCGTATAATAATTATTGTTCATATACATTAAATAGTCTAGCTGTATTTCAAGGCTTGCTAAATGTAAATTCCATTTCCTTCAAGTCACCTACGAGTGGTCACTAGGCTAACCTTCATGCTGGTAGTCGCACATGAGATTTTCTCTCACAGTTCTTTTCTTTATTAATGTTTAATTAGAAATTTAATTTTTGAAGGATTAATATCAATTGGCTTGTTGTGCTTTTGAATGACTATAAATGGGTCACCTGAATAAGAAAAGGTTATGTCAGGTTGACACATGGACACTTAATTTCGGCAAAAACTCACATACGTGCCCAATAAGGTTGCTCAATGTATCCCACCTAATTACAGGGTGTTATTCCTTAGTGCTCTATATTGTGCTTGAGCATGGCACTGAGTATCTGAGTCACCCCTGTTTATATTTTTGTGTAATACTTTATAGATACCTAGAATGACACGATGTATTTATTAGCGTGAATGTGACGGAACATTGAGTATCCCATCAACACTCATAATATATATAGAGGGTGATGAAAGAATATCAAGTGCACCAGCACCCTCAGAGAATGGCATTTAAAGTAGGGAAAGAGTGAGTGTGAGAGTGTGAAGGGTTTGGATTGAGACTGATTGAGTTGGGGGTTGACCTAGTTGATGATAGCTCCTGGAACCCACTCTAGGTGGCTGGTCAGGTAAAACCATCCAACCCTGGACTGCCAACACTGGGTGCTTCAAGGTCTGCTGATAATTTATTGTAAATTACAAAAACTGGAATTTCAAGAGGACTGCAAGAAGTGATAGACTCAGCTCAGTAAACATGTGTTATTTACATCCCTGTGCAGAATTGAGCTTATATAAATAAATAATCATTAATAACTATAAAAGATTGTTTTAAATTAATTTAATTTTTAGGATTTCAAGCTTATAATAAACAGCAATTCTGGCGAATTGTTGTTTTTGGAAGTAAACAATGAACGTCATAAACTGCAAAACATATTTGGCTATTATACACCATCGGATAGTGGTTGGAGTTATAAACGCTCTGGAGCTTATATATTTAGATCTGCCAAATTTATTACGCTTGAATTCCCAATAGAATTTTCAGTATACAAAGGTAAACCGTGAATCGCAATAACTTTTTCCAAAATATACTCATTGTAATATATTGTATTGACAGTTGTAAGTTTGTGTTTTGATCTGACAAAATCTAGGATCGGGTCTGATAGACAAAAGCAACAAGTAAACTAGAATGATCAGAGAGGATCAGATGCAAACTCAATCTTATAATTCAATAAATAATAGTTTCTTATAATAATAATAATCATATTTTATAGGAAAGAACTTAATTGAAATTCATCAAAAATACTCTGAATGGATTTCCCAAGTTGTGCGCATTTACAAAGGACGTACTTTTGTTGAATTTGAATGGATGATTGGACCCATTCCATCCCAGGGGTAAATATTAAATGAAAAGTTCTTTTATTTATCAAACCAGAACTCATTATTAATTGAATTTATGATGTTTCTAATGCTTAATACAAAAGTTTAGATAATGAACTAAAGCGAAAACTATTTAGATCTTTTTTTCTTGAGACAATTTGACATCTAGTCAAAGAACTTTGGTCTAAACAATGATATTTGATGTACTAATTATTTATTAAATTAATTTTATCAAACACTTTAACACATTAATGCAGATTGGAATTCTATTTTCACCATTCTGAATGGTTTTTATCGTTGAAAAAAAAATTTCTTCATATTCATGCCTTCAGGTTAGCCATCTCACTGATCGGAATACTTTGACTCCCTTGAAAGTCAGTCACAATGAACGTGTTAATTAATAAAGTTTTTGCTATTTGAAATTTAAATTTTTGACTATCAATCCTTTGAAAATGTTATTAAATTTCAATACAAAATTAAATTCACTAATTTCTTAATCTTATTTACAAAGTGCAGACCACATTTACTAAAGAGCTTACTGTCTGATTGTATTACTTACCATGGCCTAGTAATAGATAAAAGGTAACATTTGCCTGCCCCATACAAAGCAGTTTAAACAAAGAGAAGGTGGCCATCAGATTTATCTTTTTTGGCAAGGGAGTCCAAGATGAGCACTTCTGACAAAAAGCTTTTGTACAACATGATAGTCAGACCTATGCTAACCATTCTCACCAGCCTTACCAATATTATTGCTAAATTGCAAAACCAATCCTACCCTAACATCTTAACAGGATTCTTAATGGGACACTGTGGACTGAATGGGCACTTGAGAAAGATTACAATTAAACCAAAGTGCTACACTTAATCACAGGAAAAAATGCTTTGGGATAATAACGTAACCATAAAAGAAAACCACTAAAACCGAGTGTAATAATCAAATTCCTTGATGAACTGGGACTTACCTGTCTGCTATGGGATATAAGTACAGAACGGGGGATACAATAACTCTCAATAGGCAAAATATTCCAAAGAGGTCACACAATTACACATTGACATAACATCAAATATATGTTATTTAACCATGTAAATTAACATGTAACGATAATAAAACAGCCCTAGTTATTTTATTGCATTTTATCATGTAAACCCTCTCAACCAATAATTGTTTGGCCTGTCTAAACATTCCCATGAATCTGTCATGTCAATTATAGGGATGGAAGGACAAAAGAGATAGTAACAAGGTATATAACCTCAATTGGGAACGATAGGAAATTTTTCACGGACAGCAATGGAAGGCGTTTTATGCCTAGGGCATATAAACCACATGAAAAGATAGAAGCTAATTATTATCCTGTAACTTCGGCTGGACGGATTTCAGATAAAAACTGTACACTCACTGTGTTGACCGATAGAGCACAAGGTGCTTCGAGTCCCGAAGATGGAATCTTGGAATTTATGGTAATATTAATCAGATTTTCTTGTCTCTTCATAAAAAATTTCAGAATAAAAAAACTAATTAAATAATGTTCTATGTTTCAAGCTTAATAGAAGGACAATGCACGATGATGGTAAAGGGGTTAATGAACCACTCCAGGAAAAAGTCATGGGAATAGGTTTAGTTGCTCGTGGAAAACACATACTGTGTTTCCACTCAAATGTTGACAAAGATAAAATAGCCAACTGTCACAGAAAGATGGCTCAAGAAATAGCTTATTCTCCATGGATGTCGCTCTCCTATACACATTTAAGTCGTCAAGAATGGCTAGCAGCCTACTCTAAAAAGGTGACACCTGAAAAAAAACAACCATTTTCTAAACAAATATTTTTAAACATCCTTTTGCAGGTTCCTTACATCAATTTATACATGATACCACCCAATATTCATATTTTGACTATGCAAAAGTATGCATTTAACAAAATTCTCCTTCGCTTTGAACATTTTTATGATGTTGAAGAACACTCAATTCTCAGTATGCCAGCGACGTTTCAGATATATGTAATTTTTTTACATTTCATTTATGCATTGTTTCTTTAAAAAAACATCAATGGATTTTTTTTTTCAGAATCTTTTTAGGAATTTCGAATTGATAGACATGAAAGAGATGACACTTGGGGCGAACAAAATAAAACAGTGCAATTCACGTATGAAATGGAGAAAATTATATAACAATACAACAAAGTATGCTTGGGATGATTACACCAACTTAACCTCATTTACTATTACACTCTCACCGATGGAAATAAAGACTTTCTTTTTAACTGTACGCCCTCTTAATTAATAGTTAGAGATAAATATTAAGTAAATTATTTAGTGTAGTTTAATATTAAGTTTTAAAAAAAAGATCATCATATGTATTTATATTAATAATATTTCTAAGCCATTTATTTGTATATATGATATATATATTTATATATATAACTTAACTTAATAATATAAGTTAACTTTCATTGGCCAATTGTGTGTGTGGTATTGAAACAAAAGAGATTGTAATTAAAAAAATATTTTAAAAAATAAAATTCTTGTGATTATGAACATAGCACACTTGTTCTAATACTAACCTTTTTTTGGTAACAAGTTAGCTAAAAACACTCATTAATGAGAATAGATTATTTTACCTGACAGATTTTGAATAAACCAAGTTGAATGCCCATAGAGTGGCGATTTAAACTACAGGTCTCATCCTTAGAGAATACGTTTCTTTTTTGAATTGGGACAGATTTTGTTAGCTTAAAACATTTAATGAATTGTAATTACAAAAGTTTAAAGATCTCTTTTACAAATAAGACATCAAAGTTAACTGAATGCCATTTTTTTAGGAGGTGAGATTTTGATTATATGTTAGTTTTATGTCACCAAATGTATAAAAATGTTAGGGGACAAAAAAAGTAAATATACTAATTTCTTATGTGTGTAATTTTTATGAATTTATTTTCCTAATAATGAATTTATACACAAAATTGTACAAAGTAAACATTTGATATATTATGTACAAACTCGCAATATTTAAGAATTGAATACGTAATATATTACAATGTAATTTGTTTTGAATTTTTTTTTTACGTTGTTACAATTTATTCTCTTTATTCTCTTCCTTTTTTATCCTGTGATTGAAAGTTGTAAAACATGAGTAATGAGAAAGTACACAGGTGCAGCAGAGGTTATATTAACCCTCAAGGTGCCGCTGGATTCGAACCCGGGACCTTAACCTTACAGTGATGTCAACGCCTAAACCGTTGCGGCCACTGGCACCCCTGGGTCACTATTTGTCATCTTTTGTGTAGTGGTTGCTATTCTGCGGATTCCATAATAAGTTCATAAGGTGTGCCCAAGTATATTCCAGTAATTCCAAACCAGATAGTGTGAATAAATCATTGCTGTTCATTTTTTGTTAGATTACTACACTTTATGATATGGTGAGCAAACATCTGAACAGTATTCTAAAATGGGACAGACCATAGCTTCAAACAAAAAACAAGGAGAAATATCATTAATAAATACTTTAGTAATGGGCTGAGTAACAACCCCTGAGGTTCACCAAACAAGACTGATATTCTTTTTTAAGTTACTCACTTGTACTTACCTTAGAAGTTTCACAATTTGATATCTATCGTGAAAAATAAGAGCTAAACCAGTTGAGGAGAGAATCATGTATTCCAAGAATGTTGAGTTTTTGGATAAGTAGAAAATAACCAACATTGTCAAATGCCTTGTATCAAGCCGAAGATCGTGGGTTCGAATCCCGCTCGTTCCATTGACTTTTTTATCTCAACTAAAAACCTTAATTAATTGTAATATATTAATTGGTCAAACGGACCACGAAATTAGTGAATTTAAGTTATATTTTCATTTTTCTTTAAATTCTTGTTTATAATATTATTCATCTCATTTATTCATTTTGGTTGCACTTTTGTTCATTATACTATTGTTCAATTGTTATTTGCTATTAACTTATATTTAGTTTTATTCATAAGTTTGTATTAGAAACCTGGCTGGTTTTTCTTTCTCATTTATGTAAAAGACTTAAGCTGTGAATTATTATAAATAATTAAATATATAGTCAGTACATATGCGATATTTGGATAATTAACTAATATAATAAACAAGTGTAATGTGTAAAGTTTTATTATCAAATAAATACATTTTTTGGCCAATGATAAACAAATTACACAAAATAATGTCATGTTTGGAAATGCATATTTGTAATTAAATTTTCACAGCCTAAATAATATCCATTTAGTTGTTGATTCCGTATATAAATTCCATTAAATAACTTAATACAATTACTTGTACACTAAATAAAAATATTTATCACTATGCATTTGTAAAGTACAAAATGAATTATAATAAATCAAACTGAATACTTTTTTATTTAAATGTAATTAATAAAGACAAAATAAATAATCTAAAAACAAGTATGTAAAACAACAAAAATTTTCTTTAATGGTTTGCTCATTTGTGTACTTTGTAGTTTACCTTTTAAAGTATTATAAATACTATTTTTAATACTCTTTTATTTTATTTTTTTATTTATTATTTTCTTTTTAAGAACAAGGAACATAGGGATTCAGATCTGCATACAGATTTTTAAATTGCATTCTTAATTTCTACTGTATATTCAAATTTAATTTGACTACCTTCCACTTGTATGTAGTATATTTTTCTGATGATTTTTTTATATTATAATACTAAATGCATAATACTAAATGTACATTCCTTGGAAAGTTCTACTTATTTTATTAAGTATATTTACTCTATATTTTAAGGAGTAATAGCAGTGAAAAAATTAAATAACTCTGGGTGAATAAAACCGACCATAAGGCACTTGTGGTTTATGCAATGATGATATTATTAAACTTATTTGTTCGGTTCTACCCACTTATATGAACCGTAGTATTTATAATTTGACTTTTTAGTCATTTCATCTCCTTCAACAGGACCTCTGGATCCAAAGCTAAAAAACAAAAATAAAATTATTACCAAAATTGTACTCATTTCATATTAACTTATTAAATTTATATAAATGTACTCTTAAAAAAATAACCAGCTACATGCAGACGTATTTTAGTTATTATTAGTATTTTACTAGTTGATTTTAGAAGGTTTTGTGTAAACTAACAATATACAAGTGTTAAAACAACATGAATTTATAGCATACGTGTATGGGACTGGCTGGACATTTTCATTTTCTATAGTATGCAAAAGAGGCGTAAAAATTCTCCACGCTTCTGCTAATTCATCAGATCTTACAAAATGCATCTGCGATCCACAGAAGACGTCGAGAATAAGCCTTTCGTATGCATCTGGCAATTTGACATCCTGAAAATATGAAATATTTATTTATATTATAGTCGTAAATTTATTCGTGTTGCTTATAACTAAATTCTTCTTACTTGTGTAGAAACCAGTGGTGTTCTGGCTAATTTAAAAAATCTGTCTATTAGATTGATAGATAATTGACAGACAGATAATTAGACAATATCAAAAAGATGTAGCATAGTTAGATGATTTTACAATCACCCAGAACACCTCTGGGCATTCCACAAAATAATAAAAACAGTTAAATATTTATTTAATTTTCATCTTGAGATTTTAAGCTGTTGAGTTATTTTATTACAGGAAAAGGAAAATAAAACATGTAATATTACCAAAACTTTAAAATTAACAAGTTAATATTCAGCTTAAGACAAATTTCATAGGTTTTAAACGTAGATAAATAAGAACTTGGAAATAATAAATAGTCGAAAAATTTGAAAAACAATTACTAATTACCTAAAATTCTTGACTTTAACTATAACTTTAATTATTCATTTGGAGGTTAGAGTTATGTGATTAAGATCTCAAACACAATATTCTAACCTACAAATTATCATCGAAGGCTGATACACCCTCACAATGACTCTAATTATATTTAATTAACAATTAATTCCACTAGTTTTCGTGGTCCAATTTTAATTAATAATATTTTTTCTACATGGAAACTTATGTCAAAACGCTTTTAGAAACAGAAGATTGAGAATCAACCCTTTATGTGAAAATCACCTTATATCTGCTACCGTATGTTAGGTCTAATTCTGATTCTTCCATGCTGAATGTCATTCCAGGTGTTTTTGTCATCATTTTGATGTATACGGCTTCACCTGGCTGTACTCTTATGACCAATTCATTTCGTTTACATTTATTGTCAAAAATATCACCAGGTACGTCATGGTACTGGATTCTAATTTCTGCTTTTCTTTCGTTCAATGCTAAAAAAAAATTTTTTTCATTATAAGATGAGTGTTTAACAATTTGTTTGAGTTCAATTACCTTTCCCACACCTTAATATGAAAGGTACACCTTCCCAACGTTCATTGTTAATTTTAAGTACAGCGGTACAGAATGTTGGAGTCCTTGAATTTTTGGGCACGGTGGGATCGTCAAGATATCCTTCGCATGCTTCTCCAGTACCATTTGGGTCTCCGACATATTGGCCCAATACTACATCCTCTAAACTCAATGGTTTTATAGATTGCAGAACTTTTACCTTTAGAAACAATTAATCACCTAAATTAGTAATTATTTATTAAGATGTGATGACTGATTTTAATTATTGGTGGTTGTTTGGGTAATTCAGTCAGAATAATCCTTATACAGATTAAAATGGCTGGTGCATCATAACAAACAATTCAAGACAATGGATGAAAATCTGCCAAAAGCTCGAAAGTGGAAATGAAATTTTGTTAATTTCTTTCAAAAAAAGGCCTCAACCCTAATAATCTAACCCCCAAAGGATTATCATCGAATGGTGATACATACATCCTTACAAGGATTAAAATGGTGAGTGCATCACAATGAATAGCTCATGATGTAGAATGAAAATCTGCCGAAAGCTCAAATGAGAAAATTAAATTTTGTTGATAACCAAAAATGGCCTCAACCCAAATACTCTAAAATGGCTTAAAATGGTGAGTGCTTCACAAAAAATGGTTCCTGGTAAAGGCTGAAAATTTGTTGAAAGCTCAAGTAAAAAAACTGAAATTTTGTTGATTTCTTAAAATAATAATAAAATAAAATAATCCATTATAGTTCGTGGTTCGATTGACCAATTAACATTTTTCAATTAATTAATATTTATGAAAGGTATTGGTCGAGATAAAAAAGTCAGTGTCACGAGCGGGATTCGAACCCACGACCTTCGGCTAGATACGCCGCTACTCGTGACACCACTTGAGCTATCATGACTTCGATCCACTTGCACACCAGTTTGAAAGGTAGCTTGAGGTGGGAAGTTGGTGTCCGAGTGGATCAAAGTCATGATAGCTCAAGTGGTAGAGTAGCGACGTATCTAGCCGAAGGTCGTGGGTTCAAATCCCGCTCGTGACACTGACTTTTTTATTTCCACCAATACCTTTCATAAATATTAATTAATTGAAAAACGTTAATTGGTCAATCGGACCGTGGACTGTAATTCATGAAAACTCCGTGGCCATTTCATTTATCGCCGAGAATCAAATAGATTACACGACATTTGAAAAATGGCAAAAGGGAGGGAAAATTCGAGAGGTGAGGTTGAGATGGGAAGTTGGTGTCCGAGCGGATCAAAGTCGAGATAGCTCAAGTGGGTAGAGCAGCGGCGTATTTAGCCGAAGGTCTTGGGTTCGAATCCCACTTGTGACACTGACTTTTTTTATCTCGACCAATACCTTTCATAAATATTAATTAATTGAAAAATAAAGATAATGTTTTTTTAAAGTGCCTCAGAGAATCTTTGATAATAAATAATATAGTCATCAGTGATGCCTTCCTGATTAACATTACTTTACTTCTTATTTAATTTACTTCTACTTTAAACAATAAAAAAGCCATCATTAATTAATGTATTACGCTATCAACATTTCTCACTTTTTCATTTCGAATGTCATCAGGGTGGATAGTTGCAGGTTTTTCCATAGCAACTAAACTTAAGATTTGAAGGAGATGGTTTTGCATAACATCTCTTATGATTCCGAACTCATCAAAATAGCCTCCTCTTCCTTGAGTACCAAATGGTTCTTTAAATATAATCTGAACCGAAGCTATGTGAAGACGGTTCCAGGTTGGGCTAAAAATCCCATTTCCAAATCTGTAACATAACCTCCATTTAGTAGTTGTACAAGTTTCAACTTGCATTTCAAAGTTAATTGATTATGTACCTTAATATCATCAAATTCTGAACCATTTCTTTTCCCAAATAATGGTCTATTCTATAGATTTGCTCTTCTTTGAATAACGAGGCTAAATGATCGGACAATTTCGCAGAACTATCTGCATCTTTCCCAAATGGCTTTTCAACAATGACTCTAGTCCAGCCCCTGTTTTATGAAAAGCTATTTAAAAATATTTTCATATTTTGTAGGTAACAATAACTTACAAAACATTAAAAAATAAATCAAATTTATAACAATATAAGAGGTTTTTTTAATAAAAGAAATGTCAAGGCAACAAAAATAGTAGTTGCGTTTCATCACTATATTATCTATTGAAAAGTAATTAATTCCAATAATACAATAAAGTCAGATATATCTTACTTAAAAACAAATAAATCCAAACTCACTTTGCAGACATACAAGTGTTACGCAAATTGACTGTAACACTTTCAAAAACAGAGGGAGGCAACGCTAAATAAAAAAGCCTGTTAGCACTGGCTGATGGCTCGAGTATGTTTATTTCTTGATTCAAATGCTCAAAATCAGATCTCGAAGTGTAAGAACCTTTAATGTAATAGTTGAGATTCCAGAATTGTTCGTAAAGGCTCTCCTCATTAGGGTTAACCTAAAATTTTACACCCTTGTATAGTTTCATTGAAAATATTGAACACATTTATTAATTGAATTTTTACTTTCATGTAACTCTTGCAACGTTCTTTTAATTCAGCGATTGATATATCTGATCTAGCGTAGCCAAAAAATACTATGTTACTTGGTAAAAGTCCATCTCGATACAACCACCAAATCGTAGGGTAAGTCTTCTTTTTTGCAAGATCTCCCTAGAAATAGAGAAAACACATTATTCCATTGGTTTATAAATTTAAAATACAAAAATTAAAAAAATTTTGTTCTTTACTCACTGATGCACCGAGAATAATAAAAGTGTGGTGCACATTTCCTTCAAACTTGGTCCCTTCTTGCTTCATGTTTGGTGACCTTAGCGATTTCCTCATTAAGTTAAGGGTTTCCGAATAATCTTAAAAATAAAATAATTATATAAAACATAAATAGACTCCAGAATTATTAATATGGTTATAAACTGAAGTGTAAGTGATTAAAAGAAAGTGGTAGAATCAGTGGGCTGCATATCAAGAGCACTGTCGATAGGTGGCCATTGTAGCACCTGACTTAGAGAAGAAAGGTCATCTTCAAAGACTGATAATAGGCCATACGAGGTTGACACACAGACACTTTAGGCCAAAGTACGTGTAAGTGTCCGGAATGGAGAAAAAAGTTGCTCAATGTGTCCCAACTAACTGAAAGAGCTCCATATGGAGATTGCATAGGAATGCCACCCAATATGAGAATTGTGCTTGAGCACGGAGTATCTCGATCCTCTGTTCCAATTTTTGGAGGAAATAGGGTTGTTTATTGTATTTAGTACTGCTAATTTATGCCCCTAGGTTGTGCTGAGTGAATGTATTTATTTGCCTGAATGTGTAGTGTAAGAGGGTTGATATTGAGAATTCCACCACTATAATTGAGTGTATGGTATGTATTTGGTAGAATGTATTTAAGAATGAGTGAAAGTGTGAATGGATTTAGGAACAGATTGCTTTGGGTGCTGAATTGATCTAGATGTTGACAGCTTCTCTCCCCCGCAGAGCACAACCTTGGTGGTTGAATGGATAAGACTGAGACTGCCTTCAGACTGCCAACACCTGGGATGAGTGATTTTTGAGGCTTGCCGTTGATATACTGTTAAGTACAAAAGCTGAATTACTGGTGGAGTGTGAGAAATGATAGGCTCAACTCGGTACATGTGTGTTTATATGTACATGAGCAGATTTGAGCTTATATAAATCAATAATAACCAATAAACTCAAACTCGAATAAATCTTGAACTTAAACTAGGGGACTTTCAGGAATTCACCAAAGTTACAATAATTAGATAAGTTATGGACCCTTCTGAATAAGCTAAATTCGGTAAATATAAAATATTGACAAATACGTATTTAATTTGTTATAGTTTTGTCGTTTCTGATCATAGGATATATTGAAAATGATTAAACTGTAGAAGAACCCATGAAGAATAACATCATCAAATCTTAACCCCGGCCATGACGTTGAACAGTCCATCAACCCTGGTTTAAGACATCTTGAAGCTTAGCTGGAAGGTATGGTTAATGGTCGATCCAAACCGTTAGTAGGGTCACTAGGTCGTCTTCTAAGGCTTTGGTAGATGGTGGTAACAGAATGACGGGTGTTCATTATCCACCCTCTTACATTTTTTTTTTTTTTTTTTTAAAGAAAAACATGCTTTTATAATGCTTGATTTATAATACTTGCATATAACACACCAGATGCACTCATTCGGGCCTCCGTAAGCTAAACTCAGACGGAAAATAAAACCTTACTTTTATATTAAATTCTTTCTCCTGTATCAAGTTTATCTCATTCGGGGTTAATCCCGAGAGAGTGGAGAGAGGGGTAAGCCACCCACATATCTAGGGGTGGGTAATGGAATAGTTGGGCGGCAGAGCCACCTTCACGGGGGAGGCGGTATTATTCCTTTGATTATTACTTCCACCGGCGGGCGGTGAGCCATATATATTTGGTTTAAGGGTGTTTGTCAACCCCATGATAGTTTTATCTGGGGTGGAGTGGCAATCATAGAGGAAAAACGTAAAGGGCTTAGTATGTATCTCCAAGGTCGGGCAGGGCATGGTCTGGATGGAATCGCATAAGTTAATACTAAGTAGAATGTATTGACCTTTATATCAACAACCCCTAATTTGGCAATACTGATTTTCTCCTCTGAGCAGCAGGCCAAACCTCTTGCTTATATAACAACCTTGGTAAATAAAGATGGACCAGATCATATACCATCTTTTAAGAGCAGTGTCTCCTGATCGAACTATGAGGAAACTTAAGGTGAATTGGAAGTAGAAGCATAAATGTTTTAGTGACCAATCGTGGGTGTTGTAGAGCTAGTGAGTGCCGTTACTTAAAAACAAAGGAGTGTTGCATGCTCATTGGCTCTGTTTGGAAAGACGGAAGCATTGTCGAAATAATGTTGACTGCTAGCACTTTTGAAGCATTAGGACGGTTCCCGTAAGTTGCAAAAGTTTAGTAAGTTGACCCAGCAATTTCCGAAGCTATACTGTTATCAACCAACCCACAGAGTCAGCACTGGGTATGCTTTCTACAAAGACAGGTCGAAAATTTGACGCGAGTTATTTGCCCCGAAAAAGGCCAAATATAGAGCCGAAAGCTTGGCATCTGAATAATACAGTGTTGGATTAATTGTAGGATCACTATCCAATTATCCCAAACCAGAGTATAGCCGGGATTGGTCGATAACAGAAAAACTTCGTAACATAATAGTAAAACTTGACAATCAGCTCGTACTATGCCAAGACAAGAAAGGTTTGCCAAACTGTTTTGTTTTTGAGACCATTCCGAAGGATTTGTTAAATTTGAGTTTGTTCCTGAAGATAAATTCGGAATTATGTTCAGCTCAGCAGGCCTTCTAACCGATTCGTATCAATCAACATAGACTGAGCAGTTGCATTAACTGCTGGCTTCGTTAGTGATTATATCTTGTCAACGAATATAGTTAAAGACTTTATGGAGGTTCAGCCCAATGCCTGTGCTTATATAGAGGAGTGCTAAATGTTCGTTGGTTGCTGCTTCATTGCTTAAAGTAGTAAATGTAAAGTAAACGCCTGTGTATATTGGTGGTGGAAAAGTGGTGGAAAGGACGAAATTCATCCTAGACAAAACCCTTGGGACACAATTCTTCAATCTTCCAAGCTGAGTTCCATAGAATTGAAATGAATTATTGCACACATCTAACATAATGCCGACTACACGATTATACGGTATTAAATTGATGTATATCTTAAGCTCCATACTAGGAGGGCTAAATACACTTTTTATGATTGGGCTCGTCCCTTCTTATGAGTCTGGAGGATGCTGTTCCTTCTCAACCAGCATGATTAGAGTGCCCTACAAGAAAGTGAATTTTCCCCGCTACCGTTTTATGGTTTTCAGTTCCCATTATATTTACTGTAGAAGACGTCCAGTGGTTTCTTTTCCGGACACTAATAAATAAACAAATGAGACAAGTGAAAAATGCGTGGAAAATTGAGTGCTAACTGATTATTGTGCCTGCATGCGTCTTAGTAAAGATACATAAGGCGACCTGCTGGCAGTCAATATTACTTCGACAATGATTTCGCCCTTCCAGCCATCATCCAATGAGCAGGCAGCACCCCCTCTATTTAAAAAAAGTAAGATCTCAGCCGGCTTAGTTCGATGAGTTATCACGATCACTAATGTAGCAAAAAGATAATATAAAGAAGCCACCCTCACTAGTCTCACTGAACCGTAACAAGTACACAAGCAACAGGGTTCTCTCAACAGTTCAACACTCTGTTTTGCCTAGTAGCTATGGATTCAGTACAACCATCCGGCTCATTGACCACGACAACCGACGGGCCTCGCAGGAGGACGCTGCTTTTGAAAGATAGTAGATGGCTGTTCTAACGATACTTTCCAAATTTTGTGTGTACTATTGAAAAAAGACTAAGCTGGAAGGAAACAGAGCCATGACATGACTTGGTCACTAGAGCATAAGTTTTTGCTTTCAATTCACCATCAAGTGTCCTTGAAGTTCAAGGATCAGAGGACAATGCTCTCGAAAACTCGTATATGGCCTGTTCTAACTTTACTTTCCAAGGTTCATGCTTCCTGTTGGAAAAAAAAGACAAAGTGAGAATTGGGAAGGATACAGCTCCACCGCATCAAAGGGCCCATTCTCAGGTTTGTTGAAGTAAAGACAGACAAGGCTAGGTCAATACAGCCTCCTTGATATTAACCTATGAATTTGGGAGAGGTAAATGACCATTGTCATCATGCCCTGTTCAACCAAGACTGACGAGCTCTCACATTCAAATGTAGACAAAACTAATCACAGCTATTTTTTTATTCAGGGGAAGAGTTCTTATCTCTTCTAACTTTACTTTCCAAGGTTCATGTGTCCCATCGTAAAATTGGCAAAGTGCAAAGTGGGAAGGAAACAGTTCCACCGGCCTTCCAGGCCACCACAGGATCTAAGCTACAAAACCATTTTGAGTCCATGGCTTGCCATACTACATATATGGTTTTTCATTGCTTTGGAAGCATCTGCTTGAGTAATACTTATTTCATTTCGTGTCTTTGTTCTTGTGTGTGTCCATCAAGGTACAAATTAGAAAGTGTCTCCTATCAAGACATTTCTAGATGATTACTAATGTTTAATAAACCTAGTAATTTGTGGCTGGAAAATACCACCCGTATATAGTAATTGTTCAATTACAAAATTTATATCAATTGCATTTATACGGTATAATTTTATGCATTAAAAAAACTGTGGTACAATTCTTTAACCAAACCTTTACAGGGGTCATGATTTTTTTTTATAATTCAATGTATAATTTGTGTTAAACAATACATGTGATGTAATAAAGTAAATTAAGACAAAAGGAGGAGAATCACATTGTGAAGCTTATCAGTATTTATCCACTAGAGTATCCGGCGTTGCGTTTGATCGTTGAAAGATAATCGACGAAACCATATGAAATCATTGCGACAATAGCACCCCGAACCTTATAATTTTACCTGTTCAACCTGCAAACGGAAGCCATCCGGAAAAATCATTAACTTTGAAGCTAGTACATGAGAAATTTGGCCACTTTTTGGGAAAAAAAAGTTTAAAATTAATCAACTTACTAGAGTTAGCCATGCTGAGGTAAAAATATAGGAGCTCGTCCTAATCCAGTAACAGAACAAATCCCAAATCTGAAGTTAGAAAGTGAAGGGAGTAAGGGAGCGAAAGTGGTTCGAGACCTTGTCCTATAACTCAGCGATCGCGAACGTCCTTGTTTCTATAGATTTGTGTCAGTATCGGCCTCCCTCCATGTTAATCTTATTCATCACGTGCTGTCTAGCCTAACTGTTTAATCGTCCCATCCAGTTGGATATATAAGAGGAGGAGAACAATCGCGTTATCGGATCCCGACAACGCGTGATCTGGAAACCTGCTGATTAAAACTTTTTTTTTAAAGAATTTTTCCCCCGGCGGTGGGTGTCTCGACTAACAAGTAAATATATGAAACACGAAATTTTTTTGATGACCGGCTATCAGTCGAGAGTAGAGACGAACTCCCCACGCCACGTTCTTCGTTTCACAACTTTATCCTTGCAATAATAAGGGGGGGCTTCTCAAAGCCCCACTCTTCAATGGTGAAGAGAAGAATTTCTATGTCTAAAAGTACTCTAGTTAAAAAAAGAAAAAATTCTCTAAAACCTTTATCAAATCTCCTGGTTTAAGTCACCCAAATGTTAACGCTGAAGACATTCCCTTAAAATGATGTACCATGTGACCCGATTTTTCTCAACAAAAACTGAATTTTTAAACATTTATCATTTACAGCTGCACAAAGACAATCTAATATGTACTGAGGTTTGGCATGACTAGAACCCATAGTTCTGATATCTCCCAGCATCCTATATCATACCAGACCTACATAACAAGAGTTTAATCAAAAGCCAGGAAGGCGTTAAAAGGACAAAAAAAATTCCTTCTTAATTTGTTGATGTGTATTTTTACCCTTTTTTTAGTCCTCAAGGCTCAATACTCTTACCTATAGACAACATCTTAAATACTTTCTTTTTTTAAGTAGGGCGATGATGTCCACTTTTGTAATTGGGGCACTTAATAGGGCTCGAGCCTCTTGACAGGTCATAATTGGGCCTCGACCGGATTCTCCGTAAGCTAAGTTTACGCTGTTTATTTCGGTTACCTGAGGCTTATCTTGTTGTATATTGACACGTCTCAACCCAACAGTTGAACCGATGTCTTCCTTCCCTCTTATTGTTAGTCTTTTTCCAAAACACATGAACCTCGGAAAGTAAAGCGAGAACGGGCCGTTTACAATCTCTCAAGAGCGGTGTCTCCTAACCCTCGAAATTTTACAACCTCTGCCGAGTGTCGGCCGATCATCAGAAGCCATAGTAGACCGAACGGACTGTAGTGCCTCGGGCACCTTTGAGCCAAGTACAGCGATGAGTACTTTGAGACGACTCTCTTGCTTGTGTGGTTGTTACGTTGCTGCTTGTTCCATTACTGCACATGATAATTTCTCGAAGAGACTTGCTTAAGCCTATTAGTCCTTACTTATAAACAGATGGGTGCTGCATGCTCATTGGGTGCTGTTTGAACAGCGAAAGCATTGTCGAATTAGTTACTGCCAAGAGTGTGCCACAGGTGGACATTTTAGTAAGCCTCAGTTAACTAGCTCTTTTGAAGCAGGATTATTCCGAACAGCTCTAGAAGTATCCTTCTAAAATAATCGTAGTAATAGTCATGTATAGTCTGGGAATATTTGATACATGGTCCTTCAGCCTATATTGTCCTTCAGCCATCACCATACATTCGGCTCTCCAGAGCTGATCTAGCAATTTAAAAGATTATTCGGTTATCGACCAACCCTGGCTATACTCTGGTACCAGTGTCGGCACTGTACTTTCTATAACGACATAGGTCGAGAATTTGGTGAGAATATTAGTTGCCTTGAGGAAGGCCAGATATAGTGCCGAAAGCTTGACAACTATATAATACAGTGTTGGATTAATTGAAGGGTTACTGGCTACTCAATAATCCTAAACCAGGATATAGCCGTTAACAGATAATCTAACATAATACCTGGGTCGTTAGCTCGCACTATGCCAAGACAAGAAAGCTTTGACAAAAATTCGTTGTAATTTTCTGGCCATTCCGTAGGATTTGTTAATTTTGAGTTGGTTCCTGATGATCAGAACGAAAAATTCGGAAGTCTGTTCAGCTCAGCAGGACGTCTAACAGATTTGTAACATAGTAAAGCAAAGCCTGAACTGTCTTCTGTTCTGGTTGCTTATTCCGTTAGTTTTGAGATTTCGTTTTTTAAAGACTCGGATTTAAAGACTCAAGAGGTCAACTCAAACAAAACAGCTTAGGGGTTTAACAAGTAGTCAGAGTGACCAAGCTGTAAGACAGTTGCGCCCTAAGCTATGAGGTAAGTTGCGTGCCCTGTTGAGTGTCCCTGCCATCTTGACAAAGGAAAGGACAAAAGGACAAAGGAAAGATCAGAGTGGTAGCCAAGCCAACCTGCGCACTATTTTTGATTCCGTTCATTTTTCATATGGAGTTTTCATTTACAATAAATTACATCGTTTTGGTCGGTACCCCTACCTGCTTTTGCCCCTGACCACTGATACTGGCGCTAAGCCTAAACGCACTTCACAGCTGAAACATGGACAATACCAGAGCAAAATAATCATTAACGACCAAGCTGCAGGTTTGTCACACCAAAATGGTGAGTTTTTGTCCTTGTCTCTCCCTGCTTCTAGTCCTGTTTACGACTAGACTGTGATATGTGGCATTAAAAATCATAACTAAATTGGACGACAAGTAAGAAAATTGACTGTACATAAATTTGTCAAAGGAGAAAAAAGTAAAATAAAAAATGTGACTAATTATCAGATTACAAGATAAACTAATGCACTTTTCACAATAATTAGTCATGATAAACCGCAGTATTTCTAATCTGGTTCAATGTTGAATAATTAATTCTGTATTATTACTTCTTTTTTGTATAAAAGTCATTAGTTGCAATTGTACGAAAATTGTTTAAAATATTTTACAAATTAATAAATTGACCTATGCATTTACATTTTATATGGCGTTTCTGAAGTGGTTAAAGGTTGAATGTCTTGAGAAGCCAGTTTATATTTAGCTTCTTCAATCGATTGAAATGAATGAAATTTCCTTAATCGTTTATTGAGTTTCGAGTGCATCGGACTTTAAGTACAGAGTAAAGAAACACGCTTGATACATCTTCTTGACAAGAGAAATAAAAAAAAGCAGACCTAGAATCAACAGTGCAAATCGAACAGTGACATAAAAACATTTAATAAATTCCGAATCTTATCTTTTTTAATATTTTCTATTTGTGCCTCTACGTACCCTGTAGAAGATAAGATATAGCTATAATTGAATAAAAGACAAAAAACACAATCGGTCCTTGGAATGTCAGGATTGTTTACGTTTTTTCCCTCTCGGCTTATGAATAAATGTTTACACCAATATTACGACTACAATAAGTTTAAAGATGTTATCTAAAATAGTGAGATTACTTTATGAACCGTTAGTGTGGTAGTTTCCGAACATTTTGGGCAGACAGACGAGTTTCTTCTCGCCATCTTCGGTTCTGAGTCCTTGTATGTGCGGATGTTTCATTAAGTCCAGACCCCACATAGAAAATGGCGTGAACGCGTCTGACAGACCAAAACAGCACAGGAATTTATGTTTAGGCCATGGGACTATTATAGTTAAATGAAAAAAGTAAATTAAACTAAAATAAAACGATTACGCCCGTCGGTCTGCTCCAAGGCCGTAGAGTTTTCCGCCGGGAATGATGAGGAAAATGCAGTGGACACCTTGGATGTAAAACATAGACCATACTTCTTGGGAGGTAATTTTCTCGAAGTTGAAAAATAAAAAGAGGACTACATTTTTCTGAGGAGAAAGACGTTGACTTCGGTTAGAAATCGAGAAGAACCAAAGCGCAACGGCAAGAGAAAAACAAAATACTGCCGAAAAGAGGACCTTAATTAACGACTTTTTTTTAATAAGAAAATGAAATAATTTTACTTCGGCGTCAACGATTTATTTTCCCAACCAACCTCACCCTCGAACCTAAAGGAGACCCCCAAACCCCAATACCAACCGACCACGGCCCTTAATTAAACCTATTGGAGCTTTTCGATAAAAACTGAAAGCTGATTATTACAGTTTAAACATATCCACTCATAAACAACGTCCATCCTCTACATCTTCTGAAAAGAAGGCCTTCATAAGGCGCTGTTTGGCTCAAAAATTAATTATAGATAACACGTACAACCGAGTGACAAAATTATAGACACACCCCTAATTGTTATGATTTTTTAATGTAATGGGTTTGTACTACAAACATTTATTCAAAACACATGAAATAAATATTTTTCTTCATTAAACAATCATTTTTCAGTAAATAGGAGAAAAAATTATTAAAATACTAAAATTAAATGATTTTGTCTGCGACGATGGGATAAAATCAATTTAAAACAAGGCTATAATATTTTGTGGCATTACCACTCAGTTTTATTATTTCCAGTAATCTTTCTGGAATGGTTTTGTACCAAGTTTGAATAAAATCTTGAGGCAAATTATTCCAGGCATTGGTGACAGCTGTTTTAAGTTCGTCGACTGCTTACAGTCTTGATATACCATCCTCTATAATTTTCCCCATACATTTTCTATAACGTTCAAGTCTGGTGAGAGTGCAGGCCATTCAAGTTTTTCAATGCTGTTCTGTGAAAACCATTCTTTAACAATTTTTGCATTGGGTATGGGTGCGTTGTCCTGGAGTCCGTGGAATATTGGGGTCCCTTCGCATACATCGCTGAAACTAGTTTTTTCTTTGTCCGGTAATTTCTTGTAATATTCCGAATTGACTTTTTTTTGGAAGAAAACAAAGATTCCCTTTTTTATTACACTCAATACACCCCCAAATCATCAAAGATCCACGACCCATTTGGCGCCGTGACAAAATTTTTTCTTCTTTAGTCAGATCATGAAAGAAGTATGCTTATCAGTCCGGGCCGTCCGAATTGATTTTTTTTTCGTCGGAAAAAATAACTTTTCGCCATCTTCATTTTTCAAAATGTGGTTTTCAGCAAATTTGACACGGGCTAGATTGTGGTGGGGTTTCAGAGCTGGTTTGCGTTTCAGTTTTCTTCGGACTGTTTTCAGTTTTTTTAAGGAATCTCTGAACAGTTTGAACGGAAACATCAACACCTGCCTTCTCTGCGAGGCTTTTGCAGTCGAAAAGCTGTTTGAAGCAACGCGCAGGACGTGCGATTTGTCTCTTCTGGTCAAAGAAGGTCTTCCAGAGCTATGCCCTCTTCCGTAGTCTTCACCTAGCCGTATTATCTTCGATACCGATGAAAAACTTCGTTTTATGCGTCGGGCGATATCTCGGCTGCTCATTCCATCTTCATTGAACAAGTGAATCAACCGGCGCTCCTGATCAGAAAATCTTTTTCCTTCGGGCATTTTAAAATAACTTTGAATTGCTCCAAATGAACTCACAGTAATTACTTTACTAAGGCACGGTACAGTGAATACTGAATAAACCTTTGGAGTTATAAAATAAACGTAAACAAAATGTGTGTCTACAATTCTGTCGCAGCTAAATCAAAACAGTACTGTTTATTGAGGTGTACATTTGTATAAGATTATCAGATCAAGCCATTTCCAGAGTTAATTTTCTTTTAATATCATGAACAATATTCTAATGCCAAAAGAAATCATTTTTGACTGTTGAAATCGTGATTTTTTAATGTGTCTATAATTATGTCTCTCGGTTGTAAATTGGGCAGGTTTCCTAGTTTTTAACAATCCGAAGATGTTCAATAATAGTGCAAAGAAAAATGAATTTGAAGAGAAAAAAAGTTTAAAAAATAAGAAAATGCCTCAATTGCTTATACTCGATTTTTCTAGAAAGCTAATTAAAAAAAAAAAAATTAAAAAATACTTCCAGTGGTTACATTTTTCTTTTAAAAATATTATTAGGTGCAGAAAAACTACAAATTTTAAGTGAATTAAAATCATCATTATTATTATTTTTAATAATTTTGTGAATATTTGTTCCTGGTCTTGTCTGCCCTTTAGGTTCTTATAGTTGTATAAATTAAAAAATATATATTTAATATATAAATATATAATATATATTTTTTAACATTTCTGCGAGGATTAGCATGAAAAAACAGCTATTAAAACGGATTATTTCGTATGACTTATTTGAGAAATTTTTAATTTAATTTGTGAGGCATTTTCAGACTTACTTTGAGCAACTCTCCAAAGGTTCAAATGTAAAATTTTGAAAGTGTTTCAATATGGTGATCAAATAACAGATTCAGCGTTTTAAATTTGTGACTTTTTGAATGCACAAAAATGGGAAAAATCGCCATTTTAAAGAAATCGATTGTAAACGTCTTTGCCTGTATTAAGACATGCTGAGAATGCAATATTGATCGTTTGGTTAAAAAATTCATCCGTCCATTATTAGCGAATTGCCTAAATAATCTATACACGGCTCATTTACCGGTTTTCGTCGATAACCTCAAGGCGATTTTATTCCACGGTTCACATCAGCTTTTCAGCTTTTGAACGAAAACTACAGGAACGCAGTTTTCTCTTTTAACCTTGGCCCAAAACTTCTGTCGTTTTATTAATTTCCCCGTCGATGGTAATACGAACGCCCTATATCCGGCCAATTAGCCCGTTGCACATCCAATACACAACGATGGGTGGAAAAATGATGAAATTGACCCAGTCCATTAAGCTTGTTTAGACTTTTTTAAATTATTATTTTTATTACCATTTATCTATATTAATCGTGTCCAAATTGTGGAAATTATGAAAATTCTTCGTCAGACATTGGGTTGAGGAGAAAATAATATTTCTAAAACTACAGTTCGCACAGGTCAAATGACCTAAATCTGGATAGTCAGGATTGCATATACAAACGTTAAAACATCAGATATACCATCTTCAGAAACAACTAAATATAAATAGATATTAAATATAAGGAAGTAGGCATATACAAAAGAATAAACAAAACGGTGCTAAGTGAATTACTATTAAAATATTTATATAAGCTCAAAGCTAGATCTTCTTTTTGAAATCCGTTAAGGGGCCAAAACGTCCGTTTTCGATATTGATTAATATATCCATTGTAGAGAGGCACGATTACAAACATATATTCGAGCATAAAACCATAAAAGTCCATGAGCACGGGGTTGACACCGGGAGGACCCTAATCTAAAAGCCAAACCTACCAGGATACTGCGGTAGGAAGGGTATAACACTTCATAAAAACAGATCAGTCGCATTAGACACATCATTGAGAACTCGAAGATAAAACATACAAATTTATTAGAGAGCTTATCTTCAATTTGCCAAAGGAGAAACTAGAACTTTACGCGTACAAAAGAATAGAAGGTCGACTGAACCGATAGAGGATGGAAGAGCAGCGTCGGGAAATCTGAAATATATGGGGCTTCCAGGATCAAGTTCAATCCCAAGGTTCCTGAAGGTGGGACAGAAAGAAATAGGGTGATTATTGATTGTAAATTTTAGGGATGGGATGTGAAAGGAAGAGGGAACTGTCTATAGACAACAGCCTGAAACTTTTATACGTCAAAGTTAAGCAGATTTTCAGATACCCAGGAGCTATTTGAGCCTAAGTTGAATACTTAATATTGAAGCTTGGAAGTCAGGAGGTAAGAAGGAATGATTTAGGAGACATCTGTACAAAGGATAGGAGGTAAGGAATGAAGAAGGGAACTGGATCCAAAGACAATAGCCAGTGACCTTACAACATTCAAGTTAAGTCAATTTTTAGTGGACTAAAAGCTAATTGAATTTAAGTGTTGGATACTTAATATTGCAGCTTCCAAGTCAGGAGGTGAGAAGGAAATATTTACAAGTCATCTGCATAAATGTGAGTGTAATAGTATTTTATGTATTTAGAGTCGTTAATGTAACAGCAAAAAAGGGAAGTTGCTTAAGCCTTTGGGGAATCGAGATGATGTTGGGAAAACGGATGATGTTCTAAAATATCATCCACATACCGAGTGGCCGTCAAAGACACTCCACGAACAACAACCAACTCTGTGCGACTCTCCATCGAAATTCCCGCCCACACCATCACTGAGCTACGTTTAAAAGGTTGGCTCTGGGAAAAATTACAAGCCATTTTTACAAAATTTCACATCCATCTGGAGATCGTAGAGCAAATCTACACTCATCTGTAAAAAGTACAGCAGACCAATCGTACAAAGTCCAATGGCTGTGTTCTCGAGCAAATGCGAGCCGTGCAACTCCGTGTGTTCGGCCAATTCCGGTCCTCTTACGGGGCGAAAAGCCATCGGTCCGTACTTGTTTAATCTTCTTCGAGCAATGCGTTCAGAAATTCGAACACCTCGAACTTCCTGGAACTGATGAATCGCTTGAACAACGGCAAGGTGCCGGTTTCGCAAAATTCTCAAAGTAAAAAAACGGTCGTCCTGTGGTTCTGTTACCCTAGGGCGTCCAGAACCGGGCCTTCTGTGGTAGGACCCAGTTTCTCGAAAACGTCTAACGGCGTCTCGCAGTGTTTCGTATGGAACTCCGATGGCAGTAGCCGCACACCTGATGGAACGTCCATCATCAATAAGTGCCACAGCACGCGCAACATCCTCAGCACTAAGTGGCATTTTTAAGTTTAAAAATTGAAATTAAGAAAACAATGATGAAAACTATACAATTTATTGCTTCAGAATTCAAATCAGACTGAATAAACATTTGAAATTCCGTAAAAAGTAAACATTTAAATTTTTTTTATCCTTGTTTTGGATGAAGGATTAAGTGTGTTTACTTCTAATTGATATTCCCAATTTAAAACATAGCACAAACAAATATTTATTGATTCAAAAACAATGAGACAAATTAAGGGCAGAATTTTCTTTTATGGAAAAAATGAAAAAAAAACAATTGGGTGGAATTTTTTGCCTGTTAGTGTATAAAAAACCCAGCTAATACTAACTGCTTGCCAATAGAAAAGTTCCTGAAAAGCAGTTTTTCCTATTTCCGGTGATCGTTTTAAATTTGAATAATTCTATAATACAAGCGATAACAATCTGACCGCGGCATGACCGGCCATTGTTTTGGACGAAGTTGCGTGTCCAATTTACGATGAGTCACCAATAAAATATGAGGACTGAGTTGTTACAAAAAACAACTGGTTTCTATTTTCAAATATTTTTTCTCGATTAATTGCTCAAAGTATGACAATATATAAATCGAACCATTTTACTGTTTAGAATCAGATTATAACGAAATAACAAACCTTTAATTCCAGTGAAATTCGAAATTATTCCAAATGATTGAAGGAGGCCCATTTAGACTACGTGACTATCATTCTTACAACGAATACATAATTTTCATAATCCTCCACTAATCTACTAAAACAATAATATCTAGACGCTTGAAAAACAAACCAAACAGAGGATAAACAGAAACAGGACGTCATAACAAATCCTAAAGATTCTGTAAATTCTACTGTCTTTCGAGTTGTAACCTTGGACTCGGTTTAAAACTGAATCACAATAATATGCGTCAAAATATTTTTTCGGGTTTTTCCCTTCATTCGAATTTTTCTTCGCCCCCGAAAAAAAAACAGGCAAACAGAATGAATTTGAAATCCTTTTATGACAAGGTAGGATTTTCTTTTCATAAATGGCCTCAAATTCGTAAAGAACATTATGACCCTGGTATAAATCTCGTAAAGACCTTTTCTTATACCCTTCAAAATTGTCCGCAGGATACAATTAAACATCGTCATCATCACTGTACTTCAAGTTGCGTTATAACTAACCTCGGACTAAACAGTAGTAAAAATATAAATATAATAGTTTGGTCGTTTCCGATCATTCTGGTTAGTCTGTTATAGCTCATCAATCAATAGAAATTTAAAAAAAATTATTTGATTTGCCAACGTTAAAAAATAATGAAAATGAGACATTTGGATTTACAATATAACTATTAATAAATTAGTTAAATCTAGTATTGGGCGCGAATCGCACCGTTGACATTTTGGATACTGATTCATGTTAACTTCGTTTTCCATAAAGGTTCTATAAAGTTCAGCTACTGAAATGTAAAATGGAACTTATTGTTAGTACAAAGTAAACTTGCTTACCCTTGGCCAGCTGAACGAGGCGATCGTAATAGTTTCCTGCTGCCACTCGACATCAATTTGGTACAAATCATGGAACTAAAACACAGTAATTTGAACACTCAAGAGGCCACGTCGAATTTGACTCGATTGCACTGATAACTGTTGAAAACTAGGCAATTTTGAGCTGACCGTTCATAAACGCTTGCTGTGCAAAATGATGCGTGATTAAAGATAATCCTGATAAATATTTAAAGCGCAGTCTCAAAACGCGAAAATGAAAAAGAGAAACCCTTTATGTCCTTACTTCACATTACATTCTTTACAGTAAGGTTTGTTCATAAATGATACTCTGCTCAGTCGATTTTATGAGAAATGGCGAAAACCATTTGAAAATCGGTTCAGAAAAATATTACTATATTCTGCGAAAAAAACTTCTCCAATGTTAACGTTTTTCTACTCACCTAGAAAAATCTATGCACGCTATAAACTATATAAACCTAGAAAACCACAGTATTTATTGTAGCGTTTGAAAGTAGAGTAAATTTTTTCTGGGTTGAGTATTTTTTGAGAATACCATAGGAAGGTGGATAGTTGACACCATGGACATAGCTGTTTTCATTCAAATTAACCCTTTTTAACTTCAAATTAACATTTTTTAATTCAATATGACCTTTTTACTTCAAATTAACAGTTTCTTTAAAGCGTTAACTTAGGATATAGTATCGGATATAGACATGCCAAGTAAAATTCCTGTATATTTACAACTTTTGTTTAAATATAAAATAAGTATCCTCTTAAAAGTTCATAGGAAAATAATTACAATTAAAAATAAGAATTATATACAATTAAATATAAAAATAAAGTTATTTATTAATAGTTTACATGAATGGATTTCGGGGTGTCATTTCAGTCGTTGTAAATTAAAAAGTGTCCAGTTTAATGAGGCACATCCATGGAAATAAAAAATATTAATATAACAAAAATTTAAAAACCTAATGAAGAGAAATAAAAATATTATCAATTCATGATAATATAGTTTTTTATAAAAATAAAGCGTTCTTTTAATTTGAGAATTATTTAAAATATAAAATTGGTTTTTGCATAAAATACCATATGCAATTTAATTACAATTAAAATTTTATAAAAAGAAATACAAAAATAAAGAATTTGTAAATCTAAAATTATGAAAAGTTAAATATAAAAATAAAGAACTTTTAATTTAATTGGATTTTTTTAAAATATAAAATTCGTGCCTATAAAAAATTAAAAGAAAATTAATGCCAATTAAAACTAAAATTATGAATTATTTTTAATTATGAATAATCATATAAGAATTTTTAATTTAATTTGAGATTAAAAAACTATGAAATTGGTTCTTATATGTACTTAATACCACATGAACATTAATTACAAATAAATTTAACAGTTGTATAAAATTAAATATAAAAACAAACGATTTTTCTATTAATTCGAACTTTTTTTAAAATATAACTCTTGCTTTATAGATCAATTATTTTATATTTAAAATAAACTTGAATTAATTGAAGAACCAGTTGTATTTAATTTTAATTTAATTTTAATCTTAATTAAAATAAAATTGCATGGGGTAGTTTAGATAAGAACCTATTTTATATTTCAAAAATAAATCTCAGATTAAAAGAAGACTTTTATTTGTATATGTAATTGTATATCATTTTGAATTTTAATTGCAATTAGATTTCTTATGGTCTTCTAAGAGTCCATTTATTTTATATTAAAAACAAAAAATTCGCAAATACATATACGGGAATTTTACTTTATTTAATGCTTTAAAAAAAGGGTAAATTTGAAATTAAAAAAAGGTTAATTTGGAGTAAAAATGGTTCATTTGATATTAAAAAAGTGTTAATTTGGCGCAAAAAAATGGTTAATTTGACTGGAAAAGCTAAAAAATAATTGGGCCCTTAAAAACCACAATTTCTCAAACTTATAAAATTAAAATAATTTTGAAATAAACAGTTTTTAATGTTTTAAAGAAAGGATTATTTTGAAAATTAAAAGGTTCCATTTGTAATTAAAAAAGTTAATTTGAATTTAAAAAGGGGTAATTGGAAATTAAAAAGGGCTAATTTGGTGCAAAAACAAGATAAATTTGACATTAAAAAGGATCAATTCGAAGTAATTAAAGGTTAATTTAAAATAAAAATAGGTTCATTTGAAATTAAAATGTTAATTTGGTGCAAAAACAGGGTTAATTTGAAGTTAAAATGTAAATTTGAAGTTAAAAAGAACTTGTTAAAAATGTTACCGAATTTGATATCCAGTCGAAAAATTTATTGAATTTTAAGTGCATATAATTATTTAATTACAAAATGTCCAAGAACATTATAATCAACATGTTTTCTGTTGGTTTTATGAATATATACAATGAATCATGGCATTGATAAAAATAAGATTGATTTATTTTAAGTGTCACGTAGGCGTATTATCTAGGTGGAAGCGATAGCAAATTTTGCAATATTTATAACAAACATCGAGTCGCCTTTTCTTATCTCGAAATGTGTTTATATCCGTGACCTTTATTTTTACCAGACAAAGATTACTTTGTGTCAATTGAGTCAGAAATAAGAGGGTTGCCCTCTCTAGTTCCTGGGTCGTATTGTATAGCAATACAAAGACTCAAGGAGGGGAATCTGGTCGACTAAGTTGAATTTTCATTTCAGCCACCAAACGGTTAAAACAAGACGGCATAAATTAAACAACTCCTGTCAAGCTTATAAGTGAGTATTTTCGATTAAAATTTTTTTTACTACGTTCAAATTTTCACATAGTCACATCACTACACAAATTTTCTGATAGTTTTGGCCCGTTTACAGATTCTTTAGGATTTATTGAATCGTCTTTTCTGATGATTTACAAGGTTCGAGATAAATTAATATTTTAGTAGATTAGTAGCGGGTACTAAAAATTGTATTCTCTGGGATGCAGGCAGTAACTTAAACGTCAAAACGGACCTCCTTGAATTTGTTAGGTGCATTATTTTATTATAATGATAGGTTTTATTACAACTTCGAGCAATTAATATCATAAGTCATAATTAGATATGAATGTGCCCTACCTAACCCAAATCTTAAAGCTAACCTAACCTAACTCAAACCCTTAAAATTCCTAATCCCACATCCAAAAATGTCACCCGTCCAATATCCACCCTCTCTTGCTAATTGAAAAATTAGTCGATTTACAAATGTCTACCTACTTAGAAAACTGAAAATTCCTTGCTCCCGTTGAATCTGGCATCCGTCGATTTTTTCACAAAATCCGCTGTTCTAAAAACATTCCACCGACATACAAACTGCTATTGATCAATGTCAAATAACCATTCTTGTTCTTATCCATTTTTTAAAGACTTCGATACAGTCCCTCCTAATTATTAAAATTAAAACCTTTCTCTCAAGAGTGTCCTCCGCTGGTTACATTCTTTCCGTTCCAAAAGAGCCATCATCCTCTCCAAAATCTATCACTTCTCGATTTCCTAAAGGGTCAAGCAACTTCCCTTTCTTAATCACCTTTATACATATGAAAATTAAAAATCTTTCCTTCTCACCTCCTCACTTTCACGCTGCAATGTTATGTATTAAACACTTAGGCTCGGTTAGTGCCTGGGTATCTGAAAATGAGCTTAACTTAGACGTAATAAAGTCCCAAGATGTGTCTTTGGGTCCAGTTCCCTCCTTCATTCCTTACATCGTATTCCTAACGTTTACAATGAATAATCACCCCTATTTCCTTCTGTCCCACCGTAAGAACCTTAAGATTGTGTGAAAGCCCCATATCTCCCAGATTTCCAGTGTCTTTTCTACCTTCCAGTCAGCCACTACGCTTTAGTACTTCTTTCCTAGTTTCCACGTTTATTGTCTCACACTTAATACGTTTTCTTCAGGGACTCACTGGGGAGCTTGAAAATAAGTAAAATTGTTACTGCTGTCACCAAAGCACATGTTCGTATCGCCGATCTTTACTTTGACGGAATATAAAAACAACAATGTACGTGACATATATATATATTCAGAATATATTCTTTTGTACAACTTTTCCCCGACAAATTAACACTTTTAATTTCAAATTAGTCTTTTTTCGCATCAAATTAATCTTTTTAACTTCAAATGATTTTTTTATTTGAAATTAACTTTTTTTAACTTCAAGTTAACTGTTTTTAATTTCAAGTTAGCTTACTTAACTTTTAAGTTCAAACTAATCCTTTTCAACTTTAAATTAGCCCTTTTTAATTGCAAATTAATCCTTTTTTTCATTTCAATTAACCTCTTATAATAATAAATTTATCTTTTTTAACTTTCAATTAACCTTTTTTACTTTTAAATTAACCCTTAAACATGTAAAGTAAAATGCTAGAAAAGTTTAAAAAAAATTAATAATTAAGCTCTTACAAGGCCAAATGAAAATTAAGTAAAATTTTACATAAAATATATAATATTATATATAATTTTTTTTAACTTGATCTTTTTAATATCAATGAATTGGACTCTTAAAAACTGCAATTTCTCGTATTTTTCAAATTAAAAGACAAATAATTTATTTTTATATTTTGTTTTATATAATTTTTAATTGAAATTGAAATTAATTATCATATAGTTTTGTACACGCCCAATTATTTTATATTTTAAAAAAATCTCAAAAATACAGGAATTTTAATTTACATGCTTATATTTCATACCGTGTAAGTTTTTTCATGCTTTAAAGAAAGAGTTACATACTTGAAAAGTAAAAAAAAAAAAAAAAGGTTAATTTGATATTACAAGAGGCAAATTTGAAGTTAAAAAGGGTCAATATGACGTAAAAAAATTGGACTATAAATAACTATTTTTTGCTAAAAAAATTTCGAATTAATAGATGAATAATTTTTTGTTTTTATATTTAATTTTATATTACTTTTAACTCTACTATTAATTAATGTATTATAGCATAAATCGTGCAGTAAAAACCACAATGTCTCACATTTCTCAAATTCAAATTATAATCCTTTATATTTATATTTCATTTCATGATTTTTACTTATAATTGTAGCTAATTTTCATGAGGTCTTCTAATACCCAATTATTTCAGATTTAAAAAAAAAGATTCTCAAATATACAGAAATTTTGCTTTACATGTTTATTTCAAACCATCTTCTAAAATTTTTAATATTAAAGAAAAGGGTATTTGAAAGTTAAAAAGGGTTATTTGAAGTTAAAAAGCTATATATAAAAGCCGAAGGTCGTGGGTTCGAATCCCGCTCGTGACGCTAACTTTTTCATTTCAACTAAGACCTTACATAAAAAGAATAATTAATTGAAAGAAGTAATTTAGTCAATCAGACCATTAAAAATAATATATTAATAATAATAAAATAATATAAGTGAGAATTTTTTTTGGCAAGTTGGATCAATTTTCAGATTGCAACCAACCCCAATTGTATGGGTCTACTACGACTTCATTTATCAAAGATAGAATCGTTTTAATTATTTTATTTTTTCAAGGATGGAGGATTTTTGAAAAAATTTTCGATTATATCTTAATTTTAGGTAGTTTATGTTTGGAAACGAGGGCTTTTTGTTTAGATATTTTAACGTTAATAATCCTTATCCTGTTAGTAAATATTTGGCTCAAGAAACACTCTTTTGCCTGTCAAAAAATTTTCGTTCTAATTAAACTTCTTTTTGGTTCGTTTTTTGATTGTTACCCATGCTTATCTGTTGCATACCGGTATACTTTTTGGAAAAGAATGTCATGATTTTTTTTGTATTTGTATTTGTAAAGAAGATGAATTTTTTTTTGAGATATGGATTCGAGCCTTAGAATTGTAAGAATCCCAGAAACAACGTGAGGAGAACGTCTTGTTCAGGACGGTCGAAACTTGATTGAATAGGAGAGCTACTCACCGTACACCTTGGGTTCTTTCACTGAGACACTATCAAATTAGGTAGGCGCCCGTTCTTATTCACGAAAGTCCGTACCGTGGTGGGGGAGCGCGAAAGGAGAACTAGCCCCCCTAGGTGTTCGCTCAGGTATCTCTGAAGACGGCGGAAGAAATCTGTAAAGAAGAAACTATACAGAAATAAATAACAATCCTTAAAACAAATACCAACGAGGAAAGCAAATTTATCCCTCACTAATTACAAATTAGAAGTTCCGACATTTGTGTTATGAGAAACAATTGAATTTATAGAAAAAGAAACACCCCCGCCCAAAATAATAATAATATATATATGTATATAAACACACCCCTCTAAACATTTTGAACAAATAATTTTATAACTTTGTATTTTTACATGTCTATTATTTTTTTTTACAACTGATTTTCCTACAAGCCTTCAGCCAAAGATAAACATTGTTCGTTGAGCGTGAGATAATAATAATAATAATAATAATGCTTTATTGAACTTAAGAAAAATGACAAATGTCCTTTCAAAGCATTTATGGACATGGATCTTGAATCTATCTGCCAGAGGTCTTTAGTTAAACAATCAGGAAGTAAAAAAAACATATAATATAAGATAGTAATAATAGGCGAGGAAATAAATGGTAACAAAAGAGAAATAACAAATGAGAAAGAAAAATAAAAACAAGTTATATGATACAAATCAAAAATTAAACTCCTTAATTAACTCATACCTGTAATTTCATGAATGCCTAGCATTAAGGCCAACGAATATGAGCCAAACCGTAACGGGCCAACTCTGGGGAGTGTGAAACATCCGAGATGCAGAGATGTAATAACCGAATCTCACCTAGGGATGAGCACTCTGCCAAGAAGACAGTTTCAATGGAAAGTGAAAATGAAACCTGAATTATTCAGAACTTCTATTAAACTGTTTAGTGTAATTAACCATCAAAGAGGTGACAAGCAGCCTCCCTATGTACAGCCGCCTTTGACATTAATTCTAAGAGTACTAATACCTAAGCACATATTGACCATCCTTTCCTCCAAGTAGGTCTTCACCCATCTAGTAAGGTGATGGTCGGCATTGTAATTATCTAGTGCTGATATAATGCAAGAAGTATCAGCATTATCAAACGCCCCTTGGATATCGAAGAAGCAGCCTAGTGTATATTCATTATTAAATAATGATTTCTCAATCCTGCCTATCAGTGCAGAAAGCAGTTTTCACTGGTTTTCCTGGTAAATAGGACTACTGATTGGGATGTATCATTGTATTAATTCCACAATCATGTCTAATATATCTATCTAAAATTTTCTCTATTATTTTTATGAAAATAGAAGATATACTTATAGGTCTATAAGGTTTAGGAAATTGATATGAGGCCTTACCTGGTTTGGGTAAGAAAATTACCCTTATTTCCTTCCAACATTTTGGTATATGTCCCAATGCCAGACTACTCCTTAGGAGATCCCACACTGTACTAGATAGACTAGGTGTATCCTGTTGAAGGAGGGCAGGGAATATTCCATCCACCCCGGCTGCCTTGTATTTCTTGAAGGAATGTACCGCCCATTTGTAGGCCTCCCAAGAAATTACCTCATTGGCCTTGATTTTGAGCCTAAGATAGTGCATTAGTTTTATTTTATTAAAACCTATTTATTTCCACCAAATTACTTGATAGTAAAGAAAACTCATTATTTATCTCTTGGGAATACATGTTTTTTCTGATATAATCAATTGATGGGAATGGCATAAATTTTTTTTTCTACTTTTAGTAGAAAATCCTTTCAAAGTAATTTTTTTCCCGAATCATAAGCACCTTTCAATTGTCTAAATAATTTTTCACAGGATGGAAAAGTCAGAAAATTGAACGGACTGGGGGGGGAAACGACGAGGGTTCAAGAGTTTCAATTTTACAATAAAAAACAAAGTTTCTAGTTTTCTTGAGGACAGTTACCTCTAACAATATTAACACTAATTTTTAGCTGATGGAATTGCATTGTTCTCCCTGCTTTTAAGTAGACACTTTAAAAATCTATCGAGCTAACAAATGTTGCATAAATTTCAAGATTAGAAAACAATATATACCAAAATGTCTATTAATTTAAATAATACCATTAAAAAGTTGCATTAATCATTTGATATAATATTCATTGGTCATTGTAATGTTTCACTCTCCACTACAATGTAATATATGCATTATCATTCAAGAGTTCTGTGATCCATCTAAAGCAGAACTAAACCACTTAAAAATGAATAGGAATATTTGTAATTTATTCTTATCATATTTATTTTATTTAAATTAACTGATATATTCTTGCTAATTGGATTTTAAAAAAAGAAGTTAATTCTCATTTTTAATAATGGATTTATTTAAAAATAGTAAACATGAAAATTACTCATTTTCTAAACAAAAGCCTTTTTTCATATTTTCTCCATTCTAAACCAGTTGTATTCTCTTTAACTATGGAAAAACCAAAGGTTCACAATATTTTGTGAGAATGAGTCATCGAGGTCACCGGCAAGTGGATATCGCAGAGGCAGTTGGTGTTTCTCAGAGCGTGGTCTCCTGGGCTTTAGCCTGATTCCACGAGACTGAAAGTGCCAATAGGAGGCATGATAGTGGATATCAGTGCATTATGATGCTGAGGGAGGACAGAAATATTGTCACTGCTGCAAGACGGAACTTTTCCATAGTGCCCGCCAGATCCTAAATGAAGTACAAGATGTTTTGGCAAGGCTTTTATCATCACAAATGGTTCATAATCATTTGTGGGAAGTTGGCTTCACATTGTATGTCCCTTTGAGACGACCTGCAGCAACAGCTGCCACCAGCAACTCATGATATATAGTGTGGTGCAGCGAATGCATAGAAGAGTACTCCAGTTGGAATGCTGTTATGTTTACTGAGTCGCATTTCTATCTGTATAGTGATAGCAGGCACCAAAGAGTCCACCGAGAACAGTGCAGTGCCAGGCACTCTCAACACGACACACGAATCTACACGGAAAACAAACACTTTGAGCTCTGAAGATGATCTCAATAAAGATCAAAATGTTGGCACGATAAAGAAAATGTTTTTCTAAAACCTACGTCACACCAGACCGTATCTCACAATCTCCAAATAATCATTACTCTTTAATTTTGATAATTATACTTTTCATCTCAACCAAGACCTTAGATTAAAAGTATGATTAATTAAAATAATTAAAACGGTCAATTATGACTACTAAATACATATATGAATCATTACTCATTAATTTGGCCCGAAAGTTATTCAAACAAAATTAAAACTAATAGAAAAGTTTAAAAAATTAATTAATTAATTAAATTAAATTAAAATAATGTCATAATTGGTTTTGGTCTGAATTGTCCCATGATGTCCTGCTACGTTAGGGTCACCTTAATTATAAAAGTTATGTGAACATAATAAGACAGTCCAAAGTGTCATCCTCTTACAACTATTAACAAATATCTGGCTGTACCCCATTAGCATTCAATATAAGAGTTTAGTTTTTTGGGTCAATGCTGCAACTATTTTTATCTCATTTATTTGTTTCCTTTTTAGAATTTTATGTTGGTTTTCTCTTAGGATTTATTTTATTTTGTATTAAGAGACTGTTTGCAATTTTGGATTCTATCCTCTGGACATATGTGTGCAACAGTGGCAATCCCAGTATCACTTACATTGCTGAAATTAGGCAAATACACAGTAACAGTCCTTATAATTTGTTAATTAATTTTGTGCCTTTTTTCCAAAGTTTTTGGCCATCCAGAGGTCTAATTATTGTTCTACACAGCCAGTAGGTTATTTTTAGATTTATACCCCATGTTTTATTACAAAAACTTAGCTTTGCTAACTAGGCTAAATTGTGAGATTTTCCTGTGGTATGCAGGGTGGTGAACCTATAGTTTAACTAAAGGTAACTATCAAACTATAGGTTGATCACCGTGCAGATTCAGGAGAAAATCCACTACCTTTTTTATATGTAATTAATCAATTACAATCTAAAGTTGTTCCCAAATAATTTATGCCAGTTCTTCAAAATTGTGTGATTATTCTCCTCTGAGAGATGATTCTGTTGTATTATTGTGTAACTCACTTGTAAGAGAGAGGGCCTATTTGATTTTTTGACTGAGGGTTCCATTATTTCAGAGTTTTACGTTCTCTTTTTGGGACTTTGCTAAAGTTTTGATCGTGTAACTTAATTCCCCTGATTGTTCAGACCCGGTCGGTTTGACAAAGACATCATTGGAGTACTGCAGAGAGCTCATGGAGCAGTTTAATTTTTAAACTACTGGGAAGGTGTAGATGTAAATGTAATGTTTGGGGTGTGCAATATACTGCACTCTTTGAGAGAGCAATTGCATCCCCATTCTGTACTTACAGGACACATATAAAGAAATATAATTGTAGGCCCAGTTTCTGTAGTTGAATTTCTTCTACTGTTATATTGTACATCCCAAAACACATCCTCCGCAAATGTGATGTCTCAGTCTGTTAGTGGGAGTGTCTGCTTCTTTGCAGAATCAGCACCTTGTTGTATTACACCAATCTTCTTCAGATGCCCATTCAGTCTGCAGTGCCTTGTCAAAAATTCTGTCAGGATTTGAAGTTTTCATGCTTCCTTTGATGCGTTCTGTTATTTCTATTATTACAAAAATTTTTAGAATGTACTTGGATTGTTGTGTCCAATGAGTGAATTCCACAGTTTACTCATTTACAAATTTGGCTTTTTGCCTAAGATACTCATTGATAGTGTGAATCCCTATGCAACAGGCTGAAGACCAATCAGCATAGCAGCCCCTTTCCTTGCAAGGGCTTCTGTTCCCTCGTTGCCCTTTACTCCCACATGTCTTGAGATCCCCAAAGGGTGACTTTGTTTTGCATATATAATCTATTTAGTTTAGATTTGTAATTCAGCACCATCTTTGAGCTAATGATGTTTGCACATAGTGATTTGATGGCTGCTTTGCTATCTGTCATGGCAGTTATATTCTGGTTTTTGTACCCTTTGTTCAAGTTGAACTAGGTACTATTGGGGAATTTGAATAGTTTTTAATTTTCTTTACTTAAATTTTATTATGTACATATATTCCAGTCGGCTATTACCTCCAACAGAAGGTTCTGTAATCAATCCTTATAAGAACTGTTAGGTGTGTGTTATACTACCTTATGAAAATTAATTTCTTTTTCCAAAGTACTTTTTTTTTAAATTTATTTAATACTAAAAACAGCTTAGAAGATTATAATTGCTCTTATGAATGTTGTTTCTGATTGAAAGTAGAGTACACACTTTTTTTGCCCTTATTGATTATTTACTGTAGAGCCAAAATTAGGCCAAGACTTGCTTCAGCTGTAAATGTAGACTTTGAGGCAAAGAAACATGCAAAACATGCAAAGTCATTTTTGAATATAAGCATAACCCAGACTTGTTTCACTGACTGTAAGTGCAATCGTATTTTTCGAATTTCCCGCCTCAGAGGCAAAGAGTTTTGCATGCGCACGTTTTACATATTTAAATTTGTTGTTAAAACGAAAGATACTCACGTGAAAAAAAATTGATTTTCCCTTTAATAAGAAAGAAGAAGCGGGGGCGCGTGGAAATAGTTTTGCACATGCACAACGGGCACATGTTTCCATGGAAGGTAACAATCGAGTACCTTTTGATTGATTATAAGTTTATATTAATGTTATCTGCCGGAAAAGCGGTTTTTTATCTATTATCTGAATCATCCTGTAAGCCTTTTATTACGAAAATTCCGGCTTTTTATTGACAATAGACTGTTTTGTGTTGTTTATAGATAGCGGTCTGTTTCGCGATGTGGCGACTGTTCTGAAAGGAAATCAGATCAACTTATAACTTCGAAGAGATTTTGATTTGCGATGTCCTTCGTGGATCTACAGTGAATAAAGCGTCCGCTTTTTACATTTTTCCTGTGGCCTTTTCTGGTCGAACTATCTACAGCACATTGTTACATCTAGCACTGTCAAAATGGACTTCGAATTTCAGGAAAGAACCCGTGAAAACTCTTACCTGTACGAAACCATCTTCTACTATGTAAGTAAAGTTCATTTCATATTATTTTCCGACCTTGAGAAAACAAAAAATACAAGTATAAACAAAATCCATCATTGCACTTTCACTTTGAAGCCCTTTACCTTGCCATTTTCCTCATCAACCTAGAAGTCTAGGTTCTTCAGATGTAAATTTGCGCCCTTTGAGAGCTATTAATCATTCTGTACCTATAGCACTCAGGTCACTGATGAGTCATTCATCAAGGAAATTAAGTATTATGCCCAGCTTTACTGGTCTTTTGGATGTAAGAATTGCCGTTCTGCATCCTTTGAGAGCTATTCGATCCTCTGTTCTGCACCTATAACTCACTAGTGACTGGTGAGCCATTCATCAATGAATTTGATTATTAGGCCCGGTTTTAGTGGTTTGTCAGAGGCATGATTTAAGATTTGCCTTACTGCAGCCTTTGAGGGCCATTGTATCCCCCATTCTCTACCTATAGCACTCCAGTGACTGGTGAGTAATTCAACAAGGAAATTGACTATTATCCCCGGTTGTACTGGTCTTTCGGATGTAAGAATTGCCGTTCTGCATCCTTTGAGAGCTATTCAATCCTCTGTTCTGCACCTATAGCTCAGTAGTGACTGGTGAGTCATGCATTAAGGGATTTAATTGTTAGACCCGGTTTTAGGTGTTCTTCCGATGTAAGATTTGCTATACGGGCACTTAGATAGCTATTGGATCCTCTGTTCTGCACCTATAGCTCACTAGTGACTGGTGAGCCATTCATCAATGAATTTGATTATTAGGCCCGGTTTTAGTGGTTTGTCAAAGGCATGATGTAAGATTTGCCTTACTGCAGCCTTTGAGGGCCATTGTATCCCTCATTCTCCTCCTATAGCACTCCAGTGACTGGTGAGTCATTCATCATTGAACTTGATTGTTAGGCCCAGTTTAAATGGTTCTTTAGTTATGAGGTGTAAGATTTTCCTTACTGCACCACTAGGAATTTTGGCTTAAGCCCACGTATCTGTCCAGCATGCAGAGGAAGGTTGCTTGATGTGCCCCACCTAGTCGAAGGGTGCTATTTCTTGGCTCCATATATGGAGCTTTGTGTTGAGTGTGAATTTGTAGTGTGAGAATGCTGATGGCAGAATGTTGAGTACCCCATTGAACCTCAATTAGGTTAGTAATAATAGCATGTGTGAAGGGTGTGGAGTAATATCGAGTATTCCACCCCCTCTAATTGTGTTAATTGTATGTAAATAAGTAAGAATGGATTTAAGAGTGAGTGAGAGTATGAATGGATTTGCGAACTGATTGCATTGGGGGCTGAAATGATCTAGCTGTTGCTTGCTGACTAAATGGATAAGATCAAGGACAGATCCCCGATTGCCAACACCCCCAGGGTGGGTGATTCTTGAGGCCTGACAGCAAATTATTGTAAATTACAAAAACTGGAATTGCCGATGGACTGTGAGAAGTGATAAGCTCAACTCTGTCATGTGTGTGCTGATTTGAGCTTATAAAAATCAGTAATCAGAATATTTAGAGATGATAAAGGCAAGATGGGAATAAAATGACAATGAGAAAGAAATAAGTAAAAGAGAAGTAAAATAATATTCAATGAGCATAATTATTCATAAATTTAGGTTTAGTCAATGTTATACTTAATTCACTACTTTCGTGGTCCGCTTGACCAATTAATACATGACAATTAATTAAGGTTTTTTAGTTGACATGAAAAAAAGTTAATGGCACGAGAGGGATTCGAACCCACGACCTTCGGCTAGATACGCCACTGCTCTACCACCTGAGCTATCGCGACCTCCATCCACTCGGACATCAACTCCCCATCTCAACCCCACCTTATGAGTTTACCCTCCTTTTGCCATTTTTCAAGAACTCACCTTAATTAATTGTCATGTATTAATTGGTCAAGCGGACCACGAAATTAGTGAATTAATGATTTAAAAATGAAGTACACTTCACTAAAGCTCTCCGTCGCCATTTCAATTGTCAAAAGGAGGGAAAACTCATAAGGTGGGGTTGAGATGGGGAGTTGATGTCCGAGTGGATCAAGGTCACGATAGTTCAAGTGGTAGAACAGCGGCGTATCTAGCCGAAGGTCGTGGGTTCGAATCCCTCTCGTGCCATTAACTTTTTTCATCTCAACTAAAAACCTTAATTAATTGTTATACTTAATGTACATTATCAAATTACAGCAAATCAAATGAAGCATTTTGGATATTATTTGATTTGAGCTTATATAAAATAGTAATCAGTAATTAGTAAAATCCCAATAATATTTTTTTAATGAAAATATATAAGGGCAGAAGACTGCAAGTTAAAACAAATAAACAAATATAGTCACTTTCCACGTATTAATTCTGACCTCCAAATACTGCTACAATAATAATTTACTTTTTGCTATACTTAATTTTTTTTATTAAGATTATCCAGTAAATATCAA
Organism: Cimex lectularius; assembly: GCF_000648675.2. Lineage (NCBI taxonomy): Eukaryota > Metazoa > Arthropoda > Insecta > Hemiptera > Cimicidae > Cimex > Cimex lectularius. The sequence goes on from NW_019392733.1 coordinate 2,218,589, forward strand.
ATTAAAATTTGCTATAAAAACTTAATATACATAATGAAGCCCAACAAAATATGCACTGTCTATGCTCTTAGATTATTAGATTATTGTGCAATAGTTCTGTTTATGTAGTTCTACAAAAAAACGTAGGTACCTTTGATGAACAATACTACCCTTGATGAGTTCTTGCATGTTTTTTCTACAGACGATACACAAAATATTAAAAAACTTCGTCTTTTATTTTATTATTAACTGCCTAAAAGTATTGTGCGTCAGTGGCCGCATCGGTTTACCCTCGTTAAAAAGTCTTTTTATAAACAATAAAATAATATCCAAAATGCTTTGTTTGATTTGCTGTATTTTGATAATGTACATTAAGTATAACATTGACTAAACCTAAACTTATGAATAATTATGCTCATTGAATATTTTACTTCTCGTTCACTTATTTATTTCTCATTGTCGTTTTATTCCCATTTGCCTTTACCATGTCTAAATATTCTGATTACTGATTTTGATAAGCTCAATTCTGCATCTGCACACACATGACAGAGTTGAGCCTATATCTAGTCCACCAGAAATTCTAGGTTTTGTAATTTACAATCCATAACCAGCAGGGGCTTCTACAATCACCAACCCTTGGTGTTGGCAGTCTGAGGTCAGTCTTGTCTGTCCAGCCACGGGGGTGAGGGCTGGGAGCTGTCAACAGTTAGGTCTTTTCAACTCCCAACGCAATCAATCTCGAAATCCAAACTCATGCACACAGAACTCACTCTTAAATAAATTATTTTTATTTACATACCATTCACTCAGTAATTGATATTACTCCATCACCCTTTACACCTATTATATAACTGACCTAAGCTGAGGGTAGATGGGGTATTCAATATTCTGCAATCAGCCTTCTCGCTCTATACATCCACACTAATAAATTCATAATACACATAATCATAAATTCAAATTAAATTCAAAAATTCAATTCACAATTATAAATTCACTCTCAGCACACACTAGGGACACAAAACTATCATTAATGTATACAATAAAGCAACCCTGTTTCTTCCAAACATTGGAACAGTGGACTCAGATACTCACTATTATGCTCATATCAGGTGGCATTCCTACACTCTCTTTATGGAGCAAGGAAATGCATCCCTCAATTAGGTGGGATATGTCGAGCAACCTTTTTCTGCAGGCCGGACACATACATTGACTTTGGCCCAAAAGTAAGTGTCTTTTTCTTAATGTGAATGATCCTTCTTCTATGGGTGGTCCTCCGAGGGCTACGTATTAACAGTGTCCTTGATACATGAGAGCTTCTCTACAATGCCGGTCCTCCGACACTGCCACTTTGTTTTAATCATGTTTTTATTGCATTTTTAGTGTCAGGGCACAAGATCACAATGGTTAATTCTGGAGGTTGGGACTTCCCCGGCTTTAGTTGCCTCGTCTGATTTTGTTTCCCTTCACACCTCCATGACTGAATCTAAATATTCTATTAACACTATTTTATTTATTATTTTTATATTTCTTTTTTTATGGGAACATTTTATTGTATTATGGTATATTATTGTTTATGTAACATTTGTATTTCTTTTGTATGGGGATCTCCTCGAAGACAAATAAAACACTACTACTACCTGTTAAAGCATATCTCTAGATAGATGAAACTAAAAATTTCTTTTAGTTTTTCTTAATCTACATTCATTTTTTTTCAATGAATTGAGGTAATGTGTAATTATTCAGAAATTGTGAGATGCAGTCTGGTGTGATGTGAATCTCACGATTTCTGAATAATTATCGATTAACGGTCACTAATCACCACACATAATGTGTAATATCAAATAGCAATATATTGTTTTTTCTAGGTTCCCCACCTTTCTATATATTTTGAATTAATTTTGCTTGTGATGGTATTATGGATTATGTTCAAAAAATCGACACCTATTGATGAATCATGGCCGTCTAAGGTACTTACTTTACAAAATTGTCATTTAATTTATTTTAATGCTTATAATACATGGCAACACTTTTCACAGATCATTTTTCATTATTATTAATATTTACATGTGTAGTGACACTATATAGAAGGAAGTCAGTGGCATTTTTATAAAAATTTATTTTTAGGAGGAAGAAGAAATAATTGAAAAATACACTCCGAGGCTACTAGTCGAAGACATTGATACAAAACACAGACTACTTAATCGTCCAGTTCTAACATTGCAGGAAGGAAAATATATCACAATAGATAACCAGATTTGTTTAAATATGGCTACTCAAAATTTTCTCGGATTCGCTAAAGATAAACATATCGAAAAGGAAACAATTCAATCGATAGAAAAGTACGGTGTAGGCTCTTGTGGTCCAAGAGGCTTTTATGGAACAGTTGGTACATTGACAAATACCCAATTTTTGTATATTGTATTTTTCATTAATGTTATTATGTGGTATTTTAGATGTTCATCTTGAATTAGAAGAAAAGTTAGCCAAGTTTTTAGATTCAGAAGAGGTAGTTGTATATTCATATGGGTTTTCTACCATCGCTAGTGCCATTCCTGCCTACTCAAAAAAGAACGATATAATCTTTGTGTATGTGTACTAATTTTATTTACATAGGATCAGCTTTCAAAACTTTTAAATCTGACTTTATCGAAAATTTAAAATTCAAATTTGACATATTTGTATTGTTTAAGAAAATAATACTAGTTATATAAAAAAAAGAACACTTTTAAATGAAGCATTATTTATTGCATGTCATAAAATGGTTTTACAACTTTTTAACACTTAAAATATTTTAATGGCAGTTATTAGGGTTAATGGGACCATATTCTCAATTAGTAATTGCATTTTGTTAATATATTCATATATTCATTTTTTCTTTGAAGGGATGAATGTGCCAACTACCCTATTCAAAAAGGGCTTGATGCATCCCGAAGTACAATCCACTACTTTAAACATAATGATATGGAGGATTTAGAAAGGCTTCTTAAACAAGAAGAGGAAAAAACGCAGAAGGTAAGCAAATAATTTTTTTATATTTTTTTTTATTTTTAACCTGCTTTTTTTCTTTTTAGAAGAAGAAACCGTCACGGGCAAGGAAGTTCTTAGTCGTTGAAGGTATCTACCAGAAAACTGGATTTATGTGCCCATTAGACAAGTTGGTGGAATTACGGAAGAAATATAAATTAAGATTATTTCTTGATGAAAGTATTTCAATTGGTACAATTGGTAGCACAGGAAGAGGATTACGGGAACATTTTGGAATTAAGGTATTATTAGTTTTGTTTGCAATAACATATTTTCTACACTCCCTGACATAACATGTCACAACCATAACCTAAAACATCCTAACCATCAAGCAAAACGTTGTGTAGCAGCCCAAAAACATATCCATGATAATAAATAAATAATAAAGGTAAAAGTAAGATTTATTCCTGGATGAGGTGTCAGACCACTTAACAATACATTCTTCATTTTATTATCAATTCTTCAAACAATACATTCTTCATTTTATTATCAATTCTTCACCCAATGGGAAAACTGGATAAGTCAAATTTTGCCACAATGAGAGTTCTTATTCCAGAATCTTTAGGCCTGACAGACTGTGTTTTATGGACAAATTCGAGAAGGAAATCTTAGGAACAAAAATTGAACTTGCACGAAAGGTCTAAACTTTAAAATGTTAAAACTTTAATGTCTAGGACTACCAACTACCAGGCCGGGCCACCAGGTACTGTTGTCTAGAAGAAAAGCCACACTATGAAAAAGTGTGTGGTGTTTAGTGACTATTAGTCAGTGATTATTCGGAGATCGTGAGAAGCGGTCTGGTGTGATGTAGGTTTTAGAAAAACATTTTCTTTTTATGCCAACATTTTGATCTGTATTGAGATCATCTTCAGGGCCTGGGTTTTATAAACATTGTTTAAATTTTACAAATACATGTAGGATGTGAAAAAATGAATTTATACAATGCTAGAAATGTTAGATTAAAAAAAATGAATTTATACAATGTTAGAAAATTTTAGATAATAAAAAGAATTTATACAATGCTAGAAAATTTTAGATTAAAAAAAAGAATTTATATAATGCTAGAAAATTTTAGATAAAAAAAAGAATTTATATAATGCTAGAAAATTTGAGATTAAAAAAAAAGAATTTATATAATGCTAGAAAATTTTAGATTCAAAAAANCTAGCCTTGTATAAATTATTATTTTTTTATCTAAAATTTTCTAGCATTGCATAAATTCATTTTTTTTAATCTAAAATTTACTAGCATTGTATAAATTCATTTTTTTTAATCTAAAATTTCTAGCATTGTATAAATTCATTTTTTCACATCCTACATGTATTTGTAAAATTTAAACAATGTTTATAAATCCCTGGCCCTGAAGATGATCTCAATAAAGATCGAAACGTTGGCACGATAAAGATGTTTTTCTAAAACCTACGTCTCACTAGACTGTATCTCACGATCTCCGAATAAACTATGGAAAACTTAGATCTTTCTTGACTCCTTATTATTTTATTTTATTTGAAGAATGAGGGACCCCACAGCACACTGAACTTAGGAGTTGAGACAGGGAAGCGATACTCCCTTTATGAGAGGATCCAGTGGCCATTAGACACGATACCGGAAAGAGATCATTCAAGGGACATTTCTTAGGAACGCCAGTTAACCGTAAACTCCCAGTCTCTATTCCTTCAACTGGGATATATATTATGACCCAGATTACAATCCTGCCATTTTCCAGTAGGGAATAGTAGAAATTTTACACTAATAATTTTACTATTAATGTTAGAATAATAGAACTAGAACTAAATACATACTACAAAATACAGATACTAGAAAATAAAGAAATTTAATGCCAGTAAACATCTCAAAATTAATCAACTGGATAGTACACATATTCAGGACATTTGACCCAATTCATGAGTCAGAGACAGAAAAACTTCATGAACTATAAGTTAAGCAGTAATTATGGCAGATCGGAAGAAAGCATGTTATATTTCCTCATCTCCTTTGATTAATGCAGCATTTTGTTTCTCTATATTGTTTATCGGCTTTTTGATTTAGACAAGAATATTTTAATGCCTTTAGTAAGGATGCTATTTTTGGACATTCATATTAAAAAAAAAGTTAAAAAAAACAGCCATCTTTGTGAGACTCTTGGTCCGGAATATCTTGATTCCATTTGATCTGTGATATCGACTCCTTGTTTGGTGATATTGTAGTCAAGAATCATGCATTGTTTACCAATCCTGCGTTGTTTGTTGATGAAAGTACTAAAACAGCTTTATGTATTTTTTTGGTGTAACAACTTTTTGTAACTTTCCCTTTAATCAGAAAGTTCACGAAGTATTTTTCATAATCTTGCTCTTGAACGAATTTGTTCTTGTACCAAAAAAAATATATATATATTATATATGTACGTAAGCAAACTGCAAACAATAAATAAATAATAAATAGGGCACAATAGTGTAATAATTGTAATGAAAATAGAAGTATATGTTTGTTACATGGTTATCTATAAAGAATTAGTCATATAATAAAATAGTAAATTGCACTCAAATGACCAAGTGCACTGGCGTATTTTAGGCACCAAAGAGACTTCCAGCACTTCAAACTAGGACTGCGAACAAGCTAGATGCGAGAAGAAGCTCAAACTACATTGAAGTACATCAGCTCGAGGGCTAAATTGTAATTAAATTAAATTATAAGCAATACTCGTGGCCAGTCCGCTGTAGCCAAGTGATTAAGGCTTCAGACTCTCGGCTAGTAGATGCTCCAGTCATGGGTTTGATGCCCACCTTTGCCTCAGAATTTTTCTAATGCATAAGGAGAGTGGTGACTCCAATGAAAGTTAACATGGTACTCATCAATGGAAGGTCCAGCAAAATCAGGTCTCAGAGACCCTGAATTTGATCCCAACACCCTTTAAAAATGGAAAATGGTAGAAACACCAGTACACTGGGGACTCACTTTACACATGTTGTTATGGTCTCCCAGGAAGGAGTACAATAAGCTGTAAAGTTAGAATGCTCAGTGGGAACTCCTCTAATTCCTGGTATTCAAAAAAAAAAAATAAATAAATAAATAAAACAGTAGATGAAATTTATTAAAACCCAAGATTTCAAGATCTGTCACATTAAATTTAACTCCATTATGTCTAGTGGTCTGATTGACCAAATCACTAATTTTAATTAATTATTCTCTTTATGTAAGGTCTTGGTTGAAATGAAATTAAATTTAACTGAAGTCTTAAGTTACGCTCATGATTTTCTTTTTTAAAATTTTCCTTCTTACCTTCTATTACATTTTTTTGTGATATTTCAGTTTCTTTTGTGTCATAGATTATTTCTTGAAAAACAATTTTGGAAAACATTCCAACAATTTTATATTATTTGTCAGATTTTATAATAAAACATTTTTTTAAATCAATTGCAAGGCGGTATTAATTTTCATAGTTCTTTAAGTACTTGTATTTTACTACTATTATACTGAATTCTTATTAAACATTCCTTTTTGGTAAAAATTATATTATTTCTCATTTTTTCTTTTACAGGCTTCAGAAATAGATTTGATTATTGGCAGCCTAGAAAATTCATTGGGGTCTGTTGGTGGATTCTGTGTTGGTACTTCATTTATTGTGGAACACCAGCGTCTTTCAGGCTTAGGTAATATATATGACAAAAATAACACTATTAAATTACATTTTCTTTAGAAAAATAACTTAAATACAGTAAAATATATGAAAGAACAAGAATATCTCGTAATACATTTTATCATCAAGTGTATAATAAGTAAGGGAAAGAATGTTATTTTATCTTGGGCTATTCAGTCAATAAATTTATTTTAAAATATCCTCTTATTGAATGATTTTGCGATAATGACAATGGTAATTATTAACATATACTTTTAGGCTATTGTTTTTCTGCATCCCTACCACCATTATTGACTACCGCTGCTATTGAAGCACTACAAATCCTAAAAGAAAAACCACACTTAGTGACCAGCCTTCAAGAAAAATGTAAACTGTGCAATGAACTTTTGCACGATTGTGAAAACATAAAGAAACATTTTAAAATTAATGGCTCCAGTTTGAGCCCCGTTAAAATATTGGAGCTGAAAGACAAAAAAAACAAAGAAAAGTTAGATGAAATTGTCCAGAATGTAAGTTCTAAAAATATGACTCGTATTATGAAAATTTAAGATTTATATTTGTAATTTTTATTGCAGTGCCTTACACTTGGAGTAGCGTTTGCAATACCGTCTTACCTTCCAAATGATACATATCAACCACCAGCGATTAAAGTAGTCGTAAATAGACTTCATACAGAAGCGGACTTAAAGGCTGGGATCAGCACATTGGATTCTTCTGTACGCTTGATGCTCAGTCCAGATATGCTCACTGCAGAATAATTGGATAGTTTTTTTACATGTGTTATACTGCACTTCTATTGCTGACTTCTGCAGTATTTTTAAAAAAATCATTTTAATAATTTAAGCAAATAAAATTGTATATATGATTTAATTTCCTTTATTATTTATTAAATTTTTAGCTAGTTTTGCTGGACATTATAAAATGTTGAAAATTTTCCTTAAAGATTAATTGTCACCAATGAACGCAAATAAATATGTTATGTGACACATATTTGTTTATTACTAGACTTTAAAATAGTAAATAAAACTGGGTGTTCATACATTTTGGGAACCATGGAAAATGTGATAATGAAACTTCACGTCAGACTTTCAATTTGATGTTTCAATGGTTCTATGTTCTAGTCTTTAAAGATCTCAGACATTTCACAATGAAAGCAAGTCCAAACATATTGACATTAATAACAAGACAAGACAAATAACATATTTAACATTAATGTTAAAAAAAGAAAAACCTTGTGTAGGACATGGACAGAGAGAAAATTTTAAAATATAAAATTCAAGTTGGTGAGGAAGTAATAATAATAAAGATGTTTATTGACAAAAAAAATTACAAATAAACAAAAAGAAATGATTTCCTTTAGGCAGGCTCTGAACAATCAATTATATTGCACAATATTATGAATTGCACAGTTTTAAGCGGCCCATAGACGGTCAATATTATTGTACAATATAGATTGCACAATAATTTGACGGTTGCCCCTTAACGTTCAATAATATTGTATTGTACAAAATTTTGTTTGTGCAATGAACTTGAATAGTATGAAGGCGATATTGAAGTTTGTGCAATATTTTGTGCACTGTTGATACTTCACAAACTGACTGATATTGCGCAATAATGCCAACAGATGGTGCAATATTTCCAGGTTGTACAATATATTTTCAACTTTTCGTCAATCATGCAATGTATTGCATAAGCTTTCAATATCGTCTACACACGTTCAATTAAATTGCACAACCCGAAATATTGTGCAATAATATTGATCGTCTATGAGGCGCTTTAGTAGCTTTTAGTTTAGTATGAAGTTTGCACAATGATTGAACAAAAGTTTGAGAGAGTTTAATTTTCATTGCACCATATAGGTTCAATAATTTTCATTTCCAAAATCTTACGCCGAGAATTCGCCGGCTTCGCGGGTTTACTTAATGAATTAAGAATAATGAACTTAATATTAAATTAACAAAAAAAAAAAAAAAATGGGCGCCATGCTGTTTATATATAAGGAAACAGCGAACCGTAGAGAAAAAGAAATAAAGGAAATAAATCCAAGAAAATTCAATAACAGTAAAATTAACAAAAAAAAAATAATATTTACATAAGGAAACAAAAAAAAAAAAAAAAAAAAAAAAAAAAAAAAAAAAATTGGTGCCACGCTGTTTATATATAAGGAAACAGCGAACCCTAAAGAAAAGGAAATAAATCCAAGAAAATTCAATAACACTAAAATTAAAAAAAAAACCATAATATTTACATAAGGAAACAAAAATAAACACATTTATTACAAAGAAACCTAAAATATTAAACATAGATCAATCTTAATTCCCTACGGGTAATATTTTAACAAACTTACACACTAAATGAACCTAAATTATCTTAAAATCTAAATAAACATTCTTTAAAAACTAAACTTTCCTGGGAACCAGTGTCAAGATATGCTTCTTTTCCAGGCGATTGAAAATCCCCGCTTCTGGGAATGTGGAGCACCTTCTCTGAAGTTGAGTGGGTCCGCGATCGCCTTCGTTGATCAATGAATTGATGATTTTCTATGATCCGGCCAGGCCGTAGGGATATCCGTCTCGACGCACACTGTCCTCCGTTTTATTCCCTCCTCTATTCTCTCATAAGCCTATCCTAGGCCGTCTTAACCCACTGCCAGTTTAGGTGGCATTACAATTCAGGAGGCATCCCTAGCCAAACAATAACAATACACGCATACTATGTTACGAACGTAACAACGTTTCCTTGGTGCTGGCTGAACCTACGCCCTTCAGGCAACAGAAACAAACAGTCAGGGGTAGAATGGGAATAGAAATTCCAAGCGGCTCTTAGCTGGATTAGAATAGTAGTAGTTGTGATTTGTGAACGACTTGTATCTTAGCTCCAGCCAGGTCAACCGGAACCGGAGATGCCTTCTTATTGCTTTATAGCTGGAAGCCATAAAATTGCCTTTCTGGCACATGTATGGGATGTGTTCCGTGGAGCACCTCTGAACCCCTCATTGCACCGCCTCACTGGGTCAGGGGATGAGACAAGTAAAATCTCCTGCTATCCTTTCTTTCTAGGTCCCCTAGGGGCATCTGTACCAAATGTGGTTTGTCAACATGTGGATCATTGAAGAGGTAGAACCGATAGATTTTTGTTTTCCAGTCATTGATGCTCTCCTGGCATCCAGTGGATCATTGGGATTGATGAGATATGCAGTTAATCCCATATCCAATTCAGTCAAAGTGCAAAGAACGACTCGCACGAAAACTGCGTCGTAATTCATTCTCCTCTTAGCACAATTGCTCGGCTCTGTTACAGGATATCGCAACCGAGCCCTCGTCAATTGGTTCTAACCCATATCTTGTGAGTAATATGACCATTTTAGAATCCTGGAGCTATACAACAGTCTGGTATAATCTACAGGTTTATAGCTTTAATTTTTAGCTTCCAGATAGATAGGCTGGCACCCCTTCTTGCATTTCCCTTCTGGCATTTTTTATATACTGCGCATTCCTAAGCATCTGTATAGTTCGTGAACTTTCCTAGCTTTTACCACTTGTTCGGAATGTGATTGTATTGCTTTTGGGATTCTACTGATCCTTTTCAAAACGTGTAAAATAGCTAATTTCTTATAACCAAAATGTAGCTTTCCTTGTTTTTCGCATATAGCTTGAGATCTCATGTTATGTTTTATTAATTTTTTTAGCTGATATCCTACTGATTTGAAATAAATTAAATGGCTTAAAAGAAGGTAGAGCCAAACGAAACCATAACGGGCTCAGACGATTTTGATTTCTCCATCAACTTGATCTTGCACTGATGTTTGTCCTTTTCTTTAAGTTTTAATTATTTATTGTGTCTGGTTTCAAAGACGTACAGCGAATATAAACGGACTTGGCTTGTTTTGTTATATAAATCAAGCTAAAAATAATTATTTTATTATTATTTAAAAAAACACATGGGGGAAGCCTGAAAGTAAAAAAGGTGTAATAAGAAAGAAGAATAAAAGTATAATAAATTAGACCATCTTCCTGACATTAAATTCAAAGTGGAGATTACCCAGAGGCTGATAACTTACAAAAGGGACACTGTTTAAGAAGGATAACTTAAAATGGAATTAAATGGGGCGATAAAGTTGTGGTCGGAGGGTATTGTAGGATTTTGAAAAAGAAGGGGGTTGTAATTATCACTTTGGGTCGACGACAATGGCATGTTCCGGCCTCGTAATATAAATTACCACCAAACAGAGCACAATGTCCAAGGCCCTATTCTTTTGTTTCTCCCAGTCTGAATCAAACCTAGTGTCTCGCTTTTGAATTTTTCGCCCTCCCCCCTCTATCAACAACTTTTCCCTTTTCTTCGTGGGATGAAGGAAGTCGAACGGTGTAAAGTGAGCAATAATGCGCTCATAAATGAAAGCGTTTAGCAACATACAAAGAGGTATTTCAAAAATAGCCCATGATTGACCAGTTCAACTGATTGAAAAATGATCCATTCCGAGATCTTTTTAAGTTTTATTCAAATTATTTTGCCTTTTATCTGTCGTATCGAGTAAACTTTTTGAATTTGGCTGTTGCCGATCATTTTGGCCTGCCTATTTTCCCTGGGTCGTTATTCAGACGCGTTTCGTCATCTTCAGTGTTTTTGTAGATTCACCACTGAATATGACGAAAGGTCCTGCGAGGATAGGCAGATCGAAATGATAACGACCAAAATTACAAGTTTTTGGTAACTTAAAACCCGTAGATCACACGAAAAAATCTCACAACTTTTATTTTTTCTAGATATAGACATTATTTTTAAATCCAATGTATTTCGTGGTCCGATTGACAAAATAACTTCTTTCAATTAATTAATCTTTATGTAAGGTATTGGTTGAATTGAAAAAGTTAGCGTCACGAGCGGGATTCGAACCCACGACCTTCGGCTAAACACACCGCTGCTCTACCACTTGAGCTATCATGACTTCAGGACACCAACTTCCCACCTCAACTACCTTTTGAACTGGTGTCACCATCTTTGACCACACGTACAAGACAACTATGGCACCCTCGGGACACGGAAAAAACAGGGCAAATTTGAAACCCATGCACATCAGCGAAAATGCAGACTGTCCTTGTGGAGGTGGGGAACTGTCATGGACGCACATCCTTCAGGAATGTGTCGTGTTGGGTGTGCCGCACTGTCGACACGACACACAAGAATGTCACATCTACACAGAAAACAAACACTTTGAGCCCTGAAGATGATCTCAATAAAGATCGAAAAGTTGGCATGATAAAGAAAATGCTTTTCTGAAATCTACATCACACCAGACCACACCTCACGATCTCCAAAAACTCATTAACTAACGGTCACTAAACACCACACATTCTGACTAGTGGAGGAACAGGGTCAGATGATTGTTAATCTGCCAATACAAAGAAGACTTTCTGAGTTTCGATAATTCATTGAACATTCTAAAAATTTATACTTATCTCAATTAATTAATCTTTTTATGTAAGGTTTTGGTTGAAATGAAAAAGTCAGTGCCACGAGCGGGATTCGAACCCACGATCTTCGGCTAAATACGCCGCTGCTCTACCACTTGAGCTATCGTGACTATAGAAGCTATTGCTCCTTACATGAAAAGATTAATTAATTGAAAGAAGTAATTTGGTCAATAGGCCACTAAATATAATGGATTTACACTTATCGTCAATTGTATCATAACAAATTAATTTATTGAATCTAATGTAAATAAAATTACAATCTTGGACACAATAGTTAAATGTAAAGAACAAAGAAGATATTGATCAAACAGATTACAAAGTGAGAGAAAACCTGAAATCATAATGGGAAAATGGGAATAGGGTAAAAGAAAAACAATAAAGTTCTCCACTGCAGGGTTACTAGTGAACAAAATAACGTTAACCATTATTCTGTAAATATAAAATGTTATTCATTTATTCACTACATTTTTGTTAAAGTTTGTGAGTACATGTGAAATTATCGGGCCTTAAAACTAGTGAGGAAAAGATAATTACTGTCTAAGAGACGATGTCACAAATTTGACAGGCTTGAAAAAACAGTGATGTACCTGATACTAAGTTTTATAATTTAATTTCAAAAGTTCTAAGGACGTTCATGAAAACTAATGCAAAAAATTCAAAGCACTTCTTAAAAAAAGTATCTTATTTATTTATTATTTACTGAATCTGACCTTTCCATTACATAAATTGTTCAACACAAATAAAAAATATCTATTTTGTTTTAGGTGTATATATACCAAATACATTCCCGCCAGTTGCATCACCTGTCGGAAGTGATGTATTTTAAATAAAATACCTACGACCCCTGGATAGCATTGATAATAAATAGATGATATCCTTAATAATAAATCTCAAACCATTAAAAAAAAAACTATGTTCAATATAATTTTGTCGTTGTGTGTGGTGATTAGTGACCGTTAGTCGTTGATTATTCAGAAATCGTGAGATGCGGTCTGGTGTGACGTAGGTTTCAGAAAAACATTTTCTTTATCGTGGCAACGTTTCGATCTTTTATTGAGATCATCTTCAGGGACTGGGATTTACAAACATTGTTTAAATTTAACAAATACATGTAGGATGTGAAAAAATGAATTTATACAATGCTAGAAATTTTAGAGAAAAAATAAATAATTAAATAAAATGAATTTATATAATGCTAGAAAATTTTAGATAAAAAAATAAATTTATACAATGCTTATAATTCAAAAAATATTTTTTTTATTCAATCAAAATATTTCTACTCGCTCAAAGTGTTTGTTTTCTGTGTAGATGTCATTCTTGTGTGTCGTGTTGAGAGTGCCAGTGAGATATTGCTGTTTTATGTTTATACACGTTGGATTTTGAAGGGGTGGGGAAGGAAGTCGGTGTAGAAAGACATTTTTGTATAAGGAGTCAGCTTCTTTGAGGAGAAAAGAGTCGACGATGGGAAAAAACGTTGGTAATGGTTCAGCCAGATTATCCTTTCAGGATTATATAGACGGGGATAAACACGAAAAGGAAAGTTAAATTGTTGAAAAATTAGACTATGTAAAAATGTTTGATGTGTGGAATGTGATGTATGTTTTATATGTTATATTATATGGTTTGTGTGATGTGATGATATATGTATGTTATCGATATTGAATTTGATTAATGATATTGGCGTAGCTGCGACTGAGTTTACATGTGTCTGTTCAGTAATTGATGCTGTGTTTATCTCTGTTGATGTAAACCATTTCTAAAAAGTTACGTTTATGTTTGCTTTGTTTTATGTGTAATATTTTTGGATTGTTGAAGTCGAAATTGTGTTTGTGTTCAAAATGGTGGGTAGTGAGTGCTGTAGGATTTTGCTTGGGTTTTTTGCAATCATAGATACGTTGCTTAACTCTCTTGTCCAGATATTGGGATGTAAGACCGATGTAAGTTGCCGGACAGTTTAAACAATTGATTGTGTAGATTACATCAGATTTATTTGTTATTGGTGTGGGATCTTTAATTTTAGAAAAAAGTGTTTGAATTGTTTTATAATTTTTGAAAGCTATTTTAAAGTTATCGGACGAGAGAAATTTATTTAATTTATGTGATAGGCCGTGAATGAATGGCATGAGAATGTATGTTGGTTTGTTTGTATTTGATAGATTTGATGTAGTATTATTAGTAATAGTGGATGGTGTTAGTGTTGAGTTGTAGTTGTTCTGTGTAACAGCCATTTCTAATCTAATTCCGAACCTGCTTTAAAATGGAAAGCCATTGTCCTTTTTATTTTTCTAAGTCGAGTAAAAAGCGGGAAGCAAATTATTACATATTTAATCGACCAACTTATTCCTGAGGTAATGACATAAAGCATTTTGAAGAAGGGGTGAGAGCTGGTAATGGTTTTAGGGAGCGATATCTTGGTTGAATTAAGGAGTGCATGTGAGAGTTGACGTAGAGATATAATTTCATTTGTCTAGGTGGCAAGGTAGGCTAACTAGGCAATACAAACAACGGCTTCTCTCCCCCATTATCCCTATAGATTTACGGTCTACAGTTGAGTGTGACGGCTCCCATTGTCTGCATTCCACATCCTCTCTGTTGGACCACCCAGCTTAACCGTAATCACTATTTCAATTTAAATTCATAATTTTCGTGTAGGCAAACTTGCAAAATTAGAAGTTGCGGAGTTTGTTAAGAAATTGAATCCAATGTAGTGGCTTCGATCACCGATTGAATTTTATTTGGAACCCTTTAACATTATAGCTCGTGAAGTTTACAATGTTGACTGAATGCAGTTATTAGAATATATTAAAAATATAAAGAAAAATTTATTTGTATAAATACATTATAGTTTTGAAAATATATCAATAAACAAAAATTTAACACATGTTTCTTTTTAGCCTTCGAGATATACTCAACACTGCTCTTGAACCGCCCAAATAACCCTCCCTACCAAAAAAGTTGGCATAATCAAGTAGCTTGACGCTAAGGTTGGTCGGTTATGAGGGAATTTTAGGTAACCAGGCAATAGACACTCCAGATAAAAAGGAAGCCTCGGAACAATCTAAAGTACCTAATTAATTTCGATAAATAAAAGCCAGAATAAAAAATAACAGGAATCTTGTTTTACTAAAAAATACAACAAACACTTGGAATACCTGCCACGAGGCAATCAAAAATACTACTAGCAAAAAACAATTTGATGGGAGATAAAAGAGAAAGAGAGAGAGAGAATATGTGCCTGTGGTGAGTGAGAGGAAAGTGGGAGTGAGAGAGAATGAAAGAGAATGTGTGTGTGTGAGTTAGTGAGAGAAAGAGTGAGAGTGAGAGAAGCGCACCTTTTGAATTTTCCCTCCTTTTTGCCATTTTTCAAATGTCGTGTAATCGGATTGGATTCTCGACGACAAATGAAATGGCCACGGAGAGCTTTAGTGAAGTATATTTCATTTTAAATCATTTAATTCACTAATTTCGTGGTCCGCTTGACCAATTAATATATTATAATTAATTAAGGTTTTTAGTTGAGATAAAAAAGTCAATGGCACGAGCGGGATTCGAAAAAAATGGCAAAAAGGAGGGAAAATTCAAAAAGGTACGATTGAGATGGGAAGTTGGGATGGCCGAATATCGTGGGTTCGAATCCCGCTCGTGCCATTGACTTTTTTATTTGAACTAAAAACCTTAATTAATTGTAATATATTAATTGGTCAAGCGGACCACGAAATTAGTGAAATAAAGATGTAAATTGTTTTCTCCTTAGAACAGATTTAAGTATCCGGTTGTACCGTATGAAATGTCAGTTTTGTTTACTTTCTTTCTTCATCCTGTAAATTCAATGTTTACAAACATAGCTGTCATTCTTACCGAATTTTTTTATTCATCTTATTTCTTCAGTCATTGGTTGCTATCATTTGTGAAATTTCTCTGAGATATAAATTATTATCAATAACAATGATCTCACTGGAATCACTCATAAATTTTCGGTATGAATTTAAACTTGGCCGTATCTCTGCTGAGGGGTGTGGTAACATGAATAAGGTTTTGAGGAGGATTATGAGAATGCCAGGATTGTTTTGACGGTTTCGGGGTGGAAATTTTGAACTTGACAACGAAGAACGAGGTAGGCCGGAAGCCAAACTGGATAATCACCACCTGAGGTCAGTGGTTGAGTCTTGTCCCTTCTTGAAAAAGCAGTAGGGAATATGCCAAAGAACTGGGAGTAGATGCTACGACCGTTTCAAGGCATTTAAAAGAAAACGGGAAAACGAAAAAAATTGAATAAATGGGTACCACACGAATTGCCTGAACCACAGAAAGACAAACTCAGACTAGGTTAGCTCAATTATAAAGATCGCCGAAGCAGATGGCAAAGTACTACCTGTGATCCCAAAAAAATTATGCTGACTGATTGATGGGGAATGGGTGGTTTGATCCATGTGAATTTTTTAAACCCTGGTGAAACTATCACAGCGAACTCGTATTGCCAAGAGTTCGACTTTTTTAAATCAGAAACTCCGAGAAAAACATCCATATTTGGTCAATAGAAAGGGACCTATACTCCTCCACGACAATGCTCGCCCTCGCGTTTCTAGATTGACAATGCAAAAACTCCAAAAGCTAAAAATTGAAATTCTTTCACAACCACCATATTCACCTGACCTATCGCCAACTGACTTCCACCTTTTTTTGTGCCCTGAACCGTTTTCTAAGGAACAAAATTTTTCAAACTGGAGATGCTCTCAAAACAGAAATCGAAGAATTCCTTACATCTGAACCCCAAACTTCTACGAGGAGGGGATAAAAAATCTTACTGCACGTTGGGAGAAGTGTATTTCAACTAATGGAGAATATTTTGATTGGTTAAAGAGGTATTTATCGTACTGATTCCAGCTTTATAATATTACCCCAATTACTGACATTTCATACATAGCACTAATATTTTGATAGGCAAATTTTGATTAATTAATATATCTATTAATATAACTTTTATCAGCAAAAGGTTGTTACATTACACAATGTAGGTTGAAGTAATAAAATATAAATTATTAATAAATGTTGGTTTAGGTAGGGGCTATGTTAAAAAAAAATCCAACTTTTTCGCGAAAAGAGGATTTTCGCAAAAGTGTAAGGTGGAATTGGCGAGATATGTCGCTTTTGTGATATCCTGTGAAAGATGAAATTCCTTCTCTTCCGAGTTTCCTCAGGTCGTACTTCAACCGAGAAAATAAAGCATTGAATAAACGAGCTACTAAATGAGTTTCTCCATGTAGGTAGAAGTAAGAAGAAATATTAATGCAGGCCTTCTTCAGAGTGGAAAGAGACCAATACAGTCCAAGTGATTTTCAGAACCCCACGGGTGCTATAAATCCGATCACAACATCCCAGGGACCCATACACAATCTGTTTGGACCCAACCCGGCTCCATTTTATATTTATTATGTTTTCGAAGCACTAAAAGAAAGAAGTTTGAAAATTACATCTTATCTCTTACGCTAAAATAAAGTCTTACTTTTTCTAAATTCTGAAGGTTTTCCTCGTAGCGAAAGAACATAAATCAAATAAACGTTCTTATAATGCATTTTGAATATATTTTGTAATTAACCTATAGGGTATGTAAAATTATTTCTTTTTTATATTTCCTACATAATTGATTTCTTTAAACACTCTTCTTAAACGTCCAGACGATTTTATGTGCCAGTGACTGTAGAAGTATAAACCATAACTCCAACATCAGAGAACTAGGTTCATCCTAACCCGATTTAGAATTGGAACGCAGTTGACACATGGAAACTTACATTTGGGCCCAAACTCGAGTATGTATTCGGCATGCGGAGAAAGGTTGCTCGATGTGTCCCCACACATAGAATTGTGCTCGAGCTCGGCAGCGAATATTTGGGTCTCCGATTTTTGGAGGAAACAGGGTTGTTTTATTATATATAGTACTGATAGTTTTGTGTACCACCACATTTGAGAGTTAACGTATTTATTGGCGTGAATGTGCAGTGTGGGGGACCGCGGTAGCCGAGTGGTTAGCATGAGAGACTCTCACGCCGCGGTCGTGGGTTCGATTCCCACCGTTGCCCCTGGCCCTTTTTTCCCAATAACCCCCCAAATTTGAACACACATATACGAATTTGTCACATGGCTAATATGCATAGTTCATAACGCCAAANGTGCAGTGTGAGAGGATCCATGGCGGAATGTTCAGTACCCCATCGACCTTCAATTAGGTTAGTTATATAATATGTATGGAGGGTGTTGGAGGAATGTCGAGTACACCCTTATTGAGTGAAGTGTTTGTAAGTAGGAAAGAATATGTTTAAGAATGTCTGACAGTGTGAATGGACTTAGATCTAGGAACTGCATGCGTTAGTTGCTCGACTGACCGTCGACAGCACCCGGTGCCCAACCCCATTGGCTGGAAGGAACGGTGGTCTGACCCTGGACTGCGATCACCCGGGGTGGGCGATTCTGCGAGAAGTGAGGCTCAACTCTGTTCATGTATATATACAAGTACACACATGTGCAGATCTGAGCTTATATAAATACAAATAACTCCAATATTCTCTACGTAGATGTTAATACATTATCATTAAAATTCAGCAGGAATGTCTAACGTTTTCTAAAAATGTGTTCGTCAGGTTTGAAGTGTTAAAGAAAACAAAGTTTTTCAGAAGATAAGTATTCAGTTCAACATGTGAATCAAGAAACTTTTAGAAGAGTTTAAATACATGCGAAACTTTTAGGTGTTTGTAAACTGAGAGAGTTCTAAAAAAAATATGCCTCCACAATGTTTCTTTGTTTATGTGTTATAGCCTATGACCCTCTTCCCATTTAAACTTTTGCATTTTAACTTAACGAACTTTAGCTCAAACAGGCCCACATTTAACGCAATAAAAAATAGGACAACTTTCGATTCAACTTTAAACCGCGGTATATTTAAAAAAAAAATCGGTAAATTCATTATACGATTGCAACATTAATTTATTTAAAGATACAGGTAAAAGAAGATTAATTGAAAAAAAGAGACTTGAAGAAAACTGATTACCTGCGGGCCCTTATTTGAACAACAACGGACAAAGCGTCCCTCCCCAAATAAGTGCTAAGCAACAAAAACTGTTTAGAATCTTTCGAGTAAGAGATAAAAGTACCTCGGTAATTTGGAGGACGACGGCACGCTTGAAAAGACAAAAGATAAAATAGGTTTGTGTGGCCTTCACGTTTTATAGTTTTAGATAATTTTTTCAACTCACAAGGGAAGCCTTGTGACGTGAGATCATCGATTTTAATGAAACTAAACTTCCAAGACGTTTAAAAACACCATTTAAAGCCTTTAATTTACGATTTTTATAGTAAACAAAAATATAAATTTTTTAAGCCTGATTAACCGGGAGGAACTTTTTTCTTGATATCCGGTGTTCTGGACTTAAAAATGCTTAACTACTCTGGATTTTATCCAAATTCAACGTTTTTACAAGAGTGGAAAAGCTGGACGTATCTAATATCATTTAGTACGTATTACTTACTTTTTCTTTTGTAATTTTAAACTTTGTCGACATAGCTAAAAGCAGAAGGGTTCAGCTTTTTTACTTTTGTAAAAGCATTGAATTTGGATAAAATCCAGTGGAGTTGTAAAGTTTTAAGTCTGGAACATCGATTTAAAATAGCCCCTGACTAATCTAGCCAAACAAAGTATTTTTTTATTGCTGTAAAAATTCGTACCTAATTGTTTTATACTAATCGGATAGTGTTTTTTCAAATCCAAATTTTTTGGTTTAATTGAAAAAAAGTGTGTGGTGATTAGTGACCGTTAGTCGATGATTATTCGGAAATCGTGAGATGCGGTCTGGTGTGACGTAGGTTTCAGAAAAACTTTTTCTTTATCGTGCCAATGTTTCCATCTTTATTCAGATCATCTTCAGGGACTGGGATTTACAAACATTGTTTAAATTTAACAAATACTATATAACAAATACAATGAAAAAAGTGAATTTATACAATGCAAAAAATTTTTTTTTATATTCACTCAATGTATTCCTATTCACACAAAGTGTTTGTTTTCTGCGTAATTGTGCCATTCTTGTGTGTCGTGTTGAGAGTGCCAGTGAGATATTGCTGTTTTAAGTATATACACGTTGAATTTTGAATGGGTGGGGAAGGAATTCGGGATAGAAAGAAATTTTTGTATAAGGCGTCAGCTTCTTTGAGTTGAAAATAGCTCTAGATGGTAAAAACGTTGGTAATGGTTCGGCCAGATTATCGTGAAAGGATTTTTCCCATTTTTTTCACCTCAAAGAAGCCGACGCCTTGTACAAAAATATCTTTCTATCCCGACTTCCTTCCCCACCCCTTCAAAATCCAACGTGTATGTACCTAAAACAGCAATATCTCACTGGTACTCTCAACACGACACACAAGAATGACACATCTACACAGAAAACAAACATTTTAAGTGAGTAGAAATGCTTTGATTGAATGTAAAAAATATATATTTATTTTAATTGTATAAATTCAATTTTTTCCTCATCCTACATGTATTTTTTAAATGTAAACAATGTTTGTAAATCCCAGGCCCTGAAGATGATCTCAATAAAGATGGAAATGTCACGATAAAGAAAATGTTTTTCTGAAACCTACGTCACACCAGACCGCATCTCACGATTTCCGAATAGTCATTTGATTTTTTTACATTTTTTTTTAAAAGAAGACAACCTTGAAATACATGCACAACAAAGGTAAAAAGCTACATTAAAAAAGTACTTAAATTGTATACACACTAACTAGACTAATTGTAGGTCGATGTGGCACATAGTATTCGTACGTTCTTGCACTACACTTATAAATACATTCTCACGAAACGAACTAAGTCTGTTATTTTATCTATAAAGTAAATCCTTGTTGTAAAAATCTTAGTATAAAAAATAAATAAAAAGAAACCATAAACATTAAACAAATAATTTAAACGTATATGTGAAGGGAATCCAGTATATTTAAAATTGTACAATTTTTTATTTACATATAATTTCAATGTTTTTAATTAACAAGGTATAATAATTTTAACAGTGGGAAGGAGGATGAAGGAATAACGGCCTATATTGATTTTTTGTTTTAAATACAAAACCTCCTTAATTTTGTACGAAATATTTAAATTAATTACGACAGATTGTATATATTTTGTACAGAATAGCTGATATCGTACTTGTGCATGTTTAGTTTAATCATTATCTCGGTAAAATTTATTCACTAATTGTTTGTATTAATCGCTACCTTCTCCGGTCCGGGAATGTAAATGAAAAATAGTTCTGCCTTGGAATGGCAAAACTGAAGGATCCAGATGACTCCGCCTCATTTGTTTCATCTTCTGTCACAGATTCGTTTTCGTTGAAATCCTCTTTCGTATATTCAGTGCTAGTTCCTTCTTTGTTTTCTTCCGTATTTTCCTTGACTGTCAGTTCGTCGGGACTCCAGCTTTCTATTTCTTCGG
The DNA here is from genome assembly GCF_000648675.2 of Cimex lectularius. Classification (NCBI taxonomy): domain Eukaryota; kingdom Metazoa; phylum Arthropoda; class Insecta; order Hemiptera; family Cimicidae; genus Cimex; species Cimex lectularius. The sequence goes on from NW_019392733.1 coordinate 2,240,181, forward strand.
TTGAGTTTAATTCCTGTGTGGTTTGATACGAGTCGGTATCGTCAGAAATAATTTCTTTATTTTCTGCCACATACATCACTGTGACGAGTTCGTTGTTGGACGCAGCATGGCTGTAATCCTTCTCACGATTATCCTCTTTTAAAAAATCCAGGCTAATTTCCTGTTTATTGTGAGAACCTTCTGAATTGTTATCATTGGTGTTTGTAATAGCGGCAACGTTTAATTTACTTGCAGATGCAACAGTTTCAATATGATTGGAATCTTTTGAAACGATCTGAAAATCCATTTTTTCATGAGACTTACCATCGTTGTGATTGGAATTTGATTCTTCTGTTTCGATACTGTCATGAACTTGAGTTTTCTGAGATGTCCCTTCGTTTATAGGCTCCCTGCTAATGCTAGCGTTATTATTTTCACTATTGGTGTTATAGTTTTTATTAGAAGTGTCTTCTTCAAATCTATGTTGTGTTCCTTCCGTATCGTCTGTACTATCATTTTCTTCTACAGAGTTTTCTGACACCTGTTCTTCTTTTGAAGAATCAACAGGCGTTTCATTTTCTTTTTTACTAGATTTAGGGTCATCGTTTTGCAGGTTATTGCTACTACTGTAAACATTCATTTCTCTTGACGTGACTAAACTATGGATTTCAAATTCACCCCTTTTTTCTTGAGAGTTTCCAAAGTGATCAAAATTTAATTCTTCTACCTTTTCGTTAGAATACTTTATACTGTTTCCTTCTTCGGATCTTTGTGGTTCTTCTTCTTTCAAAGAATCAATGTTTTCTTTACTCTTTATTTTTTCGTCTTTACTGTCCTTGTTTTCATCTTGTGAGCTAGGGCTTTGTTGATTGTCTTTATCATCGGTGTTTTCAATAGAAATTGAGCTAGATTTATGGTATCCTTCTTCAGATCCATGTTGTGTCTCTTCTTCATTCGAACTATCAACATTCTCTTTGCATTCTCTTGTTTCATCTTCGTAGCCCGAGTTTTCATCTTGTGAGTTTGCAGACAACGTATTCTGATCATCTTCATCCTCTGTGGTATCGTTGTCATTACAACTTGTACCATAGGGAACGTATCCATCTTCAGATCCAGAAATTAAAGAATCTTCAGCGTCCTTGTTCTTGTCATGCGTGTTTGCGCATTTATTTTGATCGTCTCCACGTTTTGTGCTATCGTTTTCATGTGATGTTATGCCATAGTGATTGTACCCTTCTTCAGAGCCATGCTGTGTCTGTTCTTCTTTCAAAGAATCATCATTCGTATTTGCTTCTTGTGAGCTTGCGGATTTATGTTCGTTTTCTCCTTTATGGACGATTAGTACGTTTGAAGATGCTGCTGTGTCGTAATGGTAATTTTCTTCGCTGTTATCTTTGGTGTTTACTATCACAATGGAATTCTCCTCCTTTAAATCGCTCGAAACATTTGTACTTTCCTCGTTTTTTCCTGTATCGTCCATGTAACCATTTTTGGAGCTTTCAGAATAATATTCGTCGGGTAAATCTTTCTCTTGATTTTCTGTGTTATGGCTTGTCCTTGATGTTGAATAATATTGATCGTATTGATGAATATCACTATTGGCAGTCTCTAAATTATTCTTTTCTTGAGAGGTTTCAACACTCTTATAGGAATTTAACTCTTCCTTTCTGTTATAATGCTCTATACTATTTTCTTCTGTGGATTCGTGTGGGGTTTCTTCTTCAGGAGAATCAAAATTAGCTTTACTTTCTCCATCATCTTGTGAGCTTGAAAATTTTTGTTCTTCGTGTAAATCCTCTTTATTATTTGTACTATCGTTTTCACTAGAAATAGCATTATTTAATACATTTGTAGATGCTGCTGTGGCATAATGGTCTTCTTCTTTATTAACTTCATGAGAATTCTTTTCCTTTAATTCACTATAGCTATTTTCCTGTTTACTTTCGTTGCCAGAATTTTCGTCCAGACTAGTCGATTGATCAGAACTTTCTGAAATGACTAAGCTATTAATTTCAAGATCTGTTTTTTCTTTAGGGTATTCAGATATGTAATAAGAATTTAATTCTTCTGTTTTGTTAGTATGTTCTGAAGCAGTATTGCCATCTTCAGGCCGAGATGATTCTTCTTCTTTTGATAGATCATAAGTTTTGCTTACTTCGTTTATGTTTTTATTATTTAAATAACTCTCTTCGTTTTGGGTGTTGTTTCCAAGATCGCCTTCATTTAATAATACATTCGTGGATACTGCAATATCATATTGAACTTTTTCTTCGCTTGTATAATTCGGGTTGCTTGTTTTGGCCATACCAGCAGATTCAGCAGAATTTCCTTTGATCATGCTTTCATAATCAGATGTTGTTACTTCATCAGATGTTTCAGCGCTATGCTGAGAATTTGATGTTTCTTCTTTTTTTGAAGAATCAACTGGCTCTTCATTTTCTGTAAGGTCATCGTTTTGTTCACTATTGTCTCTACTTTCAGTCAATTCGTTAGAATTCTTTTCTTTTGAAGCGACTAAACTATCGATTTCAAAATTATTCTTTTTTTCTTCAGAGTTGTCAACACTGTGATGAGAATTCAATTCTTCTTTTTGGTTAGAATTCTCTAAATTATCTTCTTCGGATCTCTGTTGTGTCTCCTCTTTTTTAGAAGACTCAACATTCTCATTACTCTCTGTTTTTTCTTTCCCATCGTCCTTATCAACTTGTGAGCTTGCAGAATTTAGTTCTTCAGATTTCTCTTCGTTTTTGACAGAGTTTCCATTAGAAACGATAATTTTTTTAATCGTAGATGCAGCGGCGTGATAATGGTCTTTTTCATTGCTGATGTCGCTAGTTTCAGCTGTTTCATCAGAATTTTCTGTTTTAGATGCTTCTAAGATTCCATATTCTGGGTCATTTTGTCTATTACTATCATTATCTTCAGATGAATGGTCTTTGGTTCTATAAATATTTTCTGTATCTAGATCATTTGTGACTTCTAGCGAACTTAGTCCAGTATCATTACTATCGGTCTTGTTAAACAAAAGTCTTAAATATTCTAGGAAATTGATCAACTGATTTTCTTCAGTTGAATCTTTTCCTGTGACAACTTTCTCCGTAGTGTATTCCTCCGTGCTCTCATTTTCTGTGGTATCAGTCTCCGTGGTTTGTTCTTGGATGTCACTAACAGGCAAACGGGTTTCATGTATTTCGGAGCTCAGATAAACTTCATCCACATCGACATCGTCGGGTTTTGAGTTTGCTTTTATAATATCGGCCGCCAGCCCTTTTTCATGGGAACCGCAATTGGTATAACTTTCTGAAGACAATTCACTAATTCCAAGTGGGTTAAAATGTGTGGAGTTGTCATTTAGTGAATATTGGTTCAAATGATTTCCACTCCATTCTGAAACACAAAAAAAAATTGTGAATATGTAAAGAATTGACAAATAAACAGAACATAAACATATTTCACTATTTTCCACAGCATATATTGGCTTAATCTTTGATTATAGCATCCTAATATTAAGGAAAAGTCTTAGAATAATAAATATTGTGAGATTTCCTCTTGGAAGGACGGCTTTTCTTGCTGTTTTGGTCAAAGAATAGGATACAAAAAATTTTCAGAGTTTAACCAATATAATATCATCTAAAACATTTACATACACCAAATTGCAACGTTTACCTAAAAATATTGCGTGCAGTTATTTTCGGCCGATTGTTAATTTTGGTTAAGTAAAGGGCGATTTCTCCATATTGTCTGTGGGACGGTGAACCTGATATTTGGTCGTTACCGACCATTTTGGTCTGTATATCTTCAAAGGTCGGTCAAACTAGGTAACGACCAAATTACACTAAAAAAATCATATATCTTAAGATTTAGACTAATTTCAAAAGCAAATTGTCTCTTATGACAAATAGTAATATTGTACTGTTGTTTTATCCTTTTTCGGTGTTTATTTAATTCGGTGTTTAATTAGAGATTTATTTTTTATGGAACGTCATAACCTTTTTTCAATTCCTTATTCATATTTGGTTGGAAAGGCCATTCGAGTTCCTCCGAGCTCCTCCTCAGCCATTTTAACACTTTTTCTTCATTTATTTTTATTGCATTTCCACAGTCTTCTATGCATTTTTTTAAAATCATGTTTAGTCAGGAAGGCCTTTTCAGTTCCCGTGATCTCCTCTTCAGCCAATTTGGCAGTTTTCCTATCTATTTTTTGAATTGAAATTATAAATTTTTTATTTAACATACGGTGGGGAAGGCCTTTTTCAACTCTCCCTAGTCAGTCAATTGGGTAGGTTTTTCCTTTCTCCGTTTTTATTGCAATCGAAGCTTTTTTTATACATCGTGTATTTCACGTTTGTTTTTAGCATTTAGCTTCTATCTGCGCCTCCTCAACCAATTTGACAGTTTTTTCGTTCTCCCTTTTTTGTTGGATTTCACAACTTTTTTTGTCCGATTCTTTTTTTTTTTTGGGGCCTTATGGTCTAGCATATTGGCCAAGTCTCTAAACTTCAAGATTGAAATGTATACTTTTGTTGTATTATATTACTATATTATTTTGGGATAAAAGTTTAGAGAGAGAGCAAATTATTTTGGGATTGCAGGTAAAAGAGAGTATAACGGATATTGAGGTATGAAGGGGGATATTATTAGAAATTAGAGTGTTGTAGAGGGACTCTCGGTTGATGGAGGTATTGGGACCGGCTAGTAAAATATGGTTGGAATCAGCTATGCACGAGGGGTCGCAGGAACAGTAAGGAGAGTCTAGGATATTTATTTTATAGAGGTGGGAGGGAAGACAATTGTGGTTTAGGCGAAGCCGAATTATAGAGGTGAGAGAATGGCGAGGACTATTGTAAGATCGGAACCAAGGGAAGGTAGGAATGATAGGTTGGATGAATTTATAAAATTTTCCTTTTGTGCTGCCTGCAGTAACTGTTTATGTGGGCTCTAAGATCTCTAGGGGAGATAATAGAGCAGGGAATGCCAGCGGAGGCCGCAGATTTGGCCAGCCGGTCCGCTTCATCATTAAATTTATTGTTGCTGTGGCCTTTAGTCCAAATTATGTGCACTACGGTGCCTCTATTGGTTAGTTGAATGGTGGTGTTAAATATATGAGATATTAAAGGGTGGCTAGAATTGTGGATATTGGAAATGGCGGATAGGACACTCTGACTGTCGGAAAAGATAATTAGATTATGGGGATTAATTGATTGGGCATATTTTAGGGATTCTAGGGTTGCTAGGGCTTCAGCGGTGAAAATGGAGGCAATGCGGGAAAGTTTGAATTGTTTTGAGAAGGAACTAGCTGGGATATGGAAGGCTGCGCCCACACCGTGGTCGGATTTGGAACCATCTGAATAAATGGCTAGAGCCTCTTCGCAATAGCCCCTACCAGATGCCTCCTCAATGTATAGAGGGAAGGAGGACCAGTTGGAAATAGAAAGGGGATCGGGTATAGCAAATTTGTTAGGGACCAGTAGTGGAAATTGATTTGTGAGGAACTTCGGGTGGTTGGACGTTGGAGGAACAGAGATAATCAAGTGGGAAAGTTTAAAAAAAAGAGTAGATAGCAAGGAGGATTTTTTGTTCCGCCAGAAATTGCTGGTATTGGAGGCAGTAGCAAGTTGGCGGATGAGGAGGACAGTGGGGTGGTTTTCGATTAGCATACGAGAGGATAAAAATCTACCTGTGACTAGGAACCTACGATGGGTGAGGGGCATCTCCTTAGCTTCCACTTGAAGAGCGTTAGTTGGCGTGGATCTCATAGCTCCCAAGATCACTCTGAGGGATTTATACTGGATTTTGTCTAATTTAGCCAAATGAATTTGTGCAGCATCTCCATACAATAATGATCCATAATCCAGTCTTGAAAGAACCAGTGCTTTATAGAGAAGAAGTGCAATGCTAGGGTGTGAGCCATAGCGAACTTTAGTAACACACCTGATTATGTTTATGGCTTTTTCGCAATCAACCAGGTAATTGATGTGATCTCTCCATAGTAGCTTACGATCAAACATGACGCCAAGGAGCTTGAACTTGTCCACAATTTTAAAGTTATAAGTTGTCCGATTCTTTGTTGCACGTTTGGTTGGGAATGCTTTTTCGAGCTAATCTGAGCTCTTCCTCATCCAATTATGCTATTTTGTAATTTCTCCCTTTTTATATTGAATTGCATAGCGTTTTGTATACAATTTTTGTTTTTCGTTTGGTTAGGACGAACATTTTGAGCATCCCTGAGCTCCTTCGTAGACTATTTAGTAGATTTTTCTTTCATCCTTTCATGTTGGACTTCACAACCTTTTTTTGAAGATTCTTTGTTTCACGATTGGTTGGGAGGATGTTTTGAGCTCTTCAGCCATTTAGGCAGTTTTGTCTTTTCTCCTTTTTCATTGAACTTGTTGGGAAGGCCTTTTGGAGCTCACCTGAACTCTTCCACAACTAATTTGACAGTTTTTCCCCACTTTTTTATTGAATCTCTTATTTTGTGCAATCTTTCATTTGGTTCGGAAGGCCGTTTCAAGCTCCTCCTCAGCTAATTTGGCAGTTGTTTTATTTTCTCTTTTTTTATTAAACTTATACAGTTGTATATATCGGGCCAATTATCTATCTATGTTATCAGTCTTATGCCGCCTAGTAAAAAAGGTGTACTTTTATTGTTGGCCAAGAGAGAAATCCTAGCTTTGAATACTTTAGTTCTCATTACCTCCAATATGAGTTAATTTGATATTTTCACCAGATAGCGTGTGCCCATCATCCAGATGACTGATTCATCAAACAGTTTAAACGGACACCCTCGTCACACAACGGAGAGATATAACAAATTATGTACACAACTTATGGCAATAGTGTTCACAAAGCAGTACACTGTGATATTTCGCTTTCTTAAGATAACAATTTTCAGAAAAAAACATAATAAAAAATATTAGAAATGGGACGCACTTCATTTGAGCAGTTTTACACCAAAACGATTATCGCAGTTCAGGAAGAAATATAATATATTTTAATATTGTAACAATGAACACTAGAAAACGAAGAAAAAACGAAAGAGAAACCTATTATAGAACTTTTCCTAAGAAAAAATATTTAAAATAATTTACATATTATTTTTAAATATGGTTTTTTTTTGTCTTAGATGTATATCCAGGTTAACATATAATCGATTTTTTGCCTAGGATAAAAATAATTATTCAGAATTTTATAAAATGAGACGAAATATACAGGGCGATTCATTACTAGTACAACAATTTCGCCAGGTCTTCTACACTTCAAATGCGACAAACAAGTTTGTACGAACCATAGTTCAATTCTTAAAGATTTCGCAGATATTGAACTTTTTTTTGTTTTCCCCAACTATCTACGGTTTTTGTCATAAATCTACTCGTAGCTCCTGAACTATTTATGTTTGGAGAAATCTAAAAAAAAGAAAAAAAAAACATTTCCTTTAAGAAGGCATTCTTCTAGAGTTTTAAATGTAACGTTTGGCAGAAAAATAAACTCTAAATCTTTCAAAAACTGCAAAATTTAATATTTATAAAAAATTAATAAATTGCAACGTCGTTGGAAAAAATTACGGTAGAGCTTTGCAAAGTTCATAACAACTTCATCGTTTAATAAGCAGTATACCCTTTTCTTTAATTACGTGGAGCCAAAATGCAGAAATTTTTGCTAAATTGTAGAAAAGTGGTGACGTATAAAAAATGGAGAATGGGGTTAATCTAGTAATTCGACTTTTTGTCCTGGGCAATGTATATTTCCCAACTTTACCTTAATAAACAAGCACAGAAAGAAAGAAAAATGAAACGAAACGCAAAACAATAAAGATGAATGACCAAAACATCTACACTAAACAAAGACAAAAAAGAACAACAATACAGAAATTGGCAGACCTAACTTTAATCTAACAAAACGGACAACAAAAGAAAAATCAACGTAAAAATCAGACAAAACACATAAAAAGGAGGCAATAAACGTAGCGAACAACTAAAGCAGAAAAATTGGACAAAATATCTACAATAAACAAAGACAAAACACAACATAACAACAATACAGAAGTTGTAAGACCCAACTTTAACCTAATAAAAAATACAATAACAACAGAGACAATAATCATAGTGAATATTCAGTAGTCGGATTGACGAAATGGAGGGATGCGCAGCGGTCATTTACCAGGTCGGAAACCAAATACAATTTTTGTAAAGATCGTTGACATCATGGTGTACCAGCAATTAGGCGGAGCTACGACCAATTAACGAGGCCTGAGGATGGTTTTTACGCTACAACGGCCATGGTGAAAGAACTCGACAGCTGAAAACAGATAGTGCAGTTTCCCTTGCTGTGATTCAAGACCACACAAAACACAATCTAACTGCAGAATAAATTGGGGATATGCTGTGGGAACTGCGGAAAAATTGACAATGGAAAATTTCCTTGAGGTGGGTCAAGGCTTATAGGACACAACGGAAATGAAAAAGCCGCCGAGCTGGTGAAAGCTGTGACAAAAAAAGGGAAACTTAGCTGTTTCTTTTATAAAAGTACCTCTTTCCTACATTAAAATACAGGAAGAAAAGCTAAGCTTACACAAATGGAACGATATGTGGATAAAGGCAGATGAGGGCATAATTACAAGAAGCTACTTTCCACCAGTTCACGACAGAAGGAACACCATCTTTGACCACACGTACAACACGTACAAGACAACTATGGCACCCTCGGGACACGGAAAAAACAGAGCATATTTGAAACGCGTGCACATCAGCGAAAATGCAGACTGTCCTTGTGGAGGTGGGGAACTGTCATGGACGCACATCATTCAGGAATGTGTCGTGTTGGGTGTGCCGCACTGTCGACACGACACATAAGAATGTCACATCTACACAGAAAACAAACACTTTGAGCCCTGAAGATGATCTCAATAAAGATCGAAAAGTTGGCATGATAAAGAAAATGCTTTTCTGAAATCTACATCACACCAGACCGCATCTCACGATCTCCAAATACTCAGTAACTAACGGTCACTAAACACCACACATTCTGACTATTGGAGGAACGGGGCCAGATGATGAAAACAGGTTAATCTACCAATACGAAGAAGACTTTCTGAGTTTCGATAATTCATTGAACATTATAAAAATTTATACTTATCTGAATTAATTAATCTTTTTGTGTAAGGTTTTGGTTGAAATGCAAAAGTCAGCGCCACGAGCGGGATTCGAACCCACGATCTCCGGCTACATACGCCGCTGCTCTACCACTTGAACTATCGTCACTATAGAAGCTATTCCTTACATAAAAAGTTTAATTAATTGAGAGAAGTAATTTGGGCAATAGGCCACTAAATATATGGATTTACACTTATCGTTAATTGTATCGTAACAAATTAATTTATTGAATCTAATGTAAATAAAATTACAAACTTGGACACAATAGTTAAATGTAAAGAACAAAGAAGATATTGATCAAACAGATTACAAGGTGAGAGAAAACCTGTAATCATAATGGAATAGGGTAAAAGAAAACAATAAAGTTTTCCACTGTAGGGTTACTGTTAAAAAAAAAAAAAAAAAAAAAGTGAACAACCAAAGTCGAAAAATAACGTTAACCATTATTCTGTAAATATAAAATTTTAACTATTTATTCACTAGATTTTTGTTAAAGTTTGAGAGTTCATGTGAAATTATCGAGCCTTAAAACTAATGAGGAAAAGATAATTAGTATCTCACGATGTTACAAATTTGTCAGGCTTGAAAAAACAGTGATGCACCTGCTACTAAGCTTTACAATTTAATTTCAACAGTTCTAAGGACGTTCATGAAAACTAATGCAAAAAATTCAAAGTGCTTCTTAAAAAAAGTATCTTATTTATTTATTATTTACTGAAACTGACCTTTCCATTACATAAATTGTTCAAAACAAATAAAAAATATCTATCTTGTTTTAGGTGTATATATACCAAATACATTCCCGCCAGTTGCATCACCTGTCGGAAGTGATGTATTTTAAATAAAATACCTACGATACCCATGGTAGCATTGATAATAAATAGATGATATACTTAATAATAATTCTCCAGCCATTTCAAAAAAACTATGTTCAATGCAATTTTGTCGTAGTGTGTAGTGATTAGTGACCGTTAGTCGATGATTATTCAGAAATCGTGAGATGCGGTCTGGTGTGATATAGGTTTCAGAAAAACATTTTCTTTATCGTGCCAACGTTTCGATCTTTATTGAGATCATCTTCAGGGCCTGGTATTTACAAACATTGTTTAAATCTAACAAATACATGTAGGATGTGGAAAAATGTGAATTTATATAATGCAAAAAATATTTTTTATATTCAATCAAAATATTTCTACTCACTCAAAATACTTCTATACTACTTCAACTTGATTTCGTGTATCAATCTTGTTAAAATTTGGTCAAAATATCTAGAAAAACTTGATAAAACTAAGGAAATATCAAAAGTCTAAAAAAACATCTGAAAAGTATTTTTTTCGATTTTTCGAATTTGAACGCCCAGTTGAGTCGAGAGTTGTGAGTTAGCGCATTTAGCCTATCGACTACTTCAACTTGATTTCGTGTATCAATCTTGTTAAAATTTGGTGAAAATATCTAGAAAAACTTTATAAAACTAAGGAAATGTGTTGGGATTTACAAACACTTTGAGTGAGTAGAAATACTTTGATGGAATATAAAAAATATTTTTTGCAATAATTTGTCATAGTGATTGAGCGATATGAGAAAAATAGGGTCAAATATTTTCTAGCAAGAAGTAAACGTGATTATCGTTTCCTACACTACCATAAACCACAGGATATACGTTTTAGGGGAAGAAAAATATTTTTTTTCTCCTTCCAATTGAATCCGATTTTTTCAAAAATACTCACAAAAACTGTCATCATTTTGAGACAATCTCTCATAAAGAACATAAATTTTACACGCTTTAAGAAGCTTACAAATTATTCGTAGTAATATAAACTTTTTCTCTGTAAATCATTTTAAACCGGAGATAAAAAATAAAATGTTCGATTTTTTGTTGATTTAATCCTAATGTTTCTCACTTATAATACTTCAACATCTGAACATTGTTCAATAGGCTGAAAGAGGACAAATTAAGCATTCCAAGTGTTCTAATAACGTTACATTTGAACAAAATCCCGAGGAGTTAAGATTTTTAAGTGGGAAACATCAGACATCGGAGGAAAAAATTAGTTTTAGTAATCCAAAAATGCCTATTTTTGTTTTCAATAAAATGTTTAGTATTTAACAGCATTCAAGGGTGTTTAAAATTCGTTTCCAAAATCAAAACGGAAATTCCTGTTGTTATTACATACATATAAAATTAAAACTTATTGAAATGATTTATGAATTTGTTGTCGTGTTATTTTAAAATCATTGATTGATTTGTTATAGATTAGTTAATTTTATCATCAGTTCTGAATTCATTGTTGTTTACTCAAAGTTATCACCATATTACACTATTCATCACAATACATTACTTTAAGAAATACATGTAATCTACGTAAAGGAAACATATTAATAAAAAAGGATGCTTAAAACGAGTGCGATTTTTTTTCAAAAAAATATTTTTTAGTACTTTACTGTAAGCATCTTATCATTTGTATACCTTTTTTTTCAAAAAACTATTTGCTGACTACTTTACTAGTGTTTTTTGATTTGTACACCTTTTTTCAAAAAACTATTTTTGACTACTTTACTGAAAGTGTTTTTTGATTTTTATACCTTCTTTTCAAAAAACTATTGTTTTACTACTTTACTGAAAGCATCTTATGATTATAAACCTTTTTTTAAAAACACTATTATTTACTACTTAACTGAAAGCATCTTACGATTGTTAAACCTTTTTTTTCTAAAAACTGTTGTTTTACTACTTTACTTAAAGCATCTTATGATTTGTAAACCTTTTTGTTTTTTAAAACCACTATTTTTGACTACTTTACTGAAAGTGTTTTTTGATTTTTATACCTTCTTTTCAAAAAACTATTGTTTTACTACTTTACTGAAAGCATCTTACGATTTGTAAACCTTTTTTTCTAAAAACTATTGTTTTGCTACTTTACTGAAAGCATCTTACGATTTGTAAACCTTTAAAAAAAAAAAACAAAAAAAAACTATTTTTACTACTTTACTGACAACATCTTACGATTTGTAAACCCTTAAAAAAAACTATTTTTTACTACTTTACTTAAAGCGTCTTATGATTTTTGTACCTTCCTACATGTTTAATCTCAACTAGTACAATCCTTCCTATCTTACGTCAAAAAACAAATCAACAGATACCTAAGGAAATTTTTAGCAAGAAACAAAGTTAAGAGCCATTGTTTTGCCCAAAATGACTCAGAAAACAAATGTTCGGGAATTTTTATCTTTCAAATTTTTGTCTTTGCACTAACTTTGATTTTTTCAGAAAATCGCAAAAATGGCGATAATTTTGAAACTTTTTCGCCGATCGACTGAATCCTTACAAGAGTTTAGATCGTTATAAATTACTTGCAGTGGTACATATTGGATCTCTGTAAATAATTTAGGACGAAAATATAAAATAAAACAGTTAGGGGATTTTTGTGAATCTCATCCTGGTTTTTCTTATTTGTATGAGACCTGAAGCATCTTTTCTTTGTACAGAAGGGAAAAAGACACAGATCAAAAAGGAGAAACGGTTTTAAAGAGCTTAAAACGAAGGCTACATTTTTTAAAGCCATTTTTTTGTATATTTCACTGGATCTTTTGATTGGTACACCTTTTCATATATTTAATTTAATTTAAAATCCAGAGGAGTTAAGAATTTTTATGTCCGGAACACCGGTCACCATAATATCTGTCTGCATTTTTGGACCTAGTTTGTCGGGGAAAAAATGTATGCGACGCCTTAATAATTGGGAAGATTAGATAGACAATTTACGAAAAATAGAAAAGCTAGATGTAAATTAATAACAGGGTAATTAGTAAATACAGAAATTACTTTTTGATATCCCGTCGAGAAGAAGACCAGGGAAGAGAGAAGTATCAGTTTTTTATTTCTTTTCTTCCTTGCCCTAATCCATTATAGAACATTATACATCAGACATTCCAACTCTATAGACTCATTTATTTTTATGTAAAGTTTTACAATTGTATCTATTAACGGGTTAATAAGAAAAATTGATATTTTTAACGGGCAGCGACCGATTTTTTGAGGATTTTGACTTTTTGTAAAATATTTTTTTAAAACTCTATTCTACTCGATGGTTTTTAATTTTGATATACATTCTTTTATGAGGACATTGCGTGCATTTAAACTATACAACTTTACTGTATTTCAGCAATTTTCAGCAAGTCGATATTCAAAGGGAAGACAAAAAGGTGCTTTTAATAATCGTTTGTTCCTTTTTTGTGCAAAAAATTTCACTAAGAATTTATTCCTTCTCTCCTGGGTATATTTTTTAACACACGTATATTGCTCGATATTATTATTGGCATAAAAAAAAAGTATCGTTTCAATAATAGGAACTGTTTTGAATAACAATGTACTGAAAGCTGAAAAATTCAATTTTTCAGAAGAAGGATTAATAGGTGTTATTTTTCTTTTAATTAATTAATTTTTTAACGCCACTTCTCGTGATAGTATCGAATGGAATCTAATTAAGCGTTTCTTTTTCCAGAGACTCTTTATTTTCTGTTTTCAAAATTTTATGTTTGTACCGTGTTTTAGTATTTTTTTAAGGTTGTTCACTTGTTCAAAGAGAAGGCAAAATGTTGGCATTTTTTGCTCTCATTATCACAAAATCTGCTTGGTCAACTACAACCAATTAGTTTTTAGTTTATTTTTCTTGTTATACTACGAATTTGTAGCTAAAGGATTTTGAACATTGACAACAACAAAAAAGTTGCGACAAATTTTTACACCTTATTTTTTATGAAAAAAATTCGTTTAGCCTCATTTGGGTAATTTTCGTTTTAATATCTCTCGCTCCGATTGTTTGCCTATTATTGGTCTACAAAACGAATAGAGAATCGTTTCAATATTGTGAAGATGTTTGCAGAAATGGGTACCGAAAGATGAAATACAATTTTTCAGAAGAATGGGACAAACAGGTGGTAGTTCCCTTTGATTTATTTATTTTTTAACACAATTTCTACTTAACGGAATCGGATTCTGATGCACATTTATTTTTTCACGACAGTCTTTTGTTGTTTAAATATCGAAAATCTAAGTTTTTACCTTGTTTTAGAAATTTTGTATTTGTTTGTTCAAGGAGAAGGCAAAGTGTTGTCATTTTTCGCTATAATTTGCTCAAAATCTAATCGATCCTATACAGCCAATTATTTTTCGAACAGTTAGTATACTACGAATTTGTAACTAAAGGATTTTTAAAATCCTTTAGTTTAATTTATTCGATCATTATTGGCAGTACAGTAAAGTTGAGACAAATATTTACAGTTTTTTAATGGCTGCGATTGTGTGCTTATTGTTGGACTAAAAAATGAATAGAGAGTTGTTTCAATATTAAGAAGTATATTTTGAAGTAAGTTATGAAATCTATTAGATTCTCGGCGACAAATCAAATGGCAACGGAAAGTTTTAGTGAAGATATACTTCTTTTTACGTATTAAATCGATTAGATTTCGTGGTCCGATTGATCAAATAACTTCTTTCAATTAATTAATCTTTATGTAAGGTATTGGTTGAGATAAAAAAAGTCCGTGTTACAAGCGGGAGTCATTTGTCGACGAGAATCGAATAGATTTGAAACATTTGAAACGACATTTGAAAAAAAGGAGGGAAAATTCGAAAGGTAGGTTGAGATGGGAAGTTGGTGACCGAGTGGATCGAAGTCGCGATAGCTCAAGTGATAGAGCAGCGGCGTATTTAGCCGAAGGTCGTGGGTTCGAATCCCGCTCGTGACACTGACTTTTTTATCTCAACAAATACCTTACTTAAAGATTAATTAATTGAAAATAATTTAGATGGGAAATAGGACCACGAAACCTAATCGATAGGACAATAATATTAATTACTACTGTTGAAATATGTAATAATTAACTGTACTTTTTGTTAGGATTTCCTGATGATGGGCAGAGAAAATAGACCGTAACGTCGATGAAAAATATGAAATAAAATAACCTGTTTTTCAAAACTCCACGTGTCTCTTGGAAAATTCCGACCCTTAAAAAACTTTTTAGGAAAGGGAAAAAAAAGTTTGACAATACTTAACAACTAACAAAAGATTTGGACAGCTACGAAGACTTCTAGGAGAGAAATCCGTTTTGACCGTCTACACTAAATTAACCTTGTAGAAGACTTTACTGCGACCATTTTGTACATACGGGGTGGAACTGTGGGGTTCCAACATCTAGCGCATCCAATCCTTCATCGATTACACGACATTTGAAAAAAGGAGGGAAAATACGAAAGGTATGTTTAGATGGGAAGTTGGTGTCCGAGTGGATCGAAGTCGCGATAGCTCAAGTGGTAGAGCAGCGGCGTATTTAGCCGAACGTCGTGGGTTCGAATCCCGCTCGTGACACTGACTTTTTATCTCAACAAATACCTTACATAAAGATTAATTAATTGAAATAAATTATTTGGTCAATCGGACTAAGAAATCTAATGGATTTCGTAAGGCTGTTTTGCAGATGAGAATGTCAAGATTAAAAAAGTAAAAAATATTCAAAATAACAAAATAAACAAAAATTCATTTAGTGAATTTGAATAAAGATCAATATTTTATTTACATGACATAATAGAATTTCTTTTTAAATTGTAATTATCCAAGTTGGTCATTTAGGCTCTGATAAGGTGGATTATGGAAGCTCCGGGGAGAATTGATAAATCTACCTTTGAAACCGTATAGGGATATTAATGATCTGTATCCATTGTTCGCTTGCTTTATAAAAGAAATACCTATCATTTCTTAGCAATTTGTTCTAAGCTGCCTTATGTTAGGGGGAAAAATGGCCCCTTTTTCAGAATGAATCTCTTCGGAAAAGATGTATTTAGCGGCTTTTGTCAAGAAGCGTGAAAATGATGATGGACAATTGTGTATTGTATATCATAACCTGAAACAGCTTTTTGCCAAAAGTCTTGATGTAATTTATTTTAGTCAATAAGTAAAAATATTAGTGAAAATCATTCGTTTAAAATTCATCTTTCCTAAATATAGAATATAAACCCTTGAGAGGAACAATCAGGCTTTTAAAATTTTGAAATATTTAATATTGCTGATCGCTCCTCAACGACTTCAACAAACTATTTAATATTCCTATAATGTAATCAGAAATTGTCGTGAAATATGTTATATGCTAAAAACTTTTTTTCACAATAGTGGAGAAAAAATGAACCAAGATAAAACCTATATCGTGTCTATTTCGAAAGGATTTTTTTAAAGTGAATGTAGAAAAGTCAACAATCGAATTAGTATTGTTATAAATGCACTTACTGCTTTGCAATGGCTGGATTGGAAGAGACCACGTTTCGGAAAGGCAGAAAACAGCAATGAAATGAATGAGGTTCATCGTTTCCCTTTTGGAACCGGCGGTCTTCCTCACCGAGAGCAAACTGGGACCGGTAGTGCGTTCGAGTTTATATTTACTTATTCAGTACTAGCCATTTTGCTGACACCTGCGGTTCCCATCATTAAGGTCATAATAAGGCACTGCTGTCACTCCAGCCAACTGGATGGATGTGAAATATAGAAATTACGGATATGCAAAACTTTCCACGTACTATTTTTTTATTGGATGCAGAGATAGTTCGCATGGTTCTAGAATTTTTCCTAAACCGTTGTTTACACAGAAGATTATTGGTACAAGATACAAACTGGTTGTTGAAATTAAAAATACAGTTAAAATTCGTAGAAAGATATACCTATTTATTTATCCACTTTAATTTTCATTTAAGGCACGGAAACGATCCAGAATGGTCGATTAAATCACAAAACGTGTCGCCGGAACATTATCACTCGAAAGAACAACATCAAAGGCAAGTTAGGACGGACAATTCGAGCCAATCGGGCCAAAAAGGCCATTCCGACGGTCTTGAAACTAATCGCCATTGTTTGCATAGTTTCATTTTGGTCCAAGTACCTAAAGTTAAATTAAATTGAAATTTGAATGAACAAGCAGAACTTGTAAAGGGGATGCTCAATTTGCCTCATTGTGGAAGGGCTTGGTCATGTAGTACGTCAAGGCAGGTTATCTATTAGCGGTTCCATCCGTTGAATAAATTAATATTCGGCTGGCCATTGTCATCAGGTACGTCATCTAAGCCAGATTCCCTCCCCTCTGATTTCATCTCTGCTTCATTGTCTTCCAATTTCACTACACAATAACAACAAAGAAACCATAATAACAGTGTAGAAAATCTAAAATATAATATCACGAGGGTATATTCAATAATAAACGAGTACAAAAAAAACTTTAGTCTTTGATTCTTCCGTTTATTTCGATTATTTTGAGGTTAACGAGCTTAATTCTTGAATCAATCACCCAGGGAGGTTGCTTTGAAGGTTTTTTTTTGTTGAATATTTATTACTTTATTTATTTGAGATTGAACTTTTACAATTCAATAAATATTAATAAGCTAGATAATTCGGACATTTAAAAGCTTAATTCTTGTGCCATTCGATTCGATGATTGATTCAATAGGAAACTAGTATAAATAAGTTAAAATAGTGTTTTCTTCCCGAACTATTACATATATTTAACTTATTTTGAAGTTACAAATCGTAATTATTGACCAGACAGAGTCTATTTCATATATACTTATTTAAAAAAATGTTTTTCTCGGAGTATTACGTTTGTGTTGGTTATTTGGAGGTTTACGAGCTTAATTCTCGTCCTATCCACTAAGGATGGATTCGAACGAAAATGGACTAAAAATATATCAAAATACAGCATTCTTTTTAGATTCTTGCGTTTATCTCACTTATTTTAAGGTTAACGAGCTTAAATCTTGCATCAATCGACTCAGGAGGGTTGTTTACTTTTTACATTTTATGTTTTCTATTTATTAATTTTATTATTTTTGATAGAATATTCAAAATCTTAATGAATAATTACTAAGCTACAGCATTTTGATGTTTGCGAGCTTAATTGTTGTGCCATTCGACGCGGCATGATTGATTCCATAGGGAACTAGTATAAATATCAGGATGGTCGATTCTTACGGACACGACATCAAATTCATTTTTCTCTTTGTATTATTGTTTTATATAATTTATTTTGAGAATCAAGAGTTTATACTATATAATTAAATGTATTTTAAAACAAATCAAATCAGACCCTACCCCTTTTCTCATCAAACAGACAAACACTTAAACAAAAAGAAATTGACATATATACCTACAAATCACTTTAAAACAATTTTCCAAAGCCGCCGAAACTATACAGATCTATCAAAACACATAAACCTCACCACCCTCTAGACCAATAATTTTATTTGTAAATACTCCTACATACAACTTGACAAAATACCTAACCAATATACTCAACATCACAAATAACACATATAATGTAAATGTTTCAGTTCATTTCATTAACAAAATTAATGAAATTCACATCCCCTCACACTACTCTCTCATATCCCTAGATGTTTCATCATTATTTACCATCATTCCAATAGACACAACACTGAACATTATTAAAGATAAATGGCCCAACATTGCCCACACACAAGTCTATCAAAAAACACGTTCACAACAATGGTTCGACACTGTTGTATTAACGGATATTTTACATATAACAATCATTTTTACAAACAACTATTTGGCATAGCCATGGGTAGCAACCTAGGCCCGATACTTGCAGACATAATTATGACACATCTATTAAACACAGTCATACCACGACTACCTTTCACATTACCCTTCCTCACTAAATACGTAGCTTAAATATTGACAGCAGTTCCCACAGAACAATTGTAACTACATTACATACATTTGATAGGTTTCACCTACGACTACAATTTACACATGAAATCGAAAACAACAAAAAAATACCATTTTTAGATACACTCGTAATAAGACAACCAGATGGCACATTAATAACAGATTGGTATCAAAAACCAACAAAAACAGAGAGCTACCTCAACTTTACATCTCACCATCTTCTTCATACAATAATAAACACGGCCAAAGGGTTACTTCGCAGAATTATTACCCAAAGCCATGAATCATTTCATCACAAGAACATAAAGATATACAAACAGATCCTCCATAACATCACTACCCTAAACACATAATCAATAACTACCACTCAATACTAACACCATCCACTATTACTAATAATACTACATCAAATCTATCAAATACAAACAAACCAACATATTGCCATTCATTCACGGCCTATCACATAAATTAAATACATTTCTCACGTCCGATAACTTTAAAATAGCTTTCAAAAATTATAAAACAATTCAAACACTTTTTTCTAAAATTAAAGATCCCACACCAATAACAAATAAATCTGATGTAATCTACACAATCAATTGTTTAAACTGTCCGGCAACTTACATCGGTCTTACATCCCAATATCTGGACAAGAGAGTAAAGAAACATATCTATGATTGCAAAAAACCCAAGAAAAATCCTACAGCACTCGCTACCCACCATTTTGAACACCAACACAATTTCGACTTCAAAAATCCAAAAGTATTACACACAGAACAAAACAAACATAACCGTAATTTCTTAGAAATGGTTTATATCAGCATCAATTACTGAACAGACACATGTAAACTCAGTCGCAGCTACGCCAATATCATTAATCAAATTCAATATCGATAATATACATATATCATCACATCACACAAACCATATAATATAACATATAAAACATTCATCACATTCCACACATCGAACATTTTTCAACAATTTAGCTTTCCTTTTCATAATTATATTCCTGAAAGGATATATGGCCGAACCATTACCAACGTTTTTACCATCGTCGGCTCTTTTCAACTCAAAGAAGCCGACTCCTTATACAAAAATGTCTTTCTATCCCGACTTCCTTCCCCACCCCTTCAAAATCCAACGTGTATATACCTAAAACAGCAATATCTCACTGGTACTCTCAACACGACACACAAGAATGACACATCTACACAGAAAATAGACACTTTGAGTGAGTAGATGATTGAATATAAAAAATATTTTTTTGCATTGTATAAATTCCCTTTTTTCCACAACCTACAGTTATTTGTATAATTTAAACAATGTTTATAAAACCCAGGCCCTGAAGATGATCTCAAAAAAGATTGAAACGTTGGCATGATAAAGAAAATGTTTTTCTGAACCTACGTCACACCAGACCGCATCTCACGATCTCCAAATGATAATTAAATTTATTGTTATTCAGATATCGTGAGATGCGGTCGGGGCTCCGAATAACTATAGATTAACTGTCACTAATCTCTACACATTAAATTTATTATTTTTGATAGAACATTCAAAATCCTAACGAATAATTAATACGCATGATAATTCCTTTCTAAAGGAAATCTGTATAAATGCATCGAAATACAGTTTTCTTTTTAAAATCTTGAGTTTATCTCGATTATTATAAGGTTAATGAGTTTAATTCTTGCGCCAATCTACCCAAGAGAGTTTACGTTTTATTGTATTTTATTTACTTTGCGTTATCATTATTTTTATAGAAATTTCAAAATCCTAGCGAATAATTAAAAAGCTAGATAATGTTGATTTGACCGCGTTTAATACTTGTTCCATGATGGATTCGATATGAAATTATTATAAATACGGTAAAATACATTTTTTCATCTTGAACAACAAACCCAGAAAGGTCCATTCCATAGGAAACGTGGATAAATACGTCGAAACAGTTTTTCTTCTTGGATTTTACTTTTATTACGATTTTGTGGTTAACGAGTTTAATTCTTGCGTCAACCAACGTATATTCTCCTTCTCCTTATGGGTTTAATTCTTGTGCCACTACACTCGGCCATATCGATTTCATATGAAACGAATATTAATCCTTCAAAAAAATTTATTCTTTTGGAAAAAACCCTTCATATTTCAATTTATTTAAATTACATGTAAGACTGAGCCTAAATAAATACGTCCATTATATTTAGTGGTCTATTGACCAAATTACTTCTTTCAATTGCTTAATCTTTTTATGTGAGGTTTTAGTTGAAAGGAAAAAGTTAGTGCCACGAGCGGGATTCGAACCCACAACCTTCGGCTAAATACGCCGCTGCTCTACCACTTGAGCTATCGTGACCTCGATCCACTCGGACACCAAAGGTGGGGTTGAGATAGGAAGTTGGTGTCCGAGTGGATCGAGGTCACGATAGCTAAAGTGGTAGAGCAGCAGCGTATCTAGCCGAAGATCGTGGGTTCGAATCCCGCTCGTCCATTGACTTTTTTATCTCAACTAAAAACCTTAATTAATTGTAACAAATTACATTATTGCATTTTTTCTAAAACCCTTCATTATATTGAAACGATTCATTTTTAATTTTAATTTTGTAAGCGTTCTTAGAATTCAGACCCTCAGTCTCACAAGGTAGTATTCTTGGTATGTTCCTTTATACTTCTGACCTACATATACACCCTTATACCATCATAACCACCTACGCGGACGATACCGCAATATTGCCCCCAAACCAAATCCTATCCTTGCCTAACATTAAGAACAGCTTGAGCTTTCAAAGACGTGTTAAAAGTGGGCGCAACACTAAATGAACCCACTCGGACACCAACTTCCCATCTCAACCTACCTTTCGAATTTTCCCTTTTTTGCCATTTTTCAATGATTAAGTAGTTAGATTAATTAATTGAAAGACGTAATTTGGTCAATAGACCACTAAATATAATGGATTTAATAAGTAAAACGAAGTATAGCTTACTAACAGCTCCCCGTGGCCATTTCATGTGTCGCCGAGAATCGAATCCTGATTGCACGACATTTGAAAAACGGCATCTTTTTTATCGATCGAATCTTTTTATATAGATTTGAAGGAAAAAATTTTCGGGATCAATATTACAGATTAGTACCATACAACAGGTGTCAGGAGTAACGTTTTCCCTCCTCATTCTGTCAACTCATTACGGATCGTCACTTTTTGTTCCGAATTCGCCGTAAATTCCCTTCTGTATTGTGGTCTACGGTTTATTTATGGGATGTTTGATTTTTGAACGGTCGCCAGTTACTTTATCACACGGAGCAACAGGGGCCGGGCTTGAAGGGGTCTCGTGTAGTCTTGCTGATGTCGGGGATCTGGTGTTTAAGGATCAGGTTATTGGCCAAAGAGTACTTCTCAGGACTTGGAGACCGAGAATACTTGAAAAAATGAACTCGTGTTCTAGAGATGGTTAGAGAACATTTTCAACTCGAAAATAAATAAAAATCAAGGCGGAAAAAGATTTTGATCTCAAAGAGTGAATCGAAAATGATCCATATTGCACAAATAGCGGGGACTTTTTGAAGAAACGTGGTTTAGCCGTGTTCATAATTGGGTAACACAGTCTATAGAAACGTAAGATCAAATTTGAATGAATGAATCATTAGTAAAATCATCACCTACTCAGCAGGGCCCGTTTCACCTGAAAACAAGTGCAAAAATGGGAAAAATTAATATTTTTTGGTATTTATCTTTTTTTAGGAATTCACCTAGTAAACCTTAATAGTTTCTGAGGTTAATTCCTGCGCCAATCGACTCAGGACGGTCGTTCCCACTGAAAACAAATGCAAATATGTCGAGAAAAACCTTTTCAATTTTTTTGTTTTAGTGTTTATCTCGGAAACTACGAGGTTTAACCTTAATTCTTGCGCCAATCAAGGTCGTTTCCATTGAAAACAAGTGCAAATACGTGGAAAATTTTTTTGATCTAATATTTTGTTGTTGTTCCTTTTCAGTATCCATATCTTGGAAACTATGTAGTTTACAAGCTTCATTCTTTCGCCAATCGACTCAGCAGGGAGCAGGGTCGTTTCCATTGAAAACACATGCAAAATCGCGGAATTTTTTTTTTCAGTTTTTTTTTTAGTTTATCTCGAAAACTACTGGTTTTACGAGCTTAATTATTGTTTTATAGATTCAGCAGGTCATTTTACATCGAATAAGAAAATAAAACAAATCTGTTTTTTTGCCGTTTTTTTTTTTTTAGTTTATCTCGAAAATTATGACGTTTAGGAGCGATATTCTTGTGCCAGCCGACTCAGCACGGTTGTAAGTAACCTAACCGACCGCTGCTTCAAAGTGAGGTGCGGCAGCTAGTTCTCAGAAATCACGCCGGCGTCTCACTAGGGCATATTGTTGGTCCTACCTTAAATATCATCTATACTGATGACCTACTATACATCCCAATACCGTCATCTACCCGGACGATACCGCTATTTTGTCCCCTAACTCAAATCCTATCAAAGCTACCTCCAGCATCGAAGAACATCGTGAGCTTATCGATGTCTAGTGCAAAAAGTGGATTACAACAGTGAATGAACCAAAATGCACTCAGTGTACGTTCACATTGAATAATCAGTTTTGCCCTAAATTGTAAATCAACAAGACCACCAATACTTAGGACTATACCTAGATAGCAGACTGACATGGAATACCGATTTCCATTAGTTAAATACTGAGGTTTATCCCTAAACAGCAGACTAGCGTGAAGTCCTAAGACTTAAAAGATAACAATTTAATAGAAAAATTGGACAATTACGAAGACTGTCGGACCGGAAACCGTGCTGACCGTTAACACTTAATTAACCGTATACAAGACTTAACTGCGGCCTCTTGGGATATACTGAGTGGAACTGGTTCTGCCAAGCCATCCCCCTTACTACGTCAATAATCTCTCTATCCACAACGACCTCAACATTCCTTTTGTCAACAAACTGATCCGTTCCCGATTCCAAAAGTTTCACACCAACCTCTCGATTCATCCTAACCATACTGCTCAAGCCTTCTCAACACATTCCCATCTCGAGAACCAGCGTCGTTTTAATCGTCGATGGCCATGAGACCTCCTAGCCCCTCATTCTACACACTGAGTGACAGCATTTCCTGTGTCCTCCGGTGCAGAGCGTGCATTATTATTGTGTTGTGACCGTGTCAAAAAACGTCTATGATCGCATTTGTAATATGTAATATGTAATATGCATAGGGTAAAAATAAATAAAAAATTAGCAAATAGGATTGGATTGTGGCTGTATAACGGAAGGAAATAAGGTGATCGTTAATTGTAAACGGAGTTCAAACACAAAATTCCTCTTGCATTCTTACAATTTAATAATTCTTTTTCGACGTATTCGTACTTTTTTTTCTCCCAAGTCAATCGGCGCAGGAATTGTTGTTTTATTCCAGATGACTTAGCGGCTAAACAGCTTTAGAGACGTGAAGTTTCAAATCGACCTCAAGCGAAACTAGCAAAATTTGCAGAAATGGAATTTGTAACTTCATGCCTCATCCTACTTATAGTTTGAATATGTTTGTCGGTCTGCCGAGTATAGTATGGGAGTTGAAAACTACTAGACGTTGTTGACGTCACCAAGGCTCGCTTGAAAACTGGGTTAAAGTTGAAATATATTGTCTGAAAAACTATAAAACAAACACTTTTCTAACAATTTACTCGAGTAAAGAAAAGAGCTTTTTCCCCAGGATTACCCGATTTCAGATATTTCTGTTGTTCTTCCATAAAAATAAATCTATACATCTATTCGAAGATTAAGGGCTGATAAAAAACTAGCGATAAACAAGAATGTACATTCTATTTATTTTACAATAAATACAGAAGTAAATAACATTTAAATCTATTTGCTTAACTTCTTAAAATCCATTACCGGCGTACTGTGATGTTCTATTACTTTTAATATCTAATATGTAAGCAAAGAGAAGCACTCATTTACCCGACAATATATAAAACGACACACATTCCTTGCTGGGACTTGAAAAAGAAATTCTCTACAGGATACTCCGCACAGCTTTTAGACATAAATACATAAATAATGTTATTCATATTAGAAACAATTTACGTTTAATTTACAACTCATTATTAGGTTTTTAAGGTTCTATATACAGAAAGTTGGAGTACAAAATAACACTTACTAGTGTATAGTATTTACAAGTGAAGCTAGGGGGAGAGAGTATACAATTTTTACGTGTGTGTATAATTTTATTTCATATTGACATTCCATTACACTTGCTACTTCGTCCAAGCTTAATATCACAGCTAACTCACAATAGTTTTGAAATTCACTTTAGAAATATTTCCTCTTAAATACAAAGCTTCAACAACAATTGGGTTTACACATAGTCAACTACCAATTAAATTTTTGAAGGAATTTGATTTCAGAACACCTATTTTCCTTCGTTCTTTGTTTTTTTATATAAAAAAACTGGTTTTGGGTTTTAGAGGCTTATTTTGGGGTAGGGAAAGGATCAACACTCTCTCAGACAATATAATAGTATACAATTAACTACAACACTTATGTAATAATTATTTTGCTAAGTTTACACCCTTTTTATAAATTTAGCAGAAGACAATGTTTCTTATTACTATACATACACCCACTTGTTCTTTATATACACCAATTTACATGGAACATAATGAATTAATTCAATGATTCAATCTTTGGATCTCAATGTAAAAAAAACCTTATTTTATAAAATATCGTACATTTCTCTGCTGTAGGCATAAATATTTTATTTCTAAAATTTATTATGTATCGGGGGAATTTTCTGAAGGATTTTCGGAAAAAAATCGAGTTGATCCTATTACTTGTAAATCTTTCATGGAGGACTTTGTGTGTTCAATTGGATGAAAAAGAAAGAATCAAATAATTCTTCAATGGATGTCAATTTTTTTTAAACAAGGAAATACTCAGAGTGCAATGTTAATGGTGCCGTAGAGAGGAGCAAATCGATAACGTTTTCCGTCTTCCATCAGAACCGCCGATCGCGCTCCTGTTATGCAGTCGCATTCTAAACTCGACTTTTTTTTTACAGTCAATTTATTGGCAAAAAGAACTGTAAAAGGTTTTCACAGGATTGATCTATATAGGAGACAGTCGGGACATGAGAAGTGAAAACACAATGTATTTTTGAAGGCTTGTGATCTCAAAAAAAAAAGTAGACACAAAAAAGTCATCCTGTTTATTCCCATGTATTCAGGATCACTAAATCAAAACGATCAAATTTAAAAAAAATCATAGGATTCATAATTGTTTTGATAGATTGCTTTTGCTACAATATATATGTATTTTATTTTAATCTTTCTCATTTTAAATTTATGTTGAAATATATGGCCAATGAGAGTGTTGATTGTTCATTTTATATTTATTGTTTTATTATTGGAATTATGAACATCTATAAAAAGAAAATGTCTACTTTTTTATATAACCCGTTTATATACAAACTGATAAAATCTATTTAAGCAAAGGGCCGTTGTAATTTTAACCACGATACATCGAATATTTTTAATATACTGTCCACATAATCGTTGGAATTCCAATTGATTTCTAGATTTTTTTTCAATTTTCTAACAGGACCTTAGGTAGAGCTTTTCTCGTTGTTTCGTCCAACTGATAAACACTAAAAACAATCAACAGTTTAGTGTAAAAGTATATTTGCAGATCAATCGAGCACTCTCAACGGGAGGATTTCCAGAAGGGGTTAGTGTGGAAGGTTATCGGACGAGAGGGTTGGAAGAGTGGAAACGGGATTAAATTCAAAACCTTATAACGACTTCTCACAAGGTCGTGAACAAATGGGATTATGTAGGTCAGTGTTGACGGGTTTTTTCGTATATGTAGGAATCATTAGGATTTTCTTAAGATGTTTGATTGGAAAAGTTGATTCAGCCCAAACTTTCATTCCGTAGGTCCATATCGTAGAGTGTTTTAGTCGTTGGTTGAAACTTATCGGGTGAGGTCGCTTTGATAGCTTACAACGGATGGGAAGGAGTGAGAAGAAAGGCTGGCTGTGTCGTTTTAAAATGATGAAATGTCCATAGAGATGACTGGAGTAGGAATGTCATCAGTATCTACTGGAAAAGATACTCCTTGGAAATTTTACTCTAATAATATAGGAATGAGATGTGATAGATTGCAATAAGTACTGAGAACTTGGGAAGTATCTTCCTGAGTTTTCACATAAGCCGAGGTGCCATACCAGGTCGAAATCCTGGACTGTTTAGAAAGACACCCGAGCAATACTGATTTAGCTCTAGGGTCGGAAAAGTTCACCTCATGAACATACCACACTGCACAGTAGAACCTGGACCAATGAGACGTTAGATCGTTCTATTTTGACTTTCTTCGGGTGGCTACAACGAATGAGATTGAGTGAGACGAGAGGATAGCCATTTCAACGGCGAAGTTGGGGATTTGGAGAAGTAAGAATATCATTAGTGGATAATGTAAAAAGGATCTGGCCAACGTTATATCCTTGAGGAAGTTGACCGGAACATAGGATAGGGATGATGAGGCGGTAAAATCGTTGCCTCCTAAGAATAAAGATCGTTCTTATTGTATGAAGAATTAAGTACTCATTTTCTGGGTAATGGGGGGCAAAGTCACTTCCCTCGATGGCTACGAATGATGGGTTTGAGTGTGCAGAGAGGATAGCCGTGTATATATTAAAAAGCATCGTGCTAAGGATACATCCTTGACGGACTTCGGATTTTACTGGAACGTAAGAGGATAGGGATGAACTATGTCATTTATGTACTTTATAGGTAAAAAGTCGTATCCTGAAGCTTTTCTGGTGTGTATGTTATTGTTTTCTAAAAACAGTGCATTTGCAAGTAGAGCTTTTCTCGTTATGTTTTATGCAGCTGATTAATCTGAAGAAATCAATCAGTTTAGTATAAAAATATATTTGAAAAATAAATTTTAATATGTTTTATGGCCTGAATGAAACAGATATGATATAAAATTAACAATTGAAATTATATAGAAAATATAGAAACTTCAAAGGTTTTTCAATATAATGTACATTATGTAATCAGAAAATTACATCAAAGTTTAATTTGAATAAGAGAATTCCTCGTATATATTTATTCGAACCGGTGGATTTTTATTTAATAAAAAAAAACATCAGGCAATAATATCAATTAAAACTGAAATAAATCCGTTTGAATTAATTACGTCGGATTTCTACGAATGTAATGGGATGAAAGCGAAAGGGATTACCAATTTTAATAAAAGTACATCTGTGAGCTGGCGTCTGAAAAGGTGATCAATTGCCACCTGTTGATATTTTATTCCTCCTTACTCATCATATTCTTCTTATCATGGTTTTATTTTATTTTATATCCTCTATCGAATTTTCACCCTCGAGTTCCAACCGTCTGCCTTCTTCTGTCTCGATAAGTTTTACTCCTGAGACCACATTATTCTTAATCGGAAACGTATTTTTTCAGGAGGCGATTTCAGGCTTCACATTGAAATCCAAAGACTTGTCTGAAATCTTAAATACCTTTGCAACATTATAATTAGACTAAATCAAATCAAAGGATCGATTTCATCTCGTAATATTTTATTTTATGCGTATGAGCCACGGAGAAAGGATAAGATTATCATTTAAAAAGATAATGAATATCTGGAATTATAACATTCATTATAATATGTATTAATTTTTTCATTAAACGATGCACTGTACAAGTTCAAAATAGCATGGTTTTTAACAACGTTGAGTTGAAACTTATCATACACAGCTTTCTGGTAGAGAGCCGGCCATAAGCTTTTCCTTAATGGCCAGTCCGTTTAGTTCAATGCCTTCTCTTGTATCTCCTCCACCTCGAAATGTCTACAAATCAGAAACAAAATATGTACTTTTACAAAATGCCGGAATAAACGGGACAAAATAATTACCTGGCTCGAATCGGACCAAGAGCATTTGCCTTGTGTGTACGGTGCTGGACCTTCGGCCTGGGTTCTCGGTTCTACAACAAAAAAATCATTAGGAAATTATATGAAAGCAAAAATCATATGCAAATAAACAAAAATTATTTGGTACAGTTCTGTATATTGATTTGACAGCTATTGGGCAGGCTAAACTAAACAACCTGGACCGCCTTTTCCCGCAAAATAATTAGAATATTAGTGTCCCCCTGGTTTTTTCAAAATCCACTGAACCTAGAAAAAAAGTTTTTCAAATGCTGAAATACATTTCTAATTGCAGATTCATCTTGTACATTCGATTTTATTAAAAAAAATATGGGGAAAACCATTTGAAAATAATTTAAGAAATTGTTGCTTAAACTAACTTCTATAATACAATCGCACAGATAAATACATTCAAATCTATGTATTTTGCACTCGTTCTGATTTGTCGGTGGAGTACTCAATATTCTCTATCGATCTACACACAATAGTAATAATCTCATGTAAATTAGGGTCGATTGAGTACTTTTATAAATATACCGCCGTCAATGCTAAAAGTATACATTAATGAAGGGACGATGGTAATGCTATATTTCACAATCACCTCTCACCACTCTCGCTAATAAATACACACATTCAAACCAAACTCATAAAACAGATCTATATACTATAAAAAAACCCACGACTTCAAAAGGGACACAGAACCGTTCTTAAAATTGGCGACATGCCTACACGCTCTCTTTATGGAGCATACAAGCCTTTATTATGTGGAATACATTGAGCAACCTTTCTCTGTAAAGGAGGCACCTGGGTGGGCTTTGGCTCAGGATCAGGTGCCCCCGTCGGTGAACGGGTGAACCGCTTATAACCTATGCTTAATCTAGTAACAGGCCATTTGAATTATTAAAAAAAAGCTTCATCGTTGACTCCACTAATTAAAATATGACACTAATAAATTGACTTAAGTGTATTTATTATTTACACAAAATAGAATTTGAGAAAATAATATCGGAAATGAGACCCTTTTTATTATGCTTAAACAGTACGTAAACAAGACTCTCCTCAACAAGAAATGAATTCAAAATTGAAATTCGAGTAGAAGTGATGTTAAAGAAAACTAAATTGGGAAAAAGCTGTTAAAAAGATAGTTCCTACTCACAGTATGTTGTTTTGCAACGATCCGGATTTCGAGCTTGAGCTGAGTAGGAACTATATTTTTAAAAAAGGATTGAACACCGGCATTCACTCCACCATTCATCATTTCTATTAAAAAGCTGTTAGTCCAAAAAACTCGGAACTTGTGGGCTTTAGTAGTAGGAGCCAATGAGAAAATTAATTTTTGACTTAAATTTTTTTTGCAGTTTCTAATTTTTTTAGAAGCGATTTTCAGATCTAAAATAAATAGACATGTAATAATTTAATTAGAAATTACCTATTGGTACGAGTTAAGTGGGTTAATTGATCTTACCGACTTCAGAGCATTTTTTTGAAGATATTTTTGGAAACGTTTCACAATCCTAAATGTTGTAATACGTTTCGTTCGCAAAAAGAAGAGCCAAAAGCTAACCTGTTCAAAAATAACTGCTGTCATATCTGTTTTACATCACGGCCGACTTTCGGCAGCAAGAGAAAAAGTGACAATCGCACAATAAATAGACCAACGACATCTGTACATTGCAATTAATTTTTTTTGTTAATAGATGTAATTCCTTAGCTGGATAAAAAAAAAAAAAAAAAAACTGGGAAAAAGGTATTTTGATAGGAGTTTACACGACTGTATTGCACATTGTGCAATTCATAACGGTTTAAAAAATATATAATTTACTTAAATTTGCCTTTATTTATTCAGCTTTTGGGGGTTCGTAATGTGCTAATCTTACGTCGTAAATGGGATTTTTTGTGTGAAAATTGCAATTGACTTTATTGTACAGTGCTTACTTTCATTATTTCAGGATTAAAAATAAACTTCCAAGTTTGATGGTTTTAAAAAGTAAATGTTTGCATCGTTATCTGATAGTGTAATTGTGTTTTTTTAGAAACCTACGCTAAATAAAAAAACGAAAGGGTTAAATAAATAGTATTAAAGAATTCCGGCAGATGTCATCAGTGGGAAGTTAAGTTCCCAGGGGGTGAGAGCAACATAGGGATAAAATAAAAAGCACTGAAACGTACAAAAGTAGTATAATGTCAAATAAGGTTAGGTTTTAAATAATAAAAATAAAACTTTTTGATATCAAAATATTTATCTAAATTTATTAAAACTTATCTTATTACGTAGACGTTATGTTTTGCCACGTTACTAACGTTTAAAATTTAAATAAAAAAACCTTATTAGATAGACAAGAATTACTATGTGTCGATTTTCCCTCCTTAAGAAAGACAAGATTCTCCAGTTAGCTTTTTTAATAGCAACTTTTTCCTCAATTTAATATTGATTTTGTTTTCCTTGGGAGGACAAAAAAAGCTTCAGTTTGATTTTTTTATAGCAACTTTTTCTTCACTTTAATATTCGATTTTCCTTTCCGAAGACAAAAGATATTTCAGTGTTTTTTTTATTATAACTTTTTATATACTTAATATGGGTCATTTTTCCTTCCTTAAAAAAGAAAAGATACTTCCATACCTTTGTTTGATAATGAAAAAGAAAAAATGCTTCAGGTCTTTTTTTAATACTAATTTTTTCTCCACCTTAATATGGATCTTTTTTCTTTTCGCAACAAAGAAAAGATTCTTTAGTGTGTTTTATTAATATTGGAATAGCATTTTTCGATCGTAATGTAGGTCTTTTTGTCCTTTCTCAAAAATGAAAAGGTGCTTAAATTTGTTTTCTTTAATATGCATTTTTCTGCCCATTGATGTGGGTCTTTTTTCCTTCCTGAAGAAAGATAACATGCTTTACTGTTTTTTTTTTATTAGCAACAATTTTTTTATCCAGCATAATATGTGCATTTTTTCTCTTCTGATTATAGAAAAGATGTTTTAGTGTGTTTTTAATAGATTTTTTCCATCGTAATATAGCTCTTGTTTTCTTTTATGAAGAATGCAAAGATGCTTTAGTGTGTTTTTATGAAAAGCACTTTTTTGTTCACCTTGAAAGGGCCTTTTTCCTTTCTGAAGAAAAAAGATGCTTCAGTGTGTTTTTAATAGAAATTTTTCTCTACCTTAATATACACCTTTTTTAATAACAAATTTTTCTCCCCCTTAGTGTGGGTCTTTTTTCCCTTCTGAAAAATAAAAATAGAACAAAATACAATGTACGACACAATAGCATTTAATTGAAAATATGAACGCGTTTTCAATTTATATAGGAACGATAAGCAAATCTACACCAATAGTAAATATTTAAATGTATATTTTAATTTATTACATAAACATTACGTATGTAAATCCATGTTTTTTCTTCTAAACGAATAATTGAGAAATCTAACGCGATATGCTTTGAATAGAGACATTTGTAAGCAAAATGAAAGCAATCTTATTCCCCTTAGTAATTACGCAAAAACTCAGTTTTAATTTCTTGCCGTAACAATTCTTGTTCCGTTATCTGCATTTCCTCTAGACTTTATCAGTTTAAACATTTTACGTTATTTTGTTCTAAATTATAGGTATCACGGAATCCTTCCTTTATTCTGTCCATCGTTATATCCGAAGATTTTCCTCTACCGCAAACTTCATTTGAAGACGGGTTCGTAAAGATTACACCGGGTAATGATTCCAACAGCTGTTAATAATGGGTATTTTCAACATAAACTCTTATCCGTCCTAATTGGACAGTCCATCGAGTTTCGACTATTAGAGAGAACGGAAGATGGACGATTTTAATGAAACATTTTTTGATTATACTAGATGGAAATGGACCTTGGAGCGAAGACAAAGTATTTAGCTAATTTAAGTAATTTTTAAATTACGTCTTTATGCTTTTGTTGTAAGTTACAAACCTTTCCGTAAGTGAATGCGTACATCTAAGAGCTATTCTAAAACCTTCTCGTTTATGAATTTTACCTATTTTTTCTGATTGTTACCTACAGAGTTGGGCAAAATCTAACTAATTCAATCATGATTAAGAATTTTGATTGAAGTTAAGTTCATGATTGAATTAGTCATTGATTGAATTAATCATGACTAAATCATATAATGATTAATTTACTCATGACTAATTTAATCATGATTAAACTTCAATCAAAATTCTTAATCATGATTGAATTAGTTAGATTTTGCCCAACTCTGTCTTCTGTGCGTCTTAAGAAACGGCGATGATAAGCAGATCCAAAGTTGGGCAAAATCGAACTATTTCAATCATGTTTAAACTTCAATCAAAATTCTTAATCATGATTGAATTAGTTAGATTTTGCTCAACTCTGGCTACAATGACTAACTTACCAAAATCCAACAGACTCCGGATGAAAATTTTGAGATGGGAGTCGTTCTCAAGGCCAAACTTCAAAAAGTGTTATCATAAAAGAAAACCAAAGTTACATAATTATTCTACATGTCTATTTTATTACAGTCAAGACCGCTTGATGGTGTATTTTCCACATAATGTAGAAATCTATACTTTCAAGTGGAATAAATTTTAATTCAAAGAAATATTTTTTCCATTGATCGGTTATGTAAACATATTTACTTTTCTAAGCGTAGCTTGTTCTAGGATTTTTTTAAATTTTATTATTATTATTATCATTATTTGTTTGGCTTTTCATAACGACATAGTTTTACTTATAATTGGATGATTGATTTTTGTTAAATAAGGTGTTGAATTATTTTCCTTTTGATGAAATAAATTTCTGTTAGAAATTTTTTTAAAAGAGATGAAGTTGTGTATTTTTAATTTTTTGAGCACACAATTGTACAAGATTTATCGAAATTTAGTCATATTCTGAATAAATTAGTCTTGCCTCGTATTTAATTACTAATGATGACTAATTTTGCCATCAATCACATATGGTGACTAATGACTAAATTAGTCATTTACTACCAATCATGACTAACGGTCTGAGTGATCAATCATTAATCATTAGACATGACTAATTTTTGCCCAACACTGGTTACCTAATGGTTCATTTTTTGTGGGGCGGCTGTGTCCGATTGTTGCTTTATTAAAAGAAAAAAAAAGAAAAAGAAAAGAAAATAAAAGAAGCAACAATCGGACTCAGCCGCCCCACAAAAAATGAATCATTAGTTTTAGGTTGCCATACTTGTGTGATCTATCAGAAAAATTAGGTAAAATCCTTAAAATATAAGGCTTTAGAGTAGCTTTTCGAGGTACGCGTTCACATAGAAACATCCTCTAAAAACCTAAAGATAAGGTTGTCTTGTCATAAAGCGGGTTTACCTTCTTAATTGTTCAGGCGTTGATACAGCCCACATCATTATAAAGGAAAGGTTCATAGTTCGAATCCAGCGGCCCTGCGTTCGAACCCGACATACTTACAATTGGTTTTTTCCCCTCGTTAAAACGAACTTAATTGTAATGTTTGCGGTTTGCGATATTAAATATTTATAGGACAAAGCGGGAAAGAAATTGAAATGAGTGTTAAAGAACACTTGCCTAAACCGGACATATTTTCTGAATTTAACGACTATCAAAATGTAACAAAACACAATCTCAATTTAAATTGAAATACAGCAGTGTTACACAATTTCAACAATGGGAGATAACTGTATTGGTTTGAGAAATTTGAAATAAAAAAATGTAAAATTAAACATAGAGATAGATGCGTAAATAATATAATAGGTTTTGATTTACCTTCTATTTAAAAATTTACTTAAATAATATTTTACATATAAATTAATCACTAATTTAAAATTATTTTCTTACAGGATTTATTAGGACAATATTTAGTGGTGTCGCACTTCACGTTTTTCGCACGTTCAAAATTGAGCTACATTGAAAACCAACTTCTCGTTGGGTCGCGTTGGCGCTTTTACAAATTCATGTCGAGAGAATCTCTAAAGCCGGAACCTCAACTATAATTTCTATCAAAAAATATTTTTATTAGAAGTGTTTACCTTTCAAACGGTTTTTTTTCGAAAATCACAAAAATGGCGCTAACTTCGAAACAATTACATCGATCGACTGGAAACTTCACAAGGGCTTACAACCCTATAAAATACACGCAATACCAAAAAAAGAGTCACTGTAAAACGTTTACAGATGATATAAAATAAAACATTTGAACAGTTTGTGTTGATTTCATCCCTATTTTCGCAATTATAATGACAAAAGATCGAAATATTGGTGACATAAGCTAAAATAAAACCATCTAGCATTCTAACATGTCAACAAAACTATTGAATTTGGCTAAAATCCAGAGGAGTTAGGAGTTTTTAATCTGAAACATCTGATACCGTAAAAAAATTGACAATTTTCATTTGTCTATTTTCCCTTTTGAACAAACAAAAGATACTTCCGTGAGTTTTTTAATACCAAATTTTTCTCCACCTTAATGTAGATCTTTTTTTATAAAAGAAAGAAGACTGCTTCAATGGGTTCTTTTTTGGTAAATAGCAATTTTTCACCACGTTAATATTGGTTTTTTTCTCTTTTGAAGAAAGAAACAATGGTTCAGTGTTTTTTTTAATAGCAACTTTTTCTCCACCTTAATATGGGTAGTTTTTCCTTTTATCAAAAGAAAAGATGGTTTAGTATTTTTTTGTTCAAAAGTAGCTGTTTCTCTCCTTTAATTTGGTTCTTCCTTTTCCATTCTGAAGAAAAAAATATGCTACAGTTTGTTTTTGTTAGTAGTATTTTTTCACCTTAAGATGGGTCTATTTCTCTTCCGGCAATGAAAAGATGCTTTAGTGTTTTTTTTTCAAAAGCAGCTTTTTTTCTTTCCTTTAATGTGTTACTTTTTCTGTTCTGAAGAAAAAACGTGCTTTATTTTTCTCCTTTATGAGACAAGAAAACATGCTTTATCTTGCTTTTTAATAGCAACTTTTTCTCCACTTTAATACTGGTATTTTTTTCTGATAACACATAAAGCATGCTTAAGTGTTTTTCTTTCGAATGGCAACATATTCTCCACCTTAATGTGGGTCTTTGTTTTCTTTCTGAAGACAAAAGATGCTTTTGTGTGTTTTTAGCTCTGACTAATCTAACCCAAATATAACTGTTTCTCGATGTCTATAAAAATTCTGCATTATGTGCTTTAAAAAGTGCTTAACACTACCTTGAATTGATTTTTTTTTCAAAAAAAAATTTTTTTGGGACTACTTTACTAGAAGCGTCTTTGCGATCCTACCTCCTATCTCCTTATCTTACCTATAAAAAATTGATTTATAAACAATAAACTTTAAACACATCCACAACAAAAACAGAAAAAACATTCAATTATTTAAAAAAAATATTCTTGGCTCAATTGGAGCCCATTGGAAAGAACGCTCGGGCATGTGTCTAAGATTTTTCGACCTAGTATCACCAAAAAATATCTCATTAAAATCGGGGATTGCACGTCCCTAGCCATGTTAGTGGTGGATAAAAATGGTTCGCTCACATTATGAACAATTCAACAACCAATGTATATTATGGACTTTCTCAAATGAAAATACAAGCTTTCAAGGGGTCTTCTTCCCAAAGGCATTTTTCCGACTACGTGAAAAACATCTTAAACTCTGCTGTTTAAAAACAGATATATGACTGGTAATAAGCTCACCAAATTTCGCTGGTATTATGTCTGGATCCCTTTCGTCTGCATCTTTGACCTGTTGTTTTGCATTGAACGTCGGAGGAGTCGGCTTCTTGCACTGCATCGCCGGCGAGTTGTGGTTGGACATCCTCATTTTGGATACAAAAATCACGATTATGAGAAGAAACGTGATTGCGGCTCCGCCGATGATTCCAAGGAGCGGGGGTGTACCAACGTCGGCGCCTTCACCTATAAACAATAGAGTGGATTTTAATATAAAGCGTTACTAGGAAATTAGAACTAAACCTTTGAAATTAACATAAAACCTAACTTCACCATTTAGAAAAGTTCTGTATTTTAAAAACGTTCGTCAGACGAAGATATGTTTCTTTCTTACTATTTATAGTTCTTTAAGAAGGTATATCAACTACAAGGATGAACCCTCGTGGTGCCAATGTTTTTGAAAAAAAGCCCATTTGTAAGTATGTTGGGTCCGTATTCAGGGCCACTACGTATTAGATCTACGGGTTTAAAAAAGGCAAATAATTTGGCAAAAACCTAATATTGTGACAAAGTTTTTACACATTTTGTTTCTACCAGAACATTTATTTTTCATTCCTGGGTGTTTTTTAAACAGTGCTTGATTTGCATAGTGTTGGACAAAATAAAAAAGAATCGTTTCAAAATAATGGAGAGTTAAATTCACTAATTTCGTGGTCCGCTTGACCAATTAATATATTACAATTAATTAAGGTTTTTAGTTGAGATAAAAAAGTCAATGGCACGAGCGGGATGTAGAGCAGCGGCCTATCTAGCCGAAGATCGTGGGTTCGAATCCCGCTCGTGCCATTGACTTTTTCATCTCAACTAAAAACCTTAATTAATTGTAATATATGAATTGGTCAAGCGGACCACGAAATTAGTGAATTTAATGATTTAAAATGAAGTATACTTCACTAAAGCTCTCCGTGGCCATTTCAATTGTCGTCGAGAATCCAATCCGATTACACGACATTTGAAAAATGGCAAAAAGGAGGGAAAACTCAAAAGGTGGGGTTGAGATGGTCCGAGTGGTTAGAGAGAGTTAACCAGATTAAGTTGGTGTCCGAGTGGATCGAGGTCACGATAGCTCAAGTGGTCGAGCAGCGGCGTATCTAACCGAAGATCGTGGGTTCGAATCCCGCTCGTGGCATTGACTTTTTTATCTCAACTAAAAACCTTAATTATTTGTAATAATGGAGAGTTCTGAAGAAAAGTCTACCTTAAGGTAAAAAAATACCACTTTTTCAGAGGAAGCGATTTTCTGATCAAGCTCGAATTTTTCCTTTTGCAGCTCACAATTTATGTCATAAAAAAGTAAGAAGCCGAATCATCTTGTAGCAGGCAGTCGACAGACGATGATGGGAAGGTACTTTCTGACATAGAATAAACGTAAAAGACGAGTCTGTTTAATAGCTTAAGCGATGGCGAGTTACAAGTACGATACATCAA
Organism: Cimex lectularius; assembly: GCF_000648675.2. Classification (NCBI taxonomy): domain Eukaryota; kingdom Metazoa; phylum Arthropoda; class Insecta; order Hemiptera; family Cimicidae; genus Cimex; species Cimex lectularius. The sequence goes on from NW_019392733.1 coordinate 2,278,111, forward strand.
GGCAAGACACGCAGGACACTTGATTCCCAACTTTCAAAAAATTATTTAAAACACTTATAAAAATCGGAATTTCATGAGACCCACCATTCATTCCATGCATAAAATTTCATTTAAAGAAAGAAATATTTAAAAATCGATTTTTTTGGTCTGATAAACGATCTCTCCTTAAGCAGGATCTCACAGTTGCACCCATATCCATCCACCTCAACGAATTTACAAATACCAAAGAACTCCGTGTTAAAAGAAGATTGGCAGAAAAAAATCGTCCTACATTCTTTAAAACACAACCATATAAATTCAAAATTTACTGTTTCTCTTTATATGATTGCCGATAGGTCCAAACAATTTGCACTGTATATCCCTTATGTGAAGCCCACCCTTAATAAATTTTAGTAAATTTTTTATGGTTCTTCATATTTTTATGCGAGAAGACGATTTTTTTAGGGCTGGACAGGAAAAACTAGATAACGTAGGGTTGTAATCGATTTATTGTCACGGGAGAAGTACAATAAATTACATTTTTGTTGACCAATTGATTGATACGAAGTGTTACAACGTAGTACGAATTCTAAAAAAATGGTATATGTGCTACAAGTGCACGGATTGAAATAAAGAACTGCAGAACTACAGTCTAAGAGTAATTATTTCTGTGTCAACCTTTCCCCACCTAAATAACCACCTTTGTCGGAAATTGAGCAGAAAAGACAAGCGCATTCTTAAGAGGATAAATGCTGCTAATTGTTTTATTCGGCTCTAGTATGTTGTCGGTGATTGAAATTTCATACAGTTGGCTATGTCGTATTAGGCAACAATCCTACAAAATTCTACGCCTCTTGAGCTGTTTGATCTGCAGATCCACGTACTTCAAAACCAAAAGATTCGTCTTGTTGCCATCTTCAATGGGTTTCAACCAAAATTATTGAAAACTATGGACCAAGGAGACCGAATGTTGGATCATCTGACTCATGCCAGGTTGTGGGTTCGAATCAGCATAGCCCACCTTGTTTTAATCGGTGCTAAAAAAAGCTAAAATACGTTAGCCAAAGTTGGACATTGAGCTCCTGGATCACAGTATTATTTAATATTAAAACTGAAGATTGCGACAAGCCTAAACGCATCCGTGAGACCGAAAGGGATAGGCAGTTCAAACGATCAGAACCGCCTTCACAATCGCCCTTGTCCAGCTTTTACACAAATTTCAGGTTATTTTTTAACGTAGGCAGGATCCGGTTTGTCAATTCATTAATAAAGCAAACAAGTTTTACCACTTGTTTCTGAATTATCTCAACTATCAGGCTAATCTGAAGAGGATTCGGTCCCAGTTAGTTGAAGCTAGGCTAACTGTAATAAATGAATAATAAATTATAACATTAAGTTACATATAAAAGCATTTATTACACGTTGTTTATTTTAATGATTTCTGAAGCGCTCAAGTAGATTGTTTATTTACGATCTAACTCATTCTCCGACTGTGAATTTAAAAGGAAATAACTTTTTTCTCATTATTCACGTATTTTCTAATTAGCACAACCGATTTCGGCCTGTTCTGTAATTTTGGTGTGGAATTTGCTGTTCGGCCAATCGGGAATGCTGGGCAACATGATTCGAAACCATGCTATGTCATTCCATTCCTGCCGTGGAGCGGTAATGTGAGACTGCTTTCTACTCAGCGGAGCCCACCCTCGAACATATTTTTATGCTTTAACTGACGGGAGAATAGTTGTAATTTTAGACGGAACCATCGCCGGCAACAAACGAATATTACAAATGGAAATATGTTATTACAACATCGGTTCAAGATATGGGGAGGAAACGGAGTTTAGTAAAAAACACATCGAAAATGTATTTGCACGGTATAGGGTGTAGATATAGTTAAAACTGTACCATCTTTTTATTCACTTTACCATCTATTAAAATATCACGTTCCTTTCTACCGGAAACGTCATCCGCTGCCTCTAGTCGAGGACCTCGAAACGCCGTACACGGCATAAAAACAATGATCTAAACACTTCCTATAAAATCAAAATACTCATATCCAAACACTCTCTCTCTCTCTCTCTCACACACACACACACACGCACGCGCGCACGCGCGCACGCACACACACATACATACACACACACACACACACACACATACACACACACACACACACAACAAATGTAGATCTAGAAGCTGAAAGCTTACTGACTGTCAACACAAAAGTTCCTTATTCACACATACAAAGATGTATGAGGGAGAATAGCACAGAAACATGAGAAAAGCCACAAATGCGAATCATTCGTAAAAAAGTGTAATATTGAGAATGNGAGAGAGAGAGAGAGAGAGAGAGAGAGAAAACGCTAGAAATCCAAATAGGTAGAGGGAGTGAGTAAGAAAAAGGGTAAGTGAGAAAGAAAGAGTGAATAGGTGAGTGAGAGTAGGGAATAAAGAGCGAATGACAGAGGAAGAGATAGTGAGCGAGTCTGAATTTGAGAGTGAGGGAGTGAGCACAGTATGGATGGCAAGTTAATTTAAAATGTACCTCTTATTATAAAACAAATTAATTTATTATTGTTAATTAAAGCAAAAGTGGAAAGTGTTTTTGGAAAAAAAATTAAATTAACTGATTTCACCAAACATTCCTGTTATTTCATTGAAATTTTTTTCAAATATTTCATTAAACCCTTTGACCAAAAATGTCTATGTTGCAGACGTGTATTTCACTTTGTTCGCAATGAGGTGATAATGGTAATGGCCGAGTTCTCACAAATTGGAATGAACCAAACCATAGTTATCATCACATTAGCTCGCATGACGTATTGATCAAATTGTAAATGATTTCCTGTAGGAGGTTCGGTGATTAACGTAGATATGTTGGCAGGTTTGAGGCCACAAGTCCCTTCAAGTAAGCAGACTTACTTTCCAAACCTCGTTGTCATATAAGTTGGATGAGTAACTTTCGTAAGCTTGTAATCTTTAGCGCTTTGGGGGCCAGTTGGCTGTTCCCACGGTAGTACAGACCGCATCCCTCTCCATCCTTCCTACCTACCAGAAATAATTCCTAACTTCATCAATACTTACTGTTGTACTTAACTAATTAGTTGCACCGCACCATTCACCGTGCTAAACACTGAACTACAAGGATTATACTGAGAGGCGGGGTAGTTTTTAATTTTCGTTAAAAAACAACATTGTTTTGTTACATTAAAGTAAATTAATTTAGAAATGGATTTCCTTCATAATACCTAATCGGACCATTTTGCCATATCCAATAACAATTCACCATGGTAACGCAGAGAGAAATTAATTTTCCTTTCAAATGATTTTAATTAATAAAAATTAGGGGCATAAAACGAGTTCGATTAGAACGGACGCCGGTTGTGAAAATTGGCCTAAATAATAAAATTTGCCCAGAAAAGAACACGTGCTTTTTGCTGAAACCGGACGGGGTCAGCGACATTGCATTGGACAGTTTAAACGTCGGCAAAATTGTCTCACACGATATAAATAATTAAAAAAAGAGGTCTACCTAATCGTATTTTTCATCCGACCACTTTTCCATACGAGTTTCAATATCGATTGAAAAATAAAAATAAAACATCTACGACATCTAGATTTATAAAAAGAGTTTTATTGTTGTAATAAAAAAAGTTATAAACTTTGTCTGTAAAGATGATTGAACCATTTTCTTATCTGTCTTTCGATGCGTTTTCTCGGATTTACAATTTATAAGCTATATTTATCTAGTGGATTCTCTTGTTATTTGTTAATTTTTTTAGATTCATGTTATTGAACAGTTTGAACATCCTCGAAACCTCTATTATAATCCTCGAACGTCATTTGGATTTAAAAGTAATGTCTCTACTGTTCAACATTGCCATTGTGTTATGGACTTATACTATCAACTGTGCTTGCTCGCGACCGTCTATACATTTCCTCATCCTCAAGTCCTTGCTGACAGAGTATGAGTTTATACAGAGTATGATAGAATCACACTCTTCACCTGGAGAGAGAGAGAGAGGAAGGGAGGGAGGGAGGGAGGGAGGGAGAGAGAGAGAGAGAGAGAGAGAGAGAGAGAGAGAGAGAGCGAGAGAAAGAGAGTTAGGGGGAGGGGGAGAGGGAGAGGGAGAGAAAGAGAGAGTGAGAGTGAGTGGGTGAGAAAAAGTAGTGCGAGAGAGAGAAGGTGAATTTGAGAAAGAAAGAGAAAGAAAGAAAGAGAGAAAGGGAGAGAGAGGACGAGGGAGCGAGAGTGAGAANTCAGTCAATGAGAGAAAGTGAGTGAGAGAGAGCGAGAGAATGAGAGAGAGGGGGAGAGAGAGAGTGAGAGAGAAAGAGAGTGAGAGAGAAAGAGAGTGAGAGGGAGAAAACGAGAGAGAGAGAGTGAGAGAGAAAGAGAGTGAGAGGGAGAAAACGAGAGAGAGAGAGAGAGAATAAAACTGAAAGAGATAAGCTTCGAAAATAATAGAAAAACTGATATATTTACGGATCTGGAAAATGACGAAACACCTTCTCTTTTTTTTAAACTTTTTTTGCATCGGGGAAAAGTTATGCGATAGTCGCAGAAAGTTTACTCGTAAGTTTTAAGTTTCGGAAGAAATTTCATGACTGCACGAACAACAGAAAGCCAAGGAAGGAAGTGAGGGTCAAAGTTGTGTGGTGAAAATGATCCTCGTGTTCATGTCGGTATTTAACTACTTGCACTACTCACCAGGACTACCATTTTCATTCAAGGAAATCTTTAACACGTCGCAATTTTATATTTTTCGGGAGGGTAAACTTTGTTTAATGTGAGGATGAATATTTTTACAAATCACAATTGGTTTATCTATGGTTCCTAAATACTTAGAAGAATAGACTTAGTAAAAATCACATATTGAGACATTATTTTGATAAATGTATTATTCAATTTATTGAGTAGTGAATTGATGCAGCAAAATTGACTTATACTCACTATAAGAAAACAATTATCCGTTATACTAAAAAATTTACAATTATATCGATAAAGAAGATTGAACCATTTTCTTATCTCGTTTTAATCTTGCTTACTGTGAACTTTTTTTCAGATGCAATTTGTTCGTTTCAATTCTAGAAAAAAGAAACAGCCCGTACAAACCATTGGGATGGAACCGGCTCTAAATTACAGTACAATTGTATATTTTTAAATTCAGAAGAGTGTATTAACGTAGCTCGGCTTCCGTTAAGTCGAAGTCCCCGTGTTAAAGGGTATTTAGGGAAGGAACATTTATTTTACGTTCAATATACCTTAGAAGACCTGATCGGGCAACGTTGGTGTTAGGACTTCCTAACAACAGGGTTTACGGAGCCGGAGGTGGGTGGTACTTCCTATCAATGCCCTTATGAATATAAATGAACATCGCCTTTAAGAGCCCCTCTGAATTTTTGAGAGAATGTGAAAAGCGCGGGGTAACTTTTGACGAGAGTGGTCTTCCTACTTTGAATGGCTACTCAACGCTAAGCTATGTAACAATACATCTTATGTTAAACACACCTTCCTTCCCAATTTGCTTCTTCTTCTTATTATGTAAACCTACGCGGCATCGCCGCATATATTTTGACAATATATGTTTTATAATGGAAAGTTTCAACAATGTTTTGCCCACAGGCCAACTAACGTCTGATACTTCATTTACACAATCTTTCTTACAGTGAAAGGAGAAAATAGGTTTTTGATAAATAACAGTCCAAATTCTTGTAGTATATTTCATATAAAAATTATTGTTTTCTTCCTTTTTCCCCTTCTTCCTAAAAAGAGTTTTAAGGTGAGTAATTTTCCAAGAGACATGTAGTGTTTCCCAAAACCAGTTTATTTTATTTCATATTTTTCTTTGCGTTTCTACCTATTTTTTCTGACCATCATCAGAAATCATAATAAGAAGTCCAGTCAATTATTACATATTTCAATATTAGCAATTAATTACAATTAATTAAGGTTTTTAGTTGAGATAAAAAGTCAATGGCACGAGCGGGATTCGAACCCACGATCTTCGGCTTGATACGCCGCTGCTCTACCACTTGAGCTATCGTGATCTCGATCCACTCGGACACCAACTTTTCATCTCAACCGTACCTTTTGAATTTTCCCTCCTTTTTGCCATTTTTCAATCCCGCTCGTGCCATTGACTTTTTTAACTCAACTAAAAACCTTAATTAATTGTAATATATTAATCTGTCAAGCGGGCCACGAAATTTGTGAATTAAAAATTAGCAATTAATATTATTTTCATATTTCCGTTTTAGTGGCCAATTAATTGACCAAGTTACTTCTTTCAAGTAATTATCCTTTTTATGTAAGGTCTTGATTGAGATAAAAAAGTCAGCGTCACGAGCGGGATCTCAACCAAGACCTTACATAAAAGGAATAATTATGACAATTCTTTTCAATTAATTAAACTTTAAGTAAGGTATTTGTTGAGATAAAAAAGTCAGTGTCACGAGCGGGATTCGAACCCACGACGTTCGGCTAAATACGCCGCTCCTCTACCACTTGAGCAATCGTGACTTCGATCCACTCGGATAGATGGGAAGTTGGTGTCAAAATGGCAAAAAGGAGGAAAAATTCAAAAAGGTGAGGTTGAGATGGAAAGTTGGTGTCCGAGTGGATCGAAGTCACGATAGATCAAGTGGTAGAGCAGCGGCGTATTTAGCCGAACGTCGTGGGTTCGAATCCCGCTCGTGACACTGACTTTTTTTTTATCTCAACAAATACCTTACTTAAAGATTAATTAATTGAAAAGAATTTAGTTGGTCAATCGGACCACGATACCTAATTGATATGACAATAATATTAATTACTACTGTTGAAATATGTAATAATTAACTGTACTTTTTGTTAGGATTTTCTGATGATGGGCAGAGAAAATAGACCGTAACGTCGATGAAAAATATGAAATAAAATAACCTGTTTTTCAAAAACTCCACGTGTCTCTTGGAAAATTCCTGACCTTAAAAAACTTTTTAGGAAAGGGGAAAAAAAATTGACACTACTTAACAACTAACAAAAGATTTGGACATCTACGGAGACTTCTAGGACCGAAATCCGTTTTGGCCATGTACACTAAATTAACCTTATAGAAGATTTTACTGGTACCATTTTATACATACGGCGTGGAACTGTGGGGTTCCAACATCTAGCGCATCCAATCCTGACGTCCTGACGATTTCACATTATTTAAAATGTCTATATTCCGGTGCAAAATTCTTAACATTTTCATCGGAATAGAAAGCAACTGAAAAAAATTTGGACGCGATCTGTACATTGTCCAGATCACTTATGGACAGACTGTGAAGGTACAACTTTCAAGACAGTCGCTTAAGAAATAATATGACGCAACTTGAAATATCTAAAAGACCGGTCTAAAACCCCGTTGGGAGGAATATACTAATTTAGAACAAGACCTGAATACAAAAACAATGGTTACAAGGTTACCTGTTCTTTTCTGAGGATCTTTCAGCGTGATCTCTTCCATGTTGACCGGGGCACTTCTCCCTTTCGAATTGACTGAGAAAATGGACACTTTGAGAGGTACGTCCATCTCCAGGTCGGTGAGCACGAAGTAAGGCGTCTCGGTAGCGGTGACATTGAAACGCGGAGTTGTCGCACCTCCAACGTACAGCTCGAGGACGAAGACCTGTTTGACTCCACCGTCCGATCCCGGAATGCACCAAATGACTAGAGAACTAGTCGTCTCGTTACCAAGGGTACAATTCCTCACTGGATAAGGTTTCCCTGAAAACATCAATCTCAATAAGAACTTATTCGTGTGGGAAATGTACAAAGCGTTCAAGAAAATTACGAAATTGTACCAAATGTTAGTAGGCGTATAGTTCATAGTCATGCATACCATTTATATGTATCGGTGTAGTTCGACAGGGCCTTTCTATTAAGTACGCAACGGCGAAGTTAAGCAAGAACAAAGCTAGCAATATCTCATTCCTTCGTCTCTAACTCCAGGTATCCATAATGTCTTAACTTTCATAACTCAATTGTCCATCTCAAGGTTGCCAGTTATAATTATTAAGTTAAATTGCGGGACTTACATCGTCTTGTATTCTTATATTAGAGAATCTTATAAAGAAAAGTAAGATGTCCCGTATGATTGATTTTTGGTACGTAAAACAAGGAACAGATCAGTTCTGTGTTGTCTGCTGCTTTAGATTCAAAAAAGGATAACCTCCTTTCACAAGAAATCGCATTGACAGAAATTTCACTTTTAATATCTTCCATGTCAAACCCCATCTCAGAAATTTTTTTAAAATACCACATTACATCTAGTTCTTACCGGCATTTATGAGAGTATGAAAGTTCTGCTTTTAAAGAAATACAGCTTTATGTAGTACCTCTAGTGAGAAAACGAGCTGCTTCAACGTTTGTAAAACTAAATATTTTTCTATTTCTAGCTAAGCACAGCAACGCCACAAGCCAAGAATAAACAGAAGTTTCTTATAATATAGAGCGTGACCTACGTTTATACAGATGGTTTCAAAAACCTGAATGGTGTGAGAGCAGCTTGTGTCTAAAAATACACCTTATTAAACCCTATCAAGTAACTACATTGCTGTCCAGATAAATCTCTGTACCAAAATAAATTGGAGAAACGGACAAAACCAGCAGACTGGGAGAAAGAGACTCTTGTATATAGATGCTCCACGAATACAAGAATATGGGTCAGGCGCTTGTATCTATGTACATAATTGAAGATAGCCTTGGGCAATGTGCCACTGTCTTTCAGGCTGATACTATGGCTGTTTAACACAGCGCTAGGGAGATCAAAAAGGCTAGGTATTGCTAATAAAAGAATAGCCATCTTCTCGAAAAACAAGGTGGCACTTAGGTCATCGGTAATAAATTCATCAAGACCTTGTAAGGCGTCAGGTCAAACAAAATAATGATTCTTCTTTGGATACCAGAACCTACAGAGAAGTGGGGCAACAAGGAGGCCGACAAATTAGCCAATGATAGTTCGATGAGGTCATTTATCCGTCCTTGAACAACAAACAAACAGGTAGTTCCATTGGACAGTGGGTTGTGAATAAGTCATCAGTTGAATGGGACTGTATTCCAGGACATGAGAAAACCTTCATCGAAGTACCATCCCAAAAAACTAACAATATAACTAATAAGCCTAGAACCTGTTAGGACAAAGAATGATATGACTCTAGGTAGAGTGAGGTCTGCTCACTGTACTCTGCAGACTCCAGAGGCATATGTAGAAAATGAGAGTAGCTGAAGTCTGTGCTGATAGTACTAGAAAGAAGAAGAAACAGTGGAACCTCTCCTGCGTTGGTGTGAAGACGTGTGTAAAGTCTAGACACATATTCATGGGAGAGGAATAGCCAAGTCATAGAAAATTAATCAAGGGAGCCCTTAACAAAGCTTTGTGTTCTGGTAAAAAGCTCTATAATAGATTAAGCTATATAAAAGAAAAATCTATTGAATATTATGTTTTACAGACCTGCAGCGACGACCTGGAAAAGGCAAGGCACTCCCTGGACGGCGATGTTGTTTTCTGCCCAGCAGGAAAGAGTGCCGTAGTCGAGATCGGCAATCGGCGTGTACCTGAGTACGCTAAAAGTACCGTTGCTTGAAAATCGTTCTGAGCCGACGTCGAACGTCTCTCCTGAATTGTTGAATTTCCATTTGAAACTGCGAGCCGGTGGATCGGCGTCGACCTGGCACTGTATGTCCAGGCTCTCGGCCCGAGAAGCGCCAACGATCATCACCCTGTCGTTCCGGCAAGTCGGCGAATCTGAAGTTGAACACATGCATAAGTATGCGCAGTTTATGTCAAAACCCATTTGTAACGATAAAGCTAATCGGTTATAATTTTGTTTCCATAATAACTGGGAAATTTGCATAGCACCATCACGAGTCATGTCGCATTTGCACAAAATACTCTTTCGTCTGTTGTTATTAAATAACATCCAATATTAAAATTTTAAATTACAGCAAATTAGGTAAATTGAAGGAACATTTAAGGGCAACAAGTTATTTACATCTATTTTCGGAGGTTTCGTTCACGTGATAATGCTTAAACTTAAAATGAAAGTAAATTAGCTCATGTCAATTTTTTTATCAAATGCACGCACAAAATTAAATTTATTTTTAATTAAGTAATAAATTGTAAGAATAAAACCGTTTCGCGTTAATGAATTATGTTCGTACATGCAGAGTGTACAGAAATAATGAGTTTACGTACATTTCACCCTGAGATGGTATTCGTTGCTCAGTGTTTCTCCTTGGTTGTTCGACGCAAGACACGAATAAATACCGCTGTTGCTCCTTGTAACCTTTTGCAGTACAAGACTCTGGTTTATGAGAATCAGCCTCGCCGACATGTTGTGGCTCATCAGTTCACCCTGAAAAAAATATTGTCAATTAATTAGAGGCATTCGTCGTGCTTTTCAGCTCATCTAGTCAAAGAGATAAACACACGCAGACATATTAAAAGATAACGAAGATAATTAATTTCTTGATACCGAGAATTCCAGCGATGATATTAGCCGGTTCTGAATCGGATCAGTCGCAATACGATTATGGGCTTAATTTTCCTTTGAGCATTTGACAAAGGAATCAGTTGACGCCCACCTGGATTTATCCAAATAGAGAAATGAATTTACACACAGTTTTATATAACATGATTTACAAATTATATTGAATCGATATACATTCCGTTTTACGTGTGTCGTATTTAGTGACCATTAGTTAATGATTATTTGGAGATCGTGAGATGCGGTCTGGTGTGACGTAGGTTTCAGAAAAACATTTTCTTTGTCGTGCCAACGTTTCGATCTTTATTGAGATCATCTTCAGGGCTCAAAGTGTTGTGTTGTGTGCCGTGAAGATCATCTTAATAAAGATCGAAACGTTGGCACGATAAAGAAAATGTTTTTCTAACTACGTCACACCAGACCGCTTCTCACCATCTCCAAATAATCATTCCGTTTTACTGTGTGGTGATTAGTGACCGTTAGTTGATGATTATTCAGCAATCGTGAGATGCGGTCTGGTGTGATGTAGGTTTCAGAAAAACTTTTTCTTTATCGTGCCAACGTTTCGATCTTTATTGAGATCATCTTCAGGGCTCAAAGTGTTTGTTTTCTGCGTAAGTGTGCCATTCTTGCGTGTCGTGTTGGGAGTGCCTGTTGGCACGATAACGAAAATTTTTTCTGAAACCTACATCACACCAGACCGCATCTCACTATTTCTGAATAATAATTCCGTTTTACGTTAAAACGTCTCTACAAATTAAATTGATTGTATTTATCATGAACAATATACAAGGAGACACGTAGCTAATATGAATGATAATATACCTGCAATGACATATTAATTATAATGATTAATATTTGTCAAATCTAATAGATTTATTTCGTTAAAAAAAATAGCGCGCAGTTAGGATACCTTATGAAACCTCACGTTATCCCGTTAAAACCCTGTAGCTATAGGGAGGGGAGAGAGAGAGCGAGAGAGAGAGCGAGAGAGAGTGAGAGAGAGAGAGAAGTGTGTGCATACAAATTAAGAATCTCATGAAAAAAAATTATTAAAGGTTTTGCGACCGTTCGATTTTAATTTTAAGAAGCATTTATTTTTTAAGGAGAGTCTGTGCTTTCTGTTTCAGCATTAAATTATAAAACTTAATCATATTTCTGCAATTTTTCAAAATTATAAAGTTTAATCATAGTTCTGTAGTTTTTCGAAGTCATTTAATAATTTAAAGAGATGCTGAAAAATTTGCCTATTTTGGCACCAATTAAAAAAAAACCGTCCTATTATAACCAATCTTTGTTGTTTTACTTTTCTTATTACACTACGAATTCGTAGCTAGGGGTTTAAAAAAATGAATTGTTAATTTTTTCAAGAACCTAAAATTTTTTCAATACATTTGTTTGTACAGATACATTTCTTTCTCCGTTCCTGGGGTTATTCTTAAAGTTTGCTTCGTAAATTATTTACATATTCGGCAAAATAAAACAAAATTGTTTCAATATAATAGTTTTGGGGAAAGGTGTTGACCGAGCTGGAATTGTTCCCGTTGTCCTATAATGTTTTGCCTATTATCGCTTAAAAAAATTAAATTTTAAAAATTAAAAAAATTGTTTCAATAGGATAATTTTAGAGAAAAATGTGCCGAAAGGTGAAGAACTTCAACTTTTTTAAGCGATTCCTTTGGCCATTAGTAGTTGCTAATGACTTTTTGGATGTAAAGGAAGTATTTGACTCAGAATAAACATAAAATACCAGAGACTTCAAATAGCGTTAGGGATGGAGATTTGCAAGTTCATTAAGACCCCAACACTTAATTCTCAACTATCAAAAAATTATTTTAAGGACTTCTAAACCTCAGCCTCCCTTAGGACCAATTTCATTATGTACAAAAAAGTTGTTTAATAAATAAAAATGAATTGCACTTTTTGGTCTGCAAATCAATCGCTACCCCCTTAAAGTAAGACAAATAAACAAACGCCGCGATAACGAAAGCATAGCGGGGAATTTCTTCCTTCGCGGTGCCCTTTTTTTTGTTAAAAAACATTTTTTAAAAAATAGATGGGAGACCTCCTGAAATGTCTTCACCTCGACCGTAATCGTTTCCCCCCGAGAAGATCGCGTCTAGTTTTACGCCCCGGCGCCCTAGATGGCTAATCGAATTTCTTGAATGTAAAAAAATACACTCTTACAGGCCGTATTTTTAAAACTTTTAAGCCTGTGAGAGTGTGCCTGCGTGCGTGCCTTCAACTTAAATCGAGTCGTTTTTCTTGCTTTCTTGAATTAAGTTTCCCAGAGGAAGAAAGATGGACAAAGTATCTTGTGTAATTCTACAGTTTGGCTTCCATTAAAAAAAGAGTGGTTTTAATGAAGCCACTGTTAAAGGTAGACTTTGCAGGTTAAAATGATTTTTGTCGGAGCAACAGTTTTTATTCTTCAATTGAAATAATGTTTGGGGTCTTGTGGAATGACAGAATTACTTAGTTTTAGCATTGCACATTAAATGTACTTCTGTAGTTGTTGTTTTTCTTATGTTTTGATTGTTTTTCGTTTGGCCAGGAGAGTTGGCAGTCAAACTAATGCTTTTCTCAATCGAAAATATATCTATTGCCTCCAAGTACGTGTAAAGATGAAACAGGAAGAAAAAAGGATTTTTTTAGATATATTATTGGTAACTTTTGGTAGCTCGTTTTGAAGGAAGTTTAACTGCTAATGATTGAAAATAATAACAAATTTTTGTAAGTGAGCCTAGTGAAAAACCGTATGCCTCCCAACTCCAATATATAAGGTGTTTCCAAGCCGTTTGATACCCGATTTGCATTCACGTTTCTGAGAAAGTGGTCCGGAATTAATGGAAATTAGTCTGCAATGAACCGCTGAGTTATGAGACAATAATGATGGCATCCGGGTTGGCGGCGGGGGAGAATATTCAATGTAACCGGATAAGCCCCGAACCGGGCTTTGATGTGGGGTCCAACGGGCCTGCCTTCATCATGTAACCCGTTTCATCAAACCGGTTACCATTTCTTCTCAGTCGGACCGGCGTAGATCGAGATGGGGAAAACTATTTCAGCCCGAATCGGTCCGAATATATAAAACTGGCGGACAAGGGCTGATTGAAGTTTGACTATCCTCTAATTTTCCTTCTCTTTTTATTTTTCGGTTGAGCAATTTTTTACAAAACCAGTGGCGTTAAAATAAATCAACACCGTGTGTATTATATAGTTCATTGGTTACTATGAGACAGGAAATTTTCTAATAATTATTTTGCAAAAATAGTAGTACTGTTTTATTAAATTAACTAATTTCGTGGTCCGCTTGACCAATTAATACATTACAATTAATTAAGGTTTTTAGTTGAGATGAAAAAAAGTCAATGGCACGAGCGGGATTCGAACCCACGATCTTCGGCTAGATACGCCGCTGCTCTACCACTTGAGCTATCGTGACCTCGATCCACTCGGACATCAACTTCCTATCTCAACCCCACCTTACGAATTTTCCCTCCTTTTTGCCATTTTTCAAATGTCGTGTAATCGGATTGGATTCTGGTGTGGATGGAGAGTGGATGGAGGTCACGATAGCTCAAGTGGTAGAGCAGCGGCGTATCTAGCCGAAGATCGTGGGTTCGAATCCCGCTCGTGCCATTGATTTTTTTTCATCTCAACTAAAAACCTTAATTAATTGTAATGTTTTATTAAAATTATGCGCCAACAGCTTTTTGACCTGGTGTATTTTTTCTCATAATTGACGGCTCTTTCGTTCTTGCACATTGCAAAAGCTGAATACATTAATGCTCCTGATAAGTGAGCTGGTAGCTAAATGGTGGATCCGAGGATGGCATCTGGCCACTGAAGGGTCAAGTCGCAAGGATTAAACCTACAGAGGACCTCGAATAGACATCAATCAGGCAACCTGGCTTAGTTCCTGCTAGAATGGAGGTTTTGAATAAAATTAGACCTCATATAATCCGCCTATACGGAAATGATAATCATCGGAAGAGGATTGATTCATGGAGTTACTAGATTATGGCGAGATACAGCTCATGTATTGCTTTATCGATTGCTTTTCTTCCCCCCTTACAAAAGCAAAATAATAAATTGCCTCTCATTTCCAATCCCATCTCAACCTCTTGAGAATAAACGATAAAACACGATAAACGGTAATCACGAAACATTTTTATTGTTCTTTCTATAATTAATTGTATTCTAAAAGGTTTTTCTAAGAGTTGAGAAAAGCAGTTAATACAATTTATCTAAAGAGTTTTTTTTTTAAAATAATAGTTTATCCCTACTATTTAGACATCATGAGATGCGGTCTGGTGTAATGTAGGTTAAGAAAAACATTTTCTTTATCGTGCCAACGTTTCGATCTTTATTGAGATCATCCTCAGGGCCTGGGATTTATAAACATTGTTTAAATTATAGAAATACACATGTAACATGTGAAAATAAATTTATACGATGATGAACACAATATAGAAATTTTATGTTTCATCCAATTATTTTTAATCACTCAAAGTGTGTGTTTTCTGTGTAGATATGTGTCGGTTCTGTGTCGAGTTCCAATGAGATATTAATATTTATTTAGAAATCGTGAGATGCGGTCTGGTGTGATATAGGTTTCAGAAAAACATTTTCTTTATCATGCCAACGTTTCGATCTTTATTGAGATCATCTTCAGGACCTGGGATTTACAAACATTGTTTACAAATTACATTTTGGATGTGGAAAAGTGAATTTATACAATGCAAAATATATTTTTTATATATTCAATCAAAGTATTTCCAATCACTTAAAGTGTTTGTCTTCTGTGTAATTGTGCCATTCTTGCGTGTCGTGTTGAGAGTGCCAGTGACATTTTGCTATTTTGTGTTTATATACGTTGGATTTTGAAGGGGTGGGGAAGGATGTCTTTTCTATACCGACATCCTTCCCCACCCCTTCAAAATCCAACATATATAAACGCAAAATAGCAAAATCTCACTGGCACTCTCGACACGACTCGCAAGAATGCCACAACAGGCCCTGAAGATGATCTCAATAAAGACCGAAACGTTGTCACTATAAAGAAAAGGTTTTTCTGAAACCTACATCACAACAGACCGCATCTCACGATTTCTAAATAAATATCGATTAACGGTCACTAATCACCACACATTTCTACTTGAGATATTAATGTTTTTTTTTTGTTTATACATGTTTGATTTTGGGGGTTAAGAGTGGGTTAGGAAGTAGGGATAGAAATCCATTTTTCTACGAGGAGTCGGCTCTTTGAGGTAAAAGGGACCGACAAAGGAAAAAAGGGCCGGTTTGCCGTTTGGGCCTAGTTATACTTTAAGGATTCTATAAACGGGATTATTAGGGTAAGAAGAGAGATTATTGGGGATTTAGACTGTTTAGAAATGCTTGATATGTTGAAAGTAATGATTGTTTTATATTTTGTATTATATGCTTTGTGTGTGATACGTATGTTATCGATATCGAATTCGATTTATGATATTATCGTACCTACGACTGAGTTTACATGTGTCTGTTATATAATTGATGCTGTGTTTATGTCTGTTGATGTAAACCATTTCTAGAAAGTTACGTTTATCCTTGTTTTGTTCTGTATTTAATATTTTTGGATTTTTGAAGTCGAAATTGTGTTGGTGTTCAAAATGGTGGGTAGCCCGTGCTGTAGATTTTTTTTCTTTGGGGGGGGGGTTGTTTGCAGTCATAAATGTAATTCCAATGTAAGTTGCCGGCCAATTTGTGCAATTAATTTTTTTCATTTATATCAGACTTATTTGTTACAGGTGTAGGATCTTTAATTTTTTATAATTTAAAGATCCCACACCAGTCCATAAACACAAACATTAAGTAATATAACGTTAATATTAATTAACAATCATATCTCACTAACACTCTCAACACGACACACCGTAATGACACTCTACACAGAAAACACGCACTTTAAGTGAGCACAGAAACTTTAAAACCTAAAAGTTCTATATTTTGTACATCATATCTTATACGTATTTCTATTGTTTAAACAAAGCTTATTAATTCCAGGCCCTGAAGATGATCTCAATGAAGATCGAAACGTCGGCACGATAAAGAAAATGTTTTTCTAAAACCTACGTCACACCAGACCGCATATCACGATCTCTAAATAATCATTAATTAACGGTCACTATATACTACACGTTTATCCTTACATTTTAAACAATACGAAAGTAACCGTAGTGCGAATTAGTTATCTTAAATTACTGAATAGTCTTAAATAAGATAAACCGCTTAAATCCGTGAATCCACGAACGTTTAAAAAGTTTTGAGCAAGGATTTAACCCTATAATGCTCGAATAATAGGCATGAAGAGTTTTTATGGCAATGGGAAAAATACGATCTCGATCAGAAAATCTATTCTGGGGAAAAGTTGTATTTTTTCACCTTTCGTTACACTTGCCTTCAAAATTCTTCATTTTGAAACGACCGTTTTTTTTAATTTCTGTACACCAATAAAGAGCAAACTATTCCGGAGAGCAATATTTAAAAAAATTATGTTTTATATAAAAAAGGTGTCAAATATTGCCGTTTTTGGCAAAAAATAAGGAATTACTATTCTTAAAAACTGGCTATTCATAGTAAAAAATAAAACTAAAAAATTGTTATAATCAGACAAATAAAATTTGAGACAATGGTAACGATGTATGACAAATTTTGGGCACTCATTGAACAACTAAATGACCTTGAAACATTGCTGGATTGCTGCACAGTAAACATTTAGAGATGCTAGTTAAAGAGAAAGTACACTCTCCTCAAAAAGATATGTATATAAAAGTTAAATACGTCAGATTACGTGTGGTTAAAGAAACAAATGATAAAAAAAACAGGTGTTCTTCCGTGTAAAAACTGTTTGGAATTGAACCTTTCCTCTTTAATTGTTAGGCTTATACATAAACAATATCTCAAAAATTCGTAGTGGTTTTAGCAATTATTTTAATTTAAGATGTTGTAATACGATGACAGGGGTTAATGAAGTTTGCCATTGAAAGTTTATATCTGGAACAAACTGATGTGTAAGTTCACTGTGTGCTGTTGTTGTGGTTAATTATTGGATTTATGTTTCATGTTGTTTGTTTCATCTAGATATTACGATTACGATATCTGTTGTTTTGAATGTGTATGTAGGCAGTTTTCACGGCGTTATATTTTTCAAACTTTATGCTGAATTCCTCGATGGATCTTTGACCAAAGGGGATCGGAGATTGTGGGTAGCCGATGGGATAAATCAACTCGTGCACTAAACAATCATAAGGTCGGTTGAACCGTTTTGAAATGTTTCCGGGTCAAGATTCGGGTTGCTAGTGATCCCGATCTTGGCCCGATTGTAATTTCCGTTGACTTAATGCTAGTTAATATAGTAGTTCTTGGCTACTTGTTCTTCTGTAATCAAATATTTGAATCGAGGGAAAGTTGATAGAAGGGGGAAAGGAGAGGGGGATTAGTTCGAGGGCGGTCGAGTTAGCAGAAGGTTCCTCTTATGATAAATTCCCTTTGCACCCCTTCTCCGACCCATGTGTAGAAAGGTTAATGCCTATTAACTTATATCAACCCCTGCCTCATCACCCTCACGTGGCCCCATGACCAACGAAACAAGAGGAAAAAATGCTCTGACCTTTCCTTATTTTCTGTAAATTATTACATGTTGACCCTTGCGATTATGAAAAAGGGGAAACATTAAAGATGGTTATGGAATATATAACATATTTCCAGTCAAAAAATATTGTATTACTGTATGAAAACTTGTTTTACATAACATCCGAGGTTTTACAATTTTTTAAATTTATTTATTATACAACTGCGTACAAAATGCAACAAGCAAAATTATGTTATTTACAAGGATATACAATATTGTATGCAAAATTTACATGTCTGGCGTGATTGATTTGAACGGCCACCATCCTGTGAAAGTGGCCGTAATTGGCCATTATGGCGAGAAGTCTACAGCGGACCCTAGGGTTGCCGAAGTTACACAATCAGATGGTCGCGAGGCCATCTGCGCTTCAGTCTTCTATGAGGGTTGGAAGGAAGGGCAAACATGACCAGCTCATGGTTGCGAATTAATGGGTTGTCATGGGAAGTATGGTACGGTATGTTGAGATCGTTGTAGATATATGATTGGTGACGTGGAATGGAGAAGCAAGTATTGTGGAAAGGATTTTGGATTGTAAGGATGGGATTTTGTTAAGTTTGGA
This sequence comes from Cimex lectularius, assembly GCF_000648675.2. NCBI lineage: Eukaryota > Metazoa > Arthropoda > Insecta > Hemiptera > Cimicidae > Cimex > Cimex lectularius. Next base: position 2,296,839 of record NW_019392733.1, read on the forward strand.
AAGCAAAAGGTGGACCATGTTCCGTCGCTCATAATCGATGGAACTACTATACCATACAGCAATACAGCTAAATATCTGGGAATGACCTTAGATGCCAAGCTGAGATGGAAAGAACACGTGAAGAAAAAAAAGGACAGAAATAGGTTTAAGACAACTATACTGGTTGATAGGACGTGGCTCCAATCTTGCTATACAAAATAAAATATTATTATATAAACAAGTCATAAAGCCTATGTGGACATATGGTATTCAACTATGGGGTTGTACCAAACACAGCAATATCAAAATCATACAAACACTCCAAAATAGAATCTTACGTAACATGGTCAATGCACCTTGGTACATATGGAATAAGGACTTACATAGGGATCTTAAGATCCCTGAAGTCACGGCGGAAATACAAAGATTTGCCGCCAAACACCAGGCTCGCCTCAGCCAGCACGAGAATGTAGAAGCGACCAAACTCTTACATAACCGAAACATGGTCAGAAGATTAAAAAGAACAAAGCCATAAGAACTTGTGTAGTTAAAAGTGAATAGTGAATAGTGAAATGTAAATCTTATTGTACCAATGGGTTTATAAGAATGTAAACATTTATTTATTCTATAATATTATTGTAAAATTAATGGTTGGTCTAATAAGGCCAGTTTTAATAAAGAAATTTAATTTAAAAAAAAGTTTGGAAAGCTTGGCGAACAGTTCAAGTCCATAGATCCAAATTAGGGTGATAAGTGTAGAGTATAATATTTTTTTTGCTGTTAAGAAATGTCAGTTTATTTCTTTTGTTTTTCAGCATTTTATATCTAAGGTTGCAGCCAGTGTTGGGCAAAAATTAGTCATGTCTAATGATTAATGAGTGATCAATCAGACCGTTAGTCATTGTAGCCAGAATTGGGAAAAATCTAATTCAATCATGATTAAGAATTTTGATTGAAGTTTAATCAGGATTGAATTAGCCATGAGTAAATTAATCATTATATGATTTAGTCATGATTAATTCAATCATGAGGTATGACTAAATCATACAATGATTAATTTACTTATGACTAATTCAATCACGATTAAATTTCAATCAAAATTCTTAATCATGATTGAATTAGTTCGATTTTGCCCAACTCTGGTTGCAGCCAATTAAATTTAGTCGTGTGTGGGGATTCCACGTAAGTCTTGGGTCCAAGTAAAGTTCAAGATATGGTATACTATTGGAGGAAGTGGGGTGCCGTATAAACAGACACAGGTGGGAGAGTTTTTCGATTAAGAGTGAAAACTCAGTATTTAGATTTTTGAATATTTACTTGATTCTCCACTGTCGAAGCCAGAGGTTCAAAAAGATGAAAATGGGATTGGAGGTTGCGTTTCTGATAGAAATAACAATATCAAGGTTTATGGAGAAGATTGTCGTACATCGGCGCATGTGAATATAAAGGCGTTGGAATGCAATGGGAGATCAGCTGTAAAGAAAGGGTAAAGTAACGGAACAGGCATGCTTTCCAGAGGACGCCGGCAAAAATGGGAAAACTAGAAGAGGAAGAGGTGCCTTGGGTTACTTGGAAATATCGGTTTGTTAGGAAGCATTTGAGGATAAGGTAGTATGGAAATGGAAGGATGCGCTTTAGCTTCCACAAGTTCTCTGCGATACCCGATCAAAGGCCTGGATATCACCCGGGCATTGTTGTTTTAGCTCGAGGGAGCTGGCCTTGGTGTCGTAATGCGGTGGGCTAGGTGAATAGTCGAGTGGTAGCCGCGGAATCACAATTGGTGATTAGGGATAATATTTAAGTCTTCGATGACGGATAGACGAAGAAGAAGTAGCTTTTCAAGTTCTTTCCCGAGGATGGGGAGAAGGCTGATAGGACGATATGCGGCTCAGGGACAGCGCTCAGAGAAGGCACGTTCCATGTTTTTTTTTCTCGTTCTTTCTGACCCCCATGCCACTTCCGTCTATAATAAAAAACCTAGACAAAGCGCCTAAGAAACTGTAAAGAGCCGGCAACGGCTTAGGAACAGTGGGCAAAGAAGGCCAAGACGGTTAGGGCGATATGTGGAGGCGGGGTGAGTAGGTTTTTAGGTTTAGGCATGTTACTAACGGAGGAGAACTTCCAAAGAAGAGGTGTTCTAAGGACAGCATTGTAGAGGGATGTAATAAATACGATTGCTTTTTCATGAAGTTCATGAAGCATATTAGAGTTCACGAGATCGTAACCGGGACTATTTTTCAGGAAAGTTAGTTATAACATGACTGACTTCTTCGGGAGTAAAAGGTTTAGAAGGGAGTGAGAGGGGAAGAGGGATATTTAATTCTTCATTAATTTTATTAATAAAGGGTTGATCTTGTACGTCAGGGTGAGGGGTGAATACTGTGGAGAGATATTGTGCCAGGAATTGAGCTTTTTTCTCGTCGGTTTTTGTTCGAGTTCCGTCGGTGCGTTGGATTGGGTGGCTTTATAAATAAATGACAGACAAGTGCAATTACTTGTTTATAATTGAGATTTCTGACTAATACAGGAAGTTTTTATTCTACCTAATAAATCATAGGAATTTTAAAGAAATACCAGAAGGAATAAGTCCTGTAAAAAAATCATTCCAGTTTTAGGCGTACAAAAGTCATCGTATCTCTTGAATAGCGTTAATATACCCGAATGAATTAAATTTGTTTAAATTGGAATGGTTGGAGGGCGGATAAGGGTTTATATAGGCGGCCGAGCAATGTACTGTTACCGCGAGTGTGTTAAATTTGATAAAGGCTTTTAATCTTCTGGGTTTAGCTCTCATCCTTAGTCACGTTCCAGATTTGTTATATACACACCTTCTTAATTCTGTATAACGAATTTCCGTTCTTAAAAAACCACTCAAGAATTTTTCGACTTGTGCTTGACTCACCTTGAGAATTACTCGAATAAATTCTAACAGATGATATGAGAAGGTAATGTTAACAATGGTTTTATTTATTTATTATTATTTTAAGAAAAGAGGATGGATACAATTAAAAAATGACTGTGGCATGGGTAGTTTGGGGATCAAAGAACGAAGGAACCGAATGTTTACAATACGCCCTCCTTAACATAAACATTGAAACTTAATTCACGCTGTTTGATTGGCTAATAGCAAGATTTTTTAAGATTGGATTGAAATTGAGCACGTAGAAGAATAAACACCAATAAAAAAACTACGAGCAAAGGTAAACAAGACGAGAACACACGGCCCCACCACGTTGTACTTATTGCAGATTTAAAATGAAGAAGAAGAAAATAATTTATTTATTTAGAAATCGTGAGATGCGGTCTGGTGTGATGTAGGTTTCAGAAAAACATTTTCTTTATCGTGCCAACGTATCGATCTTTTATTGAGATCATCTTCAGGGCCTGGGATTTACAAACAATGTTTACATTTAACAAATACATTTGGGATGTGGAAAAGTGAATTTGTACAATGCTAAATATATTTTATATTCAAACAAAGTATTTCTACTCACTCAAAGTGTTTGTCTTCTGTGAAATTGTGCCATCCTTGCGTGTCGGGTTGAGAGTGCCAGTGAGATTTTGCTGTTTTATGTTTATATATGTTTGGTTTTGAAGGGGTGGGGAAGGAAGTCGGTATATAAAAGACAATTTTGTGTAAGGCGTCGGCTTCTTTGAAGTGAAAAAAGCCCACAAAGGGGAACAATGTGTTGGTAATAGTTCGGCCAGATTATCCTTTCAGGATTATATAGAAAGGGGATAAATAGGAAAAGGAAAGCTAAATTGTTGGAAAATTAGACTATGTGAAAAGTATTTGATGTGGGGAATTTAATGTAATGATATATGCATGTTATCTATATTGTATTTGATTAATGATATTGGCGTAGCTGCGACTGAATATAATATAAAATATATTTTGCATTGTATAAATTCACTTTTCCACATCCTAAATGTATTTGTTAAATGTAAACATTGTTTGTAAATCCCAGGCCCTGAAGATGATCTCAATAAAAGATCGAAACGTTGGCACGATAAAGAAAATGTTTTTCTGAAACCTACATCACACCAGACCGCATCTCACGATATCTGAATACCTATCAATTAACGGGAGCTAATCTCTATACATTTACATATAACAATTACATTTTGGATGTGGAACAGTGAATTTATACAAATTAATTATAGAAATAATAATTATAGAAATCCGTTTAATCCAATTATTTGTACTCATTCAAAATGTTTGTCTTCTATGTAATTGTGCCATTCTTGCGTGTCGTGTCGAGAGTGCCAGTGAGATTTGCTATTTTGTGTTTATATACGATAGATTTTGAAGGGGTGGGGAATGATGTCGGTATAGAAAAGACATTTTTGTATAAGGCGTCGGCTTCTTTGAGGTGATAGAATATATAAAAAATATATTTTGCATTGTATAAATTCACTTTTCCACATCCAAAATGTAATTTGTAAACAATGTTTGTAAATCCCAGGCCCTGAAGATGATCTCAATAAAGATCGAAACGTTGGCACGATAAAGAAAATGTTTTTCTGAAACCTACATCAAACCAGACCGCATCTCACGATTTCTAAATAAATATCGATTAACGGTCACTAATCACCACTAATTTGTAAACAATGTTTGTAAATCCCAGGCCCTGAAGATGATCTCAATAAAGATCGAAACGTTGGCACGATAAAGAAAATGTTTTTCTGAAACCTACATCAAACCAGACTGCATCTCACGATTTCTAAATAAATATCGATTAACGGTCACTAATCACCACACAAAATAATTTATTCTGGGACAGATATCCCCTTAGAATAATACATGGGTTAAAGTGAAAAGTATTAACATTTTGACACAAAAATGAACCTTGCTGTGGTGATCAATGTAATAACAACGAACTTATTTAAAACAAAACGTAAGCAACACAACTTTGAATGAATTTTAGTGTAAGAATTTGTTTATTAGCATGAAAAGAGGGGCTTATCCTCAATTACCTCGAGGGATATCGAATATTGTGGGCTAATGCGAATTAAAAGTGAATAAACTATAAATGTTAAGGAATCTTCCATTATAATAGAGGAATAATGAGTGACGTGTCTCCGTGGAGACCGTTTTTAACTCGGCGAGGGATAAAAATACCTTATTGAAACTGTATTTGCTTTTGTAAATGATAAAAGAAGGATAATTCAGCGTTTAGATATGCCAATTCAGTTGCGGTTTTCAATCCCATAACGGCTTAATGCCCTACCCTTTTTAGAGTAGGGTGAATGAATAAAATAGATAGCTTTGGCCCTCGGCGCGGGAATCCGACGAGACTTTTGTAAAGGAACTCCGTGGTGATCTTTCGGTTATTGATGGATGACTCGCGTCGTTATTCTTTCTCCATACCTTTCCCAATCGGATAAATTTTATAGCGAGAACGGTCAGCGATAGGCGACATTCAGCATGAAACGCCCGAGCCAGAGCGGAAACACAGCCGAGCCAGGAAAACGACCGGGGCAAAGGACAATTCCATTTTATTCATCGGTTTTTGTGAGTCGTATTGATTACATTCCGACATAACGCCTCTTGAATTTTTCAGTTTATTTCACTTTTTCACATCACACAGGTCGTCCTCAACCCGACGGGCTTAGATGTCTGTATTAAGAAATATGAATTCATGTTTCTTTATATTTTTTCAAACATCCAAACCCTGTTTCTTGCTTGTTCTCCTTCATGGAATAATCATTTTTGCATTTAAGTTATGTCAATTATCCATTTAGTGTCCAAAATCGTTTTAAAATGAAAGATCCTAAGTGTTTTAGGCTAGAAAATCAAAAATATATCTGCTATATGGATTGTTAAGTATTTTGGATTGAATTTGAGAACCTACAACCAAGAACCAACATCAGTAAAAACAAACACTAAGCAAAGATAGTCAAGACGAGTCCACCTACTCTGTACCTTCAGCGCATTGAAAAAGAACGATTGCAATAAAAATAAATGGAGAAAGGAAAAAGGAAAAAGTCATATTTACCAGGATATGCGTAGGTCATACCAAGATCACACTTGTACACCTTCTAATGGGGTTGAGACAATGCAGGTGCCCGTTGTGTGAAGGCAAGAAGTAAGAAGTAAATCTGCGAAGAAAGAAGTACAACCCCCATAACCTATCCGTAGCCTTGGGGCTCGTCAGCCTGCACAAATCGCTGATCCAATATCTCAGGGGTAAAAATGTTTGAAAATATATATAGACCTTCAGGTATGTGATGTGTGCTATTTATTAGGGGAATGTGAATGAATTTTATTGTGTGAAGGTATTTATTAGCGTGAATCGAGGGAAGTGTGATTGAGTGTGGTGACTCTGACGGGTTTGTGTGTCTGGATTATTAAATATGAATTCATTTATCTTTTAAATGTTTTTAACGCATCAAAATCGTTCCCAGCCTGTTCTTCATGAAATATACATTTTTGCGTTAGGTTTAAGTCAATTTTACTATTTAGAGTCCAAAATTGTTTTACAATGAAAGACATTGTTTTAGATAAGAAAACAAGTCTAAAATTTGTCTGATTGTTGATTGATAAACATTTTAATCTAATCTTTTCTGTTTTGCGTTTTTTCATTATAGATTTTTTATCTATGCTTCCATGATCAAATTGTCTCATAAATTTTTAAAACCAGAAACAAAACACTATTGTATAATTAATTAATTACTTTTGATTTGATACCACTGGCACTACAGATTCTCGGACCTAATCCTCTGAAAGTTTTCTTTTTACGGTACGTAGAAGGGTGTTGGGACGAGGCCAAACAAAGGAAAAGAAAAACCACCTGGCAAGGATTTGTTGTTACTTTATTAGGGAAAGAAAGTAAAATATTCAATTTTTTCCACCCCACCCTCAAAAGGCTAACGATAAACTGCCGTGAGGGTGTCATTGGACTAGAGGGGCAAAATACTTAGAGACGATTTCTGTCACTGCGACCCCCAATGACATTTGTTAAGGTTTGAAAAGAACGAAGAAAAGTCAACTGTTATGCTAGATAAAACAGACAAAATCAATCCTCAATTTCCAGTATAAACGATGATTAAACATAATATCAAAATCACAATATTATCATATCAATAAAATAATAAACATGATCATATTATCAAATACAATCATTTTACTAATAATATAAACTAAGTTTTTGATCAATTGTAAACGCGACTTGAAATGAACAACGTTGTTGAACGTTCTTAACTCAATTCTTAATATTTTTTAAATTGAACTTTATTGCTGATAATAATAAAAAATAGAAATGTTAAACAGTTCGCCGTTTCTTTCATATAAAAACCCTAAAATTTAGACAATCAACCTTTACGATTGCCCTTGGCGCACCGAAATTCGAAAAATCCGCCAAAGTTTACCCATGGAATTGTGGGTAATATAAGTTTGGTGAGCGCGAGGTGTGAACCACGAAAAAGAGCCGATTCATTTCAAAGAGTAAGTGGTTTTCATCCGATCCTTTTTTCGACATCTCTAGTCAGCCAGTTCAGAAGCAGTAGAATTCTTTTTTTAGGTTTTATTGTGTTGTTTTTTGTACAAAAATTTGTACATTTAACAATTTCTGTTAACAAAAGATTTGGGAGGAACTGTCAGACCACGGGAATGGGGATAGAGAAGACGAGTCGGCCATTGGCTCTCACTGTTTAGCATTGTTGGTTGAGGTTTAGGGTTGGGTTAGGAGGACACGAGGCCATTGTCTTTTTAGACGGCATGGAGGATAGTTAAGATGGGACGTTTACGAGAAGACTTGAGCTAGTGGAATGTCGGAGGAAGAATGGAAGTTGTGGAATTGTGTTTGGATAACGTCCGTCACGAATGGGATGTCTTGGTCTTTGTGGATGGTTTGATTAGTGACATAGAAAGGAACGTTGAGGATGCTACGGAGGACACTTTTGATTGAAAAGTTTGGCTTCTTTCCATGTTGGATGGCTTGGCTCAACCCAATAGCTCGATTCCGTAAGTCCAAATCAATTAAATTAGTGTCTTGTGTATTATTAGTTTGTTGTGTGTACTCATTGAGGATTTGGGTCTATGTAGGCGATTGAGTTGTCAGTATCTTCGGTCTTGTTTTGTTTTATGTGTATGTTCAATGTGCACTGGTGGCAGATACTTCTTCTACGTGTGAACGTCACGTGCCGGCATTTTCATTCATTTAGCTTGATGCGCCATATAGTGCACCAGTTGGCAATGAGGTCTTTGGGTTGTTTTTGCTGCAAGGATATGGCCAGGATATGAGGAGAGAATTGCGATGTTGTCCGCGAAGTACGTGATGTGGGCGTTAGGGTGTATAGGTTTGTTAGCAGTGTAGACTGTGTAGCGAATTGGTCATATCCCTCCCTTGGGGAACGCCGGCCTTGAAGGTGTGTCTCAAAATTCAAAGCCAATTCTCACCTTAAACCAGCGATCCGGGAATAAGAACTTCAAGGTGAGATAGGTGTGAGGAAGAATACTTTTTAATTTGAAAGTGAGTGCGGGGTGCCACATCCTGTCAAATGCCTCTGTAACATCTAGAAAAACTGCAGAAGAGAGTAGATTCTAAGAATATGAAATTGAATAAATTCCTCTATGTCTGTATGTACAACTTCTTGTCTCAATACTACTTGCACAATGGTTTTAGGTAAATCTAACATTCGCACCGGGTATCGCTGACTATTTATTTTTTCGCTTATTACTCTCAGTCCATAAAAAAACTTTAGAGTGTGTGATTATGTTTCTGTAAATGGGAGTAATAGTTTTCTCGATAGTTACATTAAAACATTGGTTTTCGTTCATGAAAATAAGCCAAAACGACACTATACATATAAACTATTAATTGTAAACAATTTCTCCCAAATTGTGATATTGTGTTGCCTTTTTCAGTTGGGCTGACTGCATTTGACGTTGAACAGGTGGCAACACGTAATCTTGTATTGTAATTACTTACGTTGTGAATCCAGGACAGCTTTCGCCACTGCGGATTCGCTCGGATATGACATTCAAAGTAGACGTCATCCCCTTCTTTAATATCCGAGGAGTTGAGCGTGCTCCCCAGCCTCAGCGAAACGATGGGTGGATCTGAGGTTAAAAAAAGATTTTGAATAAACTGTGTGAGCGTGAACAAAATCTATTTATTTATGTTTTTTACTTACAAACAACTGATAAATTCCAGTGTGTGGCCACGTACAATCCGGTCACATTTGGATTTTCGGCTCTGCAGGTTATCGTCTTTCCGTCATCTTCAGTCGATGGAATGAAACTTAACGTGCTTGTCGTGATGTTGGCCTGATCCCCACTTTCCTCCTAATAATTGAGAATTTGTTCCATTAAAATTGAATACATAATACTAAACTATTGATTAAAAGTTACCACAAGGTGACAAGTTGTATACATATAGTTCTGAAATAATTTTAATACCTTTCAAAACCAATCTTTGTTGCAAAAACCTTTAAAGGCTTTTTTTTTAATTTACGGAAATATCCTTATGAAAACGAGGTTTTGGTAAATGCGACGTCTGGTATATGCGCTTGTACTGTAAAATATACCAACGTACTAAGGTACTTTTTTTTTTTAACGAACGCTCGTTTTATTGTGCAAACGCAAACTCTACGTTAGAAAAACCTTATCGGAATGAAAATATATTTGTACAACAAATAATGAAAAACTTAGGCCTGAGCAACAGAGTGAAGCTGAAATAAAGAACAAATAAGGAGTATTACTCAGAATCTCAGCAGGAATTTATATTAAAGAACACTTAAAAGTTAATCTCAGTATAAAAAAACCGAAATACCGAATAATGCAGTTTTTATGAATGGATAAAACTCAAAATTTTAAAATGATCTATGAGGTAGCAACCGTTTTTTTATTATTTACGTTTATTAAGTTTTTTATTTAAGGAGAGTCTGTACTTTCTGATTTAAACATCAAGCATTAAAAATGAACTGCATTTTGGTAATTTTTCGGAAACGTTCAGCTGTTCCCAGGCCAAAAAATTGTCAGTTTTCAGTTCGATTTTATCAAAAATCTATTTTGTTATATTTTTCTCAGTATGAAAAAGTCAGTAGCTAAAGTTTTTCGAAAGATAGTAAATTGTTAATTTTTGGCAACAAACTAAAATTTTGACCAACTGTTACACCTTTATTACACGGAAATATTAATTTCTCCGCTCCCTGGTATTTTTTCAAATTTACGAATTTTTGCCTATTATTCTAGTTCAATATAAAAAAACATATATTCAATAAAATGAAGAGTTTTGAAGAAAAGTGCGAAAAACTATGGAAGCATGCGCACTCCGTGCACTAACTTCGGGCGCGTGCACATATCTCATAATAACTTCGGGTATATGTGCACTCCTCGCACTGGCTATACATGTGCACGTCGCGCTAATTCATTTTTGTTCACGGAAGATGAAGATAGGCGAAAAAATACAACTTTTCAAGTGAAATAATTTTTTAGTAGAACTCAAAATCTTCCTTTTGCCGCTCCATTAAAGCGAAAAAGTAACTAGAAACCGATTGTTCTTACAGTGAAGATTGGATAGAAGATCTTTGATTTGAGATAGAGTTTTAACACAGAATGTTTATAAAAGAATTGCAAGTTCATACAGGCAAAATTCACCAGAACATTTGATCCTCACTTCAAAAACTTATTTGAAGCACATCTAAGGCGTGAAATCTCAGGGGATCAGTTTTATTCTGTGCATAAAATGTTTTCCTTTAAATATTAGTTCTGTTTAGTCAAAGAAAGGTGGAAAAATACAAGGTTCCAGAAAATTATCTGTCCGTACGCCAATTTTTCATTTCGCAGCCTGATTTATGTCATAAAAATAAAGACAGCCCTAATATAAAAACACAATAAAAACCTTTCTAAATATTGCTCGCAAGGCTTGTTTGCCTATTATTGATTCACTAATTGAAATAGATAATGTTTCAATATAATGAAGAACTTTTCAGAAAGTGTACTGAAAGGTCAAAATTCGTTTTAGAAAAAGGTTTTCAGATTTACTAATACAGGACAAATTTTTCACTTTGCTCAATTCACATTATAAAATCGATTTCTCGAGCTGTCGAATACCGACAAGTGATTTTTAAGTTGGTGGCGTACTTTTTGATACAAAATATATTTAAAAAGGTTTACAAAGTTGCAATTTCATCAAGGCAAGAGACACTTGATTCGCAAATTTAACAAAATTATTTAAAGAACTTTTAAAGCTCTGAATCTCGTGGGGCGAGTTCATATTCATTCAGAAACGTTTGTAGTTAGGTTTTTTAATTAAAAACAATATATTTTACATTTCGAAAATCGGTCGTCATTACCTTTAATAATCAAAGGGATTACATAATGTTGTATTATTTATATGTTAAGTGGTTTATTTTCAACAAAAAACACCATTTTAGACTGATTTGTAAGAGAATAAAATAAATCTATAAATAATTGAAATGTCTCTCATAATATACATCATGCCGTCTCTATTGTTGTAGCAAAATTTTTATGTATATTTAAAAGAGAAGTCTTAATGAATGAAATCATATTATTGCCAAGTTTATGGTGATTACATCAAACATATACAGGCTACTCGTGTTACCAACTTTGCCAGTAGATTCTACATTCAAAAAGGAACCAGAAGGTCTTAATTAAATATGGTCCTAATCTCAACAGTTTTGGAGTAATTTCACGTTTTCCCTTTTTTTAAGATTTCACGACCTTGCTTAAATAAACAATGATAACTCCAAGTCTAAAAGGTTTAGAAAAATATGATGATACATTAAAACTACGTCGTTAAATTTCTAATAAGATGTGAACAATACTAAACTTGTAAACGTTCGTGAAATAATCGTTTTAGTAGCAAGAACATTGAAAAAAAAATATATATATATGTATATTTTTTATTGAAAAATTTATTATGGTGATTCTAAACTACTATTTACAGACCGAAAGACCAGCAAATTTCAGAAATCGCACTGTATTTAATATCCTTTTTAGTGGTGCTATTGATTTTTTAATTACTTTTTTCAAAGATGAAGAAATTGATGAAGGAAAAGAAAAAACCGTGGTTGAAGGATTGGTAAGGTGGAAAGTTTAATAATAATCCATTAGATTTCGTGGTCCGATGACAAAATAACTTCTTTCAGTTAATTAAACTTTATGTAAGGTATTGGTTGAAATAAAAAAACCAGTGTCACGAGCGGGATTCGAACCCACGATCTTCGGCTTGATACGCCGCTGCTCTACCACTTGAGCTATCGCAACTTCCATCCACTCGGACATCAACTCCCCATCTCAAGTCAAAAAAATTCGAAAGATGGGTTACATAAAGATTAATTAATTGAAATTAATAATAATAAAACAATTAAGGAAATTTTGAATGATATACTCTTTTATTCCGGAGAATAATAATACAATAATTCTTTAATCAAAGTGCAGTCGTGTCGGTAAATAAGTAAACACTTACCCTATTTCGGTTTCGAACCCAAATGAAAAAAAAGGTTAATAAATTCATTCAAAATTTCCTTAAGTATTTTTAGAAATGATAAATGATGGAGTGAGTGTGGTGTTCAATACTTTTTAAAAGGATAGTTCCTACTCACAGTAAGTTGTTTTGCAACGATCCGGATTTCGAGCCTTTTAGCTCNGCGTTGGCGGAGGTATCAGCGGGTTCACTTTGGCAATTCATGTCGAGAGACGTGGTTGTGGAAGTCCTTCAACCTGATGATGAGCTCAAAGGCTCGAAATCCGGATCGTTGCAAAACAACTTACTGTGAGTAGGAACTATCCTTTTAAAAAGTATTTAGTCTTTTTTTTAAATTTTCCACCTTGCCAATCCGTCATCCAAGGTTTTTCCTTTTCTCCATCACTTTCTTTATCTTTGAAAAAAGTAATTAAAAAAGAAATTACACCACAAAAAAGCATATTAAATTTGGTACGTTTTCTGAAATTTGCTGGTCTCTAGGTTTGGAAATAGTAGTTTAGAATCACCATAGTAAGTTTTTCAACTTTGAAAAAAAATTTTTTTTCAAAGTTCTCGCTACTTACACTTATTTTACGAACGTTTACAAGTTTAGTATTTATAACTTCTTACTGGAAATTTAACGTAGTTTTCGATGGTATCAACGGATTCGTTCTTTTTGTTTTGGAGTTATCATTGTTTATTTGAAGCAAAAACGTGAAATTACTCCAAAACTGTTGAGATTAGGACCATAGTTAATTTAGACTTTTTGGTTCCTTTTTGAATGTAGAATCTACTGGCAGTTTGTAACGTGAGTAGCCTAACACCCTGTATTAATATATCATTTTATTCTAATCGGAATAAAGTTATTGTGTATAGAAAGCGGAATACCTTCTTATTTATAGGAAGTTTACATAGTAATTATTAAAATAATATTTGCAATTATTACATGGCAGGAGAAAAGAGAATGAACTAGAGGCGGTCTAATCTTACTGCAAGCTCTAAATTCTAGCCCCTACACTGCAGAACGCCGTTAAGCCCTACATAATGCTTATATGACTTTTATTACTTGCCCCTTTTGCCACTATGTGATAACAGAACGATAGTTGTGTGACAAAAGCATGGGAATAATTTTATTTTATCTCATTACAGGTCTGGCAAGAATTATTTTACTTTTTAGAATCTCATTTCAGACGTTACGAAACTGCAGCTTGATCGTATGCAAAAATCTTGGTCTGTTTATTCCTCTTTGTTGGTTAATCTATATTTTATTAATTAATTTTTTAATTTCACCTATGATTGTTAAAAAAAACAAAGAGGCCAGATAAGAGACTATCATTAGCACCCCGCGGTTTTCAGTACATCAGTGATATGAAAGATGTAGAATAGCATACTGAATATTAAATGTAAAAATATTTTTGATAGATTTCTTTTAAAACCAACAACACAACTGATAAATGAATCAAAGTTGCAACGCCATCGACTTTGAATTTTAAAAGAAAGGTGCGGAAAAAAATAAGAAAAATCACCTACTGTTACGGAGTGGCATGATTAGTACCTCTGAGGCCGATTCCCACCTGGTAACCCTAGTCTTTCACACCAATCATTCTTTAAACCCAGCTTAGCCACATGGCCTTCCCTGCAGCCCCCTTCTGCTATCCTTTATCGAAATCTTCCCAATCATCCGACCCACCCACATGCCTCCGCCCCAACCAGGGAAAGATCGAGGTGTAATTTTCTTAATCAATAATAGGCTTCTTCTCGTTGGCCAACGGATGATAAATAATGTGCTCGAATATTACGACTATGTTCTGCTAATTATCTTCTGACTGTTAAATTATTCAGTTCAACTAGGCTTTACTCTCAGTTGTATTCTGCTATCCTTAGTATTGGCTTTTTACATAGTTTTCTGATTAAAGATAATTTTGTCTATCGGAAAATATTAATTTCTTATAATTTCTATTCAAATAGGAACTAAATTACAGATTTATTATAATAATTATGCAACCACCGAAAGCTCGATAATAAAACCAATTTTCTACGGTTAGACCATCCTTCCATTTCACTTTTTAACAAACGACAATGACACAGGTCGATAAATATGTATCCAATTTTAGTACACATCTATATTTTTGCCCAGAATGAGGGAAGTCGCATGAGATTTCGAGTTTTGATTAAATGTGTATTTCATATTTTTTAATATGTAAATTTTTTATTCAACCAAAAGTGTATCTTGCTATGATGAACTTGCACCTCGCCATCCCTTATACTGTTGAAAAGTTTTATGTTTTAAGAACATCAGTTCTGTGTCAAAAAATGCCTCCACAACATAAACATTTAGCAACATCCTATAGCAAGAACAATCCGCGTATAACGTTTTTATGGGGTAAAGTAGTTTTCAGTAGGAAAAATTCGTGCTCGATCAGAAAATCGTTTCTCCTGAGAATTTGAATTTTTTCACGTTTCAACATTTTCCGTGACCAAAATAAGCGTTAAGACAGAAACACACTAACCCGATGCTACGCCATGCGACGCTACCCGATGCTACCGACGCAAATCCAAACTTCGATTTTCCATAAGGTTGTATTACCCTCGTGCACATCTACCCGATGCTATGCCACGCTAACCTACCCGACGCTCTGCGATCCCCACTGTCCAGATTTTCGTCGGGTCGCATCGAGTACAGTCGAAGAAAAAAGAACCGGACACTCATATTTTTATTCAAACTACATGTATTATTGTTGTTATATTAATTACAATATACTTATTTTAATAGAAACCAAATTAACTGTGATTAAAAATTAATTAGTTTTTATTTAAAGAATTAATTTTAATGGTTTGGTAGAAAGTTAATCAACACACCGGAATACGATGTTTTGTTATAATGAATTTAACTAACAATTTATTGTACTCGCTTCGGCGGTACATATATTAAAATTGGAACAATTTATTACACGGTTTTGCTCATAAAATTTAATTAACAATTTATTTCATAGTTTTGCTCGTAAAATTACACCATTTTCTAATGTCGGGTAGCATCAGAACAGGACACTCATATTTTTTGTAGTTTATTTCAAACTAAGTACATGTAATTTTGTCGTTATATTAATTACAACATGTTATTTTAATGTAAACCAAATTAAACGAGATCAAAAATGCATAAGTTTTTATAAACATTGTTTAATTATGATGGTTAGGAGTAACTTTATTTAAAACAATTAAGTTTAACAAACAATTTATTAGATGGTTGTGCTCATAAAATTTAACTAACAATTTATTACAAGGTTTTGCTCAAAATAGTGCATTAAGAACAAAAGATGCGTTGCGATTGTGATAGTGATTATTGTGATAAACGCTGTGGACTGTACGCGACGTGTGCTTGCGTCGGATAGATGTGCACACCCCACCAAAACGTGGCAAGGCGTCGGGTAGCATCGGGTAGCGTCGCATGGCGTAGCATCGGGTAAGTGTGTTCCTGGCTTTAGCGAGAAGTGCGCATGTGTAGTACGTGCGTGTAGTGCACATGGGCCCGCAATTAGTGCGAGGAGTGCACATGCGCCCAGAGTTCGTTAACGTTCCCATTGTACGGAAAGGCTCGTCGCTTGGCGAATCTGGAGCGGCCACTTGTCGCCCACTATGTATATCTTTTCTATGAAACCAGATTTGATTTAGAGATCAACGTTAGTATAGTGTTCAGTTATGATTGATAAATGTTGAAAAATGAATTCAGTTCAAAATAAAACGGTACAACTGCAACCAACCACTACGTATCGTGGGAACGGGTGCTGTACTGAACCTTATCACCGTCTAGCTCTAAGCTCTTTGATGTCGGAGTATTTACAGACAGTACATGGGAAAAACGAGTCACCTAGAGCAATAAAGGAGCATGGGGTATGACAAAGTTCAGACCAGGATCGCCAAGCCACACGCAGTGGGAAAAAGGCTTTGCACTTTTCTTCAAAACTATTTAATCAAATCGTAGGATACTTTTTCCATTTGCATAGCAATAATAGGCAAACAATCGTAGCGAGAAAAATTAAAAAAAAAATTTAGTAGTTATATAGAGTTGGTGGCATTTATCGTTAGTAGTTAGTATGAGTTGACTTTATATTGTTGCAAATCCTTAACGATTCATTATGAAAAAACCTAGGTACAATTTTTACAATACTAAGAAAGATATAACAAAATTTAGAGAAAATGATCAAAACCGTCTATTTTGGGCACCTTTTTGAAAACTAAATGACCTTGAAACATGGCTGAAATACTATAAATTTTTAAGGTTTAGTGCTAACTAGAAGGTACAGAAAAAAAAGTAAATCGCTCGAGTAGAACCGGATATAAACAAAATATAGGACAAAAACCACCAGCTCGTCTGAAAAACGGTCGTTACCCCTTTTAAATCGAGGTTAGTATTTTAACAACAAATTGGCAGTTGTGTAAAGCGGCTCACCCTGACTTTGCGCAGGAGCCTATTTCCTTTGTACCACGTGATGACGGCTGGTGGACGGGAACCGCCAGTCTCGCAGGTCACTTCGTAGCGATGATCGGCGATCAGCTTCGACGGCTTGCTTATTATATTTACGACCAGGGGGCGCACTGAAAACAAAAAATGCATTTAAATTACAAATTTTTTTTTAAATCTAAAATTTTCTAGCATTGTATAAAGTCATATTTTTTTCACATCCTACATGTATTTGTAAAATTCAAACAATATTTATAAATCCCAGGCCCTGAAGTTGATCTCAATAAAGATCGAAACGTTGACACGATAAAAAAAGTTTTTCTAAAACCTAAGTCGCACCAGACCGCATTCACGATCTCCGAATAATTAAATTACGAAATTTAACAACGTGATTCAGTTTAAACTGGCTGAATAACAATATTCTTTTTTTTAACACCACAGTTGAAATAAAGAATTGCTAGTTTTTAAAGTAGATTTTTGGTTTATAATTAAGAAAGTGGACAACTTTGCAAAGAAAGGAGCTGCTACACCGCTGATAGGCCCCGAACGCTTCTGTGGCAGAGGAACCCACACTATCAATGAGCAACTCAGACATAAGGACAAAAAGAAAATGAAGGAATATTTGAATTCACTCATTGGACACAGGTAATCCAAGAATCTCCTAACAAATTTCGGAAGAAAAGAAATTACAAAATGTGTCAAAGGAAGCAGGAATAAACTACGAATCCTAATAGGGTACTGCAGGCAGAGGAGACACCAAGCTACAACTGCCCGCAGGAGGAACTGCTTTGGGATGTACAATGTGACCATAGAATCATTGAAACCGGGCCTACTAATTAAGTTCCTCGATGAAACAGGACTCACCGGTGTGCTGTAGGCAGAGTACGGGGGATACAATAGCTCTTAAAGGGCGCAGCATATTACACCCCGACTATTACATCTACATCTACATGGTTTGTAATTAATAAATAATTAAGTGGGCAACGAATCGATACCTATCTTCTTACTTAATATATCTATCGGGTTGTCCGGAAAATAATGCAGGATTTTAAGTTTTCATTAAAAAAAATCTATATAAAATATTCTGTTTACGTTTACAGGATTACTCATTTGTATGAATGTCAACACTTATTAATCCTCTTCCAAATGATATTGTTTGTTTACCTCTGTAGCATTCCGCTACTTGGAAATAATTCAGTCATCCTTATAATGTCAAAGCGAGAATTTCGTACGATTTTCTTTTACGAGTTTAAACTCGGCCGAAGCGGAGCCCAAACGGCTAGAAACATTAACCAAGTCTGGGGCGAGGGTTGTGTTAATGAGTGCACTGTGCAAAGGTGGTTTAAAAAATTTCGGGAGGGAGATTTCAGCCTTGAAGATGAAGAAGGTCGTGGAAGGCCTTCCTCTCTTAATGATGATGTTCTGCGATCAGTGGTGGAAGAAAACCCCAAAACAACTGTTCGAGAACTTGCAGAGCAACTCAAAGTCAGTAAAACGACCGTCGCTGACCACCTCAAGGCGATTGGAAAAGTGAAAAAACTCGAAAATTGGGTTCCACACTCATTAAACGATCGCCAAAAAAATCAGCGCTTTGATGTTTGTGCATCACTTCTTTGTCGAAACAAAAATGACCCATTTCTGGCCAGAATTGTTACATGTGACGAAAAGTGGATTCTCTACGATAACACTAGACGTTCTGGACAGTGGCTCGACAAAGGAGAAGCTCCAATACATTTTCCAAAGCCCCCAACTCATCAAAAAAAGGTAATGGTTACGGTATGGTGGGCTTCATTTGGTTTAATACACTACAGCTTCTTAAATCCTGGCGAAACCATCAATGCTGAATCATACTGTAACCAAATTAATACCATGCATCAGAAATTGGCAGTAATGAAGCCCTCTTTGGTCAATCGGAAAGGGCCCATTTTGTTGCATGACAACGCTCGACCACATGTGTCACGTGTAACGTCACAAAAATTATTGGAGCTTGGCTATGAAACTTTGCCTCACCCACCCTACTCTCCGGACCTCTCGCCTACTGACTACCATTTTTTTAGACACCTGGACCACTACTTACAACACATAATATTCAAAAATCAAACGGAACTGGAAAATGCATTCATTGACTTTATCAATTCTAAAAATTCTGAATTCTACTCAGACGGAATTAATAAGTTACCAACACGTTGGGAGAAATGTATTGAGAGTATGGGAAATTATTTTGATTAAAGAACATTGCTTTAAAGTAACTAGTTTCTTTTTTTTTGTTTAATACCAAAATCCTGCATTATTTTCCGGACAACCCAATACTACAATATGAAATGAGTTGAGTTTAGAAATTACATGGATCATGTGTCGTGTGGGGAGTTAACAACTATTATTGTTTACCGAACTATAAGCGAGGACTAATCCTCCTTTAGTAGGTAGCGAGGCCATCTCCTCTTCAGTCATCTCGGGGGATTATATAGAAATTGGAATAGGATTAGGCAACGCGATTGGGATGAGAGGAGAGTTTACTGTAGAAAGTGGAAAATGTTTTGGGAATTAGTTTTTGCACATTTGAAAGGGATTTTGAGGTCATTGTGAAGAGTTGGAGGCGGAATAAGTAGCATTGACTATGATGGCTGAGGACATTGGATTGGAACTGTATTCTTTGATTGTTGGAAGGTTTAGCAGTGCCCCACAGTTCTAGACCGTACGTCCAGATTGGTTTAAGTAATGTCTTGAAGATTGTCAGTGTTTCGTTGAAACGTTCGATTTGCCTGACTCCAGAGTAGTGCAGAACGTTGGTTTAATGACTGTTCTTTTAGTCATGTGTCTTGGTACCAGGTCTTGAGTTTATGGAACCCAAGGTAGTGAACACAGTCTGTTTTTGGCATGAGAGTATTAATGAGGAATATCATGGGTGAATGGTACAATACATAGGTGCTTTTCCTTTAATTGACACTTATACGCCGGTGTTGCTACATTCGATTGTTTGCAGGATATGTACAAGGAGTGCCCCCGAAGCAATTGTGGGATCTGGATGAGAGGATAGCACAGCTGTGTCGTCGGCAAAGGATCCAAGGTTGGTGGAGGGTGAAGTAGTGATATTGCGGTGTGGAGGAGACATCTATTAAAAATATTTAATAATATATTAAGATAAAACAGCAAAATCTCACTGGCACGACACGCAAGAATGGCACAATTACACAGAAGACAAACACTTTGAGTGAGTAGAAATACTTTGATTGAATATAAAAAATATATTTTCCATTGTATTCACTTTTCCACATCCTAAATGTATTTGTTAAATGTAAACAATGTTTGTAAATCCCAGGCCCTGAAGATGATCTCAATAAAGATCGAAACGTTGGCACGATAAAGAAAATGTTTTTTTGAAACCTACATCACACCAGACAGCATCTTACGATTTCTGAATAATTAAAAATATTGTTCAACATCCACGCATTGAAATGTATTACTGAGAGTAAAAAAACCTCTGGAATTTCGACGTTTCAGGTTTTCTGTTTCAATCCAAAGAAATTTAAGGCAGACAAAATATAATAGACTGTTCTACTTAGGAAATTATTAGTTCAAACAAATAGGAACAACAGGACAATTAAATGATAGATAAGTATGCATGTTTGGGTGTAGTATTTTCACGGTACCATTAAGCCGATATAACAGTGTGTTTTTCTTTTAAGCAATATATAGAAACATGGCAAGCAAATTGATACGTGGTGGTACAAAAACTTATCCGATTCTCCCTCAGCGGTAAAAATGATGTGGCTGTTTATTACGGATTCCCCCTTCATTGGAGGCTCGGAAACAAGAAAAAAGAAGAAGGCTTTGAAACATCGTAAAGTTCTTTTGATCTTAAATTATGAAATAGTTTTTTTCACTTAAAAATATATCGGTCTCTAGAAGAAAATCTCGACGGAAAACAAGAAATACCACCCTACTTCCCCTTTCTTTTTTTTCCATTCTTTAGTAATGGCGTGACCTACATACACTCCTCGACAGTCTTCCTCATAAACTATTAATTTATTTTCTTCCCATCTTCTTCTATTGGTTTCAAATAATCCAAAAGGCTTGTTAAATATATTTTACAGCCGGGAGCCGCACGGGGCCAGAGTTTCGAGCGGCTCCGTTCAAAAATTAAACGCAATTATTCACGGGTTTAGAGGTAAGGTTTAATCACAAAATGTGCTCCCTTCATACCTAAACGAATCATAAAATTCATAATGCTATTAATAAAACGGAGTCGTTCATGCATTTTTAAATTTGCTTCAATTTGCACTGCGTTGCGTTTCTCTTCGCTAATTCATATATCTTGCTAATATATGTTTTCTAAATCATACTCGTGTTCAGAAAGAACTGAGGAAAATAGGTCTAACTCAATTTAAAATCTGCCTAATCCTTAATGTATGCTTGGATCCATTAAATTGAGCTTTAAGGAAATCTAGTTGACGAAACGGTGAATGACCTCCACCGTAATGGATTTCAGTAGACCGAGAGAAAAATTGTCCTTAAACGGGGCGACTCATCATTCACCGGCGGATGCAAAATAAGCAATTGTAGCAAAATTAAAAAAAAGAAACAAAGGCAAATAGTTATTATCCAATTACTTTACCTCCCAGATAGCTCTTTACAAAGTTAACGCACGAATAGAATTACTTTTGGCTCTTTGGCTGTATATAGTAACAATTATATATACACGAGAAAGAGAAAGAGAAACGAGGGAAAGTGGGAGGGAAAATGAGAGAATGAGAGAGAGGAGGATAGATAATTATAGAGATAGTGAGAAATATAGGAGGGAGAGAGTGAGGTGAGAGAGGGAGGGAGGGAGGGAGGGAGAGAAAAAGAGAGAGGGAGGGAGGGAGAGAAAACGTNGAGGGACAGAGAGAGATGGTGGGGAAAGAGGGGGGGAGGGAGAGAGAGAGAGATAGATAGAGAGAGAGTTAAGCGCGTCTTTTGCAACATCCTGCATAGCTTGACAGACTATAAATGAGACGGAAAACGCAGGAGAATATTAAACTCAATCTAGATCGCTCTACAACCAAGTTATGAAAAAACAAACTGATTATGGTTGTAACTGATACATCTAGGCCTTTCAAGCTAAATTACAGGTTATCAATCCTTGGGCCATAAAATTTGTTAAAAGAGGTCGCACTGACAAAAAATCCTCATATGATCAGACAGAGAAGCTTTAAAAGTATTGGCACATAGAAACGCTAAACATTGGTGGTTGCATCCAAAGGCTCCAAAACCTGAGAAAGCATAACAATCTGAAAATATTTCAGTGCCAGGGCTCGAAGGAATTTTAATAATGAACATCAGAAAAGCTGTCAAGAGAAGGATCTACAAGATCATCTAAGGCCCAGAACCTATAATTAGAATAACAAGATGGCCACACCACCGCATCCATTATGTACGTCCATTTACAAAGAACGATTGCTTATGCAATAAAAATTAATGGAGAATCGCTGGAACAAAAGAAGCACGTCTAAATTATACAAATGTAACAACGACATCCGTATAGGGCCTGCGGAGGGACTCGGTATAGAAGGAAAATGTATAATTACCGCATAGGTCATACCCCGATACATACGAACCTCTTCTAATGAAGTTGACCCACGTAGGTGCCCGTTGGGTGAAAAGCATATCTCCGTAGAGCACATAATACCAGTCTGTAAAGAAATAAATACTAAATCCCGGATCACCTATCCGTGGCCTTGAGGGACTGCAAATATATTATATTATATAGCTAATGCTGAACGGAACGGCGTGACTTTAATTATACGAGGAATATCAAGTACTATGTGGTAGTGTGAATAATTTATTAGAGTAAATGGAGAGGCTTATCTCTAATTCCCCCGAGGAATGTCGAGAATACTGCGGTAATGAATTATTATGTGTAAATTATTTATTAGCGCGAATGGAAAGGTTTATCTCTAATTACCTCGAAGAATATTTGAGGTAGTGGGAGTATAATTTAGTAGCATAAATGGAGAGGCTTATTTCCAATTCCCCGAGGAATATCGAGTACTCTGGGGTAGTGTGAATGTATTTTATTAGAGTATATGGAGTGGCTTATCTCCAATTGCTCCGAGGTATGTAGCTCTTGGGTAGTGTGAAAGTAATTTATTAGCATTAATGAAGGGGATCATCCCTAATTACACGGAGGAAATTCGAGTACTCTGTGACAGAGTGAATGCAACCATTCATGTTTTTGAGTATGTGTTTGTTATTTGTGTTATTTTATCCAGCATTGACGAAGCCCTGCGGTACAGAGAGACAAGCGATAGGATAAAGGTCAGTTACCGTTATATCTTATAACATTATAAATTGGCTGGAGAAACATTAAAAGAAATTTTAATTGACTGATCTATCTTACATTGGGTCTATGCAAAACACAAGGAGAAATGGACAAACTGTAGAGGTGCTAGACTTAGTAAATCTATGATTAAAGTACCCTCGGTAAATCGGTTCAATGTAAAAGTACTAAGGTAGTCATCAGTATTAACCAGATCAGAAGTTGGGAAAAACAACAAAATCGACTTTGTTGACTACCATAGAGGCAATGAGGAAGCCGAATAATTGACTTATTTATATAACCTTCCTGCTATTGAAAGTATTCTCAAAATTTCTAATACCATTGGAAAGTCTGGTGAAAACAATCAGGCTAATCGGAAAGAAAACAATGAGTTCCTTTGTCAAGCTTTAATCGGATTATATAAAATTAAACTTTTCTTCATTGACTTAATTAGAAAGAATAGAAGGTTATCACTATGTTTTTAGTGAAAGCTTTGGGGTAAGGGTAAATTTTCAAATCGTAATATCAAATAAAATCCCCCTCCCTTAAAAAAAATGCTTAACCGTTTCTAAAGTTTGGTAAACACGTCAAAGTTTTCGGAAGAAAGGAGTTTACACACGTTTTATATAAAAAAAGGGCCGGGAGAACTCTTAGTCGTACGCATTGAAATGTCTCTTACAGTATAGGTGAAGGACGACGGATGTTTCCCTCGCTTCACTAAGTTGTGTGTTGCTCGCCTGACAGCTGAATATCGAATTCAAATCCTTCCTCGTCACCGCTCTCCATTTCAACCTGTTTTCGATGACGTCGCCTGCGTTGTGCTCGAATTCTTCATCAACGACGATCCCGTTCACGAGCCAACGGACCGCCGGTTCAGGCTTTCCTGCAAAAAAAGAAATAAGTCATACCATATTGTTGAATTCTATCAATACAAAACATTATTTTCATATGTGGAGAAAAACGTAAATTAATTACTGTTAATGTTTAAAAGGCTTCACTTCCAAATGTTAGGCTTTCCTGGACAAAACAGAGGCCGTTTTATGTTCTCATATGAAATTTTGAAGGAAATACAGAGAATCAAACACCGAGCTGTTAATGTAAAAGAGTAGTCTTATCGATAAGGTTTTTATCGTCAAATTAACACAATATTCAAATTAACCTTCTTTAAGTATAAATTAACCTTTTTCAAAATGAACATAACACTTTTAACTTCAATTAACCTTTTTAACTTCAAATTAATTCTTTTTAATTTCAAATTTGCTTTTAAAAATTTTAAACTACTTTTTTTAATATCAAAATAACGTATTTTTATTTGTTGTTGTTTTTGAAAAAAAGCCCATTTTTAAATATGCTGGGTGTGAATGGAGGGCGTCTGGATTCGAACCCGTGACCTTTACCTTACAATGATGAGCACACTGTTGACCCCTAAACCGTTGCCGACAACGATGCCCACCTTTTTTTAACTTTAAATTAGCCCTTAATTTTACGCATGTCAAATAAAATTCGTACATATTTTCCATTTTTTTTGTAATATAAAATTATTTGGCTCTTAGAAGACAATATGAAAATTATCGGTTTTATGGTTCTTTTCTTAATGGTTCTTTTATTAATTAGATAAATAATAGGCCAATAAAATAATATTTTTTAAAAATTAATATTATTTTTAATTTCACCTTAATAAACCTTAACTTTTTTTTAAATTTCAAATTAACCTTCTTCTAACTTCAAATAGCCCTTTTCAATTTCATACTAAAGCTTTGTTAAAATGTTAAAAAAACCTAGGAGATTATATAAAATATATTCATTAAAAATAAAATTCCTGTGTACTTATGATGTTTTTAATACAAAAATATTGGGTTCTTTTAAGATCATAGAATAATAGAATAATTATATAATTACAATTAAAATTAAAAAATGAATAAATTTCAATATAAAAATAAAAGATTCTTTTTTTAATGTGAGATTTTAATTAAAATATAAAATTTTGTTCTTATTTCTAAAGTACTGAAATACAATACACCACATTTTCAACCATAAAATAAATGTAACCAAATAAATGACATATTAATTCGTGATTTTTTTGAAAATATAAAATAATTTTTTTACATACCAATTATTTATCTCGATTTAATAGAAGAATATTGGTTATTATAAGCAGTTTGAAGTAATTTTTCATTTTAATTGCAATAAATTGTCTTATTGTCTTCTAAAAATGCAAAAATGCAGTTATTATATTTAAAGAAAAATCTTCGTAAATGTACAAAAATAAGGATTAATTGAAGTTAAAAAAGGTTGATCTGAAGCAAAAAGATCATTTTACGGAAAATTTTATTTGGTAAACTTTGAATACCATGGTTTAATATGTAGACAGATTTTCTATAAAAAATTGCTAGCCGCTTTTCTTAAACCTACCCGGGATATAAAAGTATTTTGAATTTAAAAGTGATTAAGCAAAATATCATTTTTTATATGTTACGCATGTGTTTATTTATCAATCAGTAAATTGGTCATTTCTGTTTTATTTTGGAAACAACATAAATCTAGATATTTAGAGAAAATAAGTTTGCCCGGAATGAACGCATACGCGATTTTATTTGTCCTATTTCTAGGTAACCCAGGGCCTAAGAACCAAGATATCTTATAGCGTAATAATCTGTTGCGCCGAACCTGAACAAGCACTATCTTACTGTTTTAATCAATAAATATTTTTATGCTATGTTTTAAATTGAGAATATTAATTAGACTTAAACACACTTAACCTTAATCCAAAACAAGGATAAAGTATTTTTCAATGTTTAATTTGTACGGAATTTAAAATGTTTATTCAGTCTCCTTTGAATTCTGAAGCTACAAACTGTTTAGTTTGCATCTTTGTTTTCTTAATTTCAGTTTTTAAACTTAAAAATGCCACTTAGTGCTGAGGATGTTGGGCGTGATGTGGCAGTTATTGATGATCGACGATCCATCAGGTATGCGGCTATTGCCATCGGAGTTCCCTACGAACACTGGGAGACGCCATTAGACGTTTTCGAGAAACTGGGTCCTACCATAGAAGACCCGGTTCTGGGCGTCCTAGGGTAACAGAACTACAGGATAAACGTTGTTTGACTTTGAGAATTTTGCGAAACTGGCACCTTGCTGTTGTTCAAGCGATTCATCAGCTCCAGGAAGTTCGAGGTGTCCAAATTTCTGAAAGCACTGCTCGACGAAGATTAAATCAGTATGGACTGATGGCTTTTCACCCCGTAAGAGGACCAGAATAGACCAGAACACACGGAGTTGCAAGGCTCGCATTTGCTCGAGAACACAGCCATTGATCTTTGGACGATTGGTGTGCTGTACGTTTTACAGATGAGTGTAGATTTGCTCCACGATCTCCAGATGGGCGTGAAAGAGTGAGGAGAAGGCGAAATGAAAGGTAAGAAGTCTGTAATTTTTCCCAGAACCAATTGTCAACGTCACCCAGCGATGGTGTGGGCAGAAATTTCAATGGAGAGTCGCACAGAGTTGGTTGTTGTTCGTGGACGGCCACTCGCTATGTGGATGAAATTTTGGAACATCATGCGTCACCTATCCTCGATGAAATCAGCGACAATCCTATTCTAACGCACGATTATGCCCGTCCCCATGTCGCTCGCATAGTACAACAGCATAACTTAATGGTCTTAGCCTGGCCAGCCCGTTCTCCAGACTTGAACCTCATGGAACATTTATGGGATAACCTCAAAAGCCGAATAAGAGCACGTCCATCACTTCCTGATCCACTCCACGATCTTGAAAGGGCTCTTCGTGAAGAATGTACTAACCTCCAGCGTAGAGCCATTTCTATACTGGTAGAAAGTATGCCGAGGCATCTTCGAAATATAATTAAGGTAAGAGGAGGAAATACGCGATATTGAAATGTTAATTAAAAATCTAAACAAAATTAAAACAAATTTTATCTGTGCGTCTTTTTTTAATTTTTCATTTTCATCAACCATTTTCATATTTTTTTTTACTTGTTTAGACAAAAACGTGAAAATTTGATTAATATATAAAAATATATACAAATCAAATATTACAAGTGGGCGGAATTTTTGGCTTGTCAGTGTATAATAAATATCGTAATTTTTATTTATGTATTTTTGAGTGTTTTTTAATCTCTACACATTTTAATGAATAAATTTTTTTAAGCCTTTGCTTCAGTCGGTTTTGGTTGGCGGTTGTATGCTAGTTTAAAAAATAATTATTTCTCGGCCGATATACCAAATTCCACCAACATCTTATAAATATAAATATTCAAAAATAAATCTGTCACATTAATTTCGACCCTTCCATTTTCCCTCGATACCCGTGTTAGAAGTTTCCTTAAACCTAACCGGAAAACTCTTCCCACGCAACTTTTTCCCTCTGCGTCATACAGTTGAATCCGTTTCTGGATGTTTTTCTGTTTGCATCAAAGACGGGTCATAAGGAAATTATCAGCATGATGAATGATGAAAAAACGATATTTTCATGTTTGCATTTGTTTTGAATTGGATTCATCAATAAATTACAAGTTCAGCGCGGTATCCAACGGTAATTAATGAAACCAAAGATTATTGATTAACTTTTGTTGTTGTTCAAAGTGCTAGGGTTTATGCGTTAGTGTGGAATGCAGGCATATTAATGGGGATTATAACACTTAAGGGTACAAAACGGTGTTGTAGATATTACGGTGCGAGGCGACGGTGGCCTGTAATTTACCTGGACGTAAGTATTGCCCGGGTATATCGCGCAATAAGTCACTCAATGCCAGCGGTCCCCGATTAACGGAAAGTCTGAGGTCGGAAATTATGTAAGAATTCATTAGGATAATATGTAAATAATTTAGCGATACTTGCTTACTATATATTTTATAGCTAGTGATTAGGGTTTAAGCCATAGCACCTGGTCCTCCCTCCCTCCACCGACATCTACAAAGTGAAACATTACAGCTCCACCTCTACAACCACCTCTCCCTAGTACAAATAGTGGTTTTACTCCCTCGTATTTCATCTAGAATCAACGGCCTTTGAATGGACGCCTTTGAATCTTTTCCATAGTTAGAAAGTTGGAAAGATTTTTCAGTACGGCATACGGTTTAGTATATTTCACCATACTTATCAATTTCTATTCTCATAAACGCCTTTTCTTTTTTATAACATACTTTTTATTTTCATATATATTTTAAATTATTTGACTTTTTGTTTTCATTCACTCTATGAATCGTTTGTGTGTATGTTTTATTTATTTACCTGCTATTAAAAAAAAAATAATAAAAAACTTTATGTTCAGCATGTAATAACATGAAAATGAGAACATAAAATACTCAATAGAAACAATCCTAAGTATTACAGTTAATATGCACCCTCGGTGTCAATTAGGAGGTCGCGAAGACAGTGACTATTATCTGAAAGAATGCGGTAAAGTTTCTGAAAATGATGGTTGACAGGATAATCGTTTGTGAAATTTTGGAGTGGATTTTGGCAACTTGAAAAAAATTTGGATATTAAGGTCATTGTTATTGGTAAGATTGGATACATAGATAGATTGGCGTGGGGATTGGATAGGTTGGATAGGAGGTTGGACCGTTTAGTGGGACCCCGAATGTCCAAATAGGTCTTATAGTGATGTAAATGAGTCGTTTGGATTATGATTGTCAGACATCCAACAGAAACCAACACACTGGAAGACCTTTGACATCAATAGATGTCTAACTTGTTACGATTGCTGCGGAAGTAAGATCCCAACAGGCATTCAGAACGTTTTAAGACTAGTACCATCAATAGCATGGGCTGGATGAATTCCAGAGACATTCAACATCAATAAATTGGAAATGTTTCAGTAGATACGACCAATAAAAGGTAACTCAGTGGAAGACCTTCGACATCAAACAGTGAAGAAATTCTTGAGATAGTCCAGGATTATACGAATTATGTAGGATGATTTGTTCATGAAATTGATGTTTCAATGACTGGAGACTCGTTTCTAAAATTCTCGCAGCTGTTTTAGTTACTCTCAGGACAAGTTGAATATTAAAGTTATGTTCATTAAATTAAATTTATCTCAACTAAAAACCTTAATTAATTGTAATTAAAGTTATGATTATTTGGAGATCGTGAGGTGCGGTTTGGAGTGATGTAGGTTTAGAAAACATTTTCTTTATCATGCCAACGTTTCGATCTTTATTGAGATCATCTTCAGGGCTGAAAGTGTTTGTGTGTCATTCTTGTGTGTCGTGTTGAGTGTGCCCTGCCTCAATAAAAATCGTAACGTTGGCATGATAAAGAAAATGTTTTTCTAAAACCGTCACACCAGACCGCACCACTCAAATTTATCTTATTTACACATACTATTTATAAGATATATTACCAATAGGGATGCGTAGGAATTTAGGAGAACGTAGTGAAAGTAAGGAAGTTTAGTTGTAAGATTCGAAAAACAGCTTCAAAAGTCATGCCCAGTCAAAAGTATTCGTTTCGTATAAATCTGCTTGTTTATTCTTAGGGTGTGTGCGCGCGAGTACTCAGAGCCTATCGCAACAGCGACAATCGTTCCGACACGCCATGATGCGTGCTTTGATGATTTTTTTGTTCAAGAAACGAACACTAAGTCCATGGCACAGTATGGACTGGTTCTTTTATACTTTGATTGATTATGGGATTGAAAGATTAAAATAAATTAATCTGTGTTTTCTGGCTAAGTGGATAAGTTCAAAAACTCTACTTTTCAAGGCGGTATTTTTAACGTTTCCCTTACATAAATCCATTTGTCGGTTCCAATAACTACAATATTATTACTTCTATAAATTAGCCACATTTCTATATTGCGTAGAACAATTGTAAGACAGGTTTAATGGAATCAACTCAATTTCTATATAAGTCTACTTATCTACTTACTCTTGGAGACCTCAGATTTATTCTTGCATCTTTGTATTCATGTCTTGCTAATTAATAATAAACGACGGGAAAATAAAATGTCCAAATTGTTATAATACGTATTTATTTAAATTACGTTAATAGTAGGTAAAATATACGCTTCTTCAATTTGGTTTGTTAGTCGTTCTATCATGGAATGCTTTCTTAAAATGAAACTCTTCCTACTCTCTCAGTGCTTCCATCAAGAAAGAGAGGTGTTAATCAACAAAAATGATGTCGTTCCCTTTTATGACAACGCAATGCCTATTCCTGCGGCGACGGGTCAAATTTGTCGGGGCCTGGACGTGCAACCCCCCCCCTTATTCGCAAGACATTGGTTACGCTTTAAGCCTGCCACTTTTCGAGTTTCGACTGACACAAAAATTCACAGTGAAAGGAAACTTTTGGCCCAATGGAGAAAATTTAAAATCTCGTGATAAAATCTGTCTGGGAATGACTAAATTGCCTAACGGCTCTAGAAAAACACAACCAGGTTATCGTGATACGGGATCCGGGACATGAAGATAAAAAATGAACAACTTGACAAAATAGTCAAAGAAGAGACAGCCCACTCACCCATGGGACCGAAACCACATCTAGGTGGAGAGTAGGCTAAAGTTGAAGCTAGAAGAAAACAATTTCAAATTACCCTTTTTTAACTTAAAATTAATCTGTGGGGATTAGTGACCGTTAATCGACATTTATTTAGAAATCGTGAGATGCGGTCTAGTGTGATGTAGGTTTCAGAAAAACATTTTCTTTATCGTGCCAACGTTTCGATCTTTATTGAGATCATCTTCAGGACTCAAAGTGTTTGTTTTCTGGGAACTTTAACGAAACGTTGGCACGATAAAGAAAATGTTTTTCTGAAACCTACATCACACCAGACCGCATCTCACGATTTCTAAATAAATTAAAATTAATCATTTATATCTACCAGCTAAATATGAGAGGCAAATTTATTTTATGTAAGAATAAATTTTATATTTTAAAAACATTCTCTAAATAAAAAAAAAATTAAAATATGAATCTTCTATTTGTCTATTGCTTATTTCCGTCAAATTAACCTTTTTAATTTGCAGTTAACCTTTTTCAATTTCAAATTACCCTTTTTTAAATTCAAATTAACTCTTTATTTAAAATTTTTGTAAATTTCCTATATATATTTTAATTCTTAAAAAAAATAATTAGGCTCTTAGAACGCCATATGAAAATTATTTGCATATTTACATACTATAATTTTAATTGTCATTAATTTTCATGTAGTATTGTATATAAGCATCAATTTTATATTTTCAATATCTCAAAAATAAAAGAATAATCCTTTATTTATATTTATTATTTTTATTTACATTTATTATTTTTTATTTTTATATTGTTTACAATTTTTAATTTTAATATGAATTAATTTGTATGTAGACTTCTAAGAAACAAATTATTCTATATTAAAAAAAAAATTGGAAATAAATATGTGTTTTACTTTACATGCTCATAATAGATACCATATCGTACGTTTTTTTAATGTTTTAAAGAAATGGTTAATTTAAAGTTAAAAACGATTATTTTGACGAAAGTTATAAAATGCTTCATCGTTTAGTCAGGGACTAACTGTTAAAGTTTATTTAGCTTGTATGTAACCCTGCATTTGGCTTATATTTTTCCTTAATGCTATGTTTAAACTATATTGCTCTTTGAATAAATTTTATTCGCATGATAATCGTGTGCGTGTGTCTCGGTTCGGAATGAAATATACGCCGAATCCGACAAGAACGCGCAGTTGAAAGTGGTTGACATGTGCATTGAATAAATTTGATTCAATTACAGACGGGCTTTGCGGTTATACTAATTTGGGACACAGTGCGTGCATCAATGTGCAAATTGGAAGCGAGCTTATTTCAACTGTTTTGTTTTTGATTTTTTTTTCTTTCCCCGATCATCAGTGTTTTATTGGTAATATTTGTTCAATTACAAACATGGTAGACAGGAATGGATAAAAATACTCCAAATACAATCTGACTGAGGATGTAAATCTTTGTGGTAGTGCCATTTTTCAAGAGGTTCTCGGACGACCCAATATGGTGTAAAGTTAGTACATTAGAATATTAAGAAGTATCAATGCTTTTAATAATAAATTGCTTTCTTAGCTATATGTTTATGCATGATACTTAGATCAAAGCAATCAAGAAAGAGTAAAAGAAGACGATAGTTTCAAATTAGTTAATTAATTAATGCTAATAAAACTCTAAAAAAGTGTTGTTTATAAACTGAGCTTTGAATCTTTAAACGTTTGACGTAATGTTTGCGCTAGTTAGGGACCTTGTAGGTCTCGCACGGCTTTTTAACTCCCTAAAAGCTTGTAAAAAAAATTTTATTGGCCTTTTTAACTAATTAGGCTTGTATGTTTAGGATTCAAAGATGAGCTTGCATATACTTTATTGAAATTTTATAAACATTATCCCTTGTAATTAGTTTACAGTCTTTTTTGTTGTTGTATAGGGTTGACTTTTATGTGTCTTTTTATTTCTTACCGGACAGTTTTTATCCAGAGCCTATTATAACGATAGCGCTTCTTTAACGATAATACCTAAAAAGGTTTCCCTCCTTTATTGGAAGATTGCTCTTATGGAATTTGTATTTTTCCACTTTCATCTTTCCTTATAATAATCTATATATTGGGTTGTCCGGAAAATAATGCAGGATTTTAAGTTTTCATTAAAAAAAATCTATATAAAATATTCTGTTTACGTTTACAGGATTACTCATTTGTATGAATGTCAACACTTATTAATCCTCTTCCAAATGATATTGTTTGTTTACCTCTGTAGCATTCCGCTACTTGGAAATAATTCAGTCATCCTTATAATGTCAAAGCGAGAATTTCGTACGATTTTCTTTTACGAGTTTAAACTCGGCCGAAGCGGAGCCCAAACGGCTAGAAACATTAACCAAGTCTGGGGCGAGGGTTGTGTTAATGAGTGCACTGTGCAAAGGTGGTTTAAAAAATTTCGGGAGGGAGATTTCAGCCTTGAAGATGAAGAAGGTCGTGGAAGGCCTTCCTCTCTTAATGATGATGTTCTGCGATCAGTGGTGGAAGAAAACCCCAAAACAACTGTTCGAGAACTTGCAGAGCAACTCAAAGTCAGTAAAACGACCGTCGCTGACCACCTCAAGGCGATTGGAAAAGTGAAAAAACTCGAAAATTGGGTTCCACACTCATTAAACGATCGCCAAAAAATCAGCGCTTTGATGTTTGTGCATCACTTCTTTGTCGAAACAAAAATGACCCATTTCTGGCCAGAATTGTTACATGTGACGAAAAGTGGATTCTCTACGATAACACTAGACGTTCTGGACAGTGGCTCGACAAAGGAGAAGCTCCAAAGCCCCCAACTCATCAAAAAAAGGTAATGGTTACGGTATGGTGGGCTTCATTTGGTTTAATACACTACAGCTTCTTAAATCCTGGCGAAACCATCAATGCTGAATCATACTGTAACCAAATTAATACCATGCATCAGAAATTGGCAGTAATGAAGCCCTCTTTGGTCAATCGGAAAGGGCCCATTTTGTTGCATGACAACGCTCGACCACATGTGTCACGTGTAACGTCACAAAAATTATTGGAGCTTGGCTATGAAACTTTGCCTCACCCACCCTACTCTCCGGACCTCTCGCCTACTGACTACCATTTTTTTAGACACCTGGACCACTACTTACAACACATAATATTCAAAAATCAAACGGAACTGGAAAATGCATTTATTGACTTTATCAATTC
Organism: Cimex lectularius; assembly: GCF_000648675.2. Classification (NCBI taxonomy): domain Eukaryota; kingdom Metazoa; phylum Arthropoda; class Insecta; order Hemiptera; family Cimicidae; genus Cimex; species Cimex lectularius. The sequence goes on from NW_019392733.1 coordinate 2,330,704, forward strand.
TAAAAATTCTGAATTCTACTCAGACGGAATTAATAAGTTACCAACACGTTGGGAGAAATGTATTGAGAGTATGGGAAATTATTTTGATTAAAGAACATTGCTTTAAAGTAACTAGTTTCTTTTTTTTTGTTTAATACCAAAATCCTGCATTATTTTCCGGACAACCCAATATTTGTAATGCTCTTTTTCTTTTCTTTTTTTCTCAGGAGGAAGCATTGCGCATTGATTCTAATTTCAACTGCGTCCCTCTTGTATTAATTCGTTTTTTAAATTAAATAATTATTTTAGCCTATTTCAAAGTTTTAGTCAACTTTTCAGTTAACTCTAATTAACTTCTAGTACTCTTTGTAATTCAGCTCGAAACTTTTTTTATATGGTATTAACGATGAAATTGAATTAAAAAAAGCATCAAATGACAAATAGATTATCTTAACTGTTTAAGGGAGCGTAGTTGACTAAGTATAGTTCAATTTAATTAGGTAGCTTTTGAAGTAATATTTGCTTGTCGAATTATTAGATGATCAAACGATTACGCGTAAAAGGTTGGATGATGATGATGTTTATAAGTGGATACGAGGAAGCACTGACGCCTTTTGGCTTATTGAACTTTTCCTAGTTCCTTAGTTCTGCTAAATTGTCTTGATACTTATTTTAAGAAGTTGTTTGAACTTTTTGCAAGGCCTTCTTGGCCTTACGATGCCTCCATTGAGCGATACACATCTGAATGGCAGTTTCTTCCTCTTCATAGGATAACCTAGAAATGAGGTCTCTATTGAATATACCCATGCGTAAATGTTCGCGCCAAATATCGCGAATTATAATTGTTTAGTTGTTTTTTTCCCCCCAAATGCCGCTAATCTAAAATCCACATCTAGATAATCCTATCCTAGCTCTGCTCCCACCTCACAATCCTTCTTTTGTCTAGTTCTGCGTCCTGTTCGTTTACTGTTCGCTTCCGGATCGCTTCTATTCGAATCCATTATGAGGTATCGATGTGATTGATTAAAAGAAATTAATGATTAAGTAAATAAATTAATGGTTAAACGTAAACTTTTTATCCACCGAATAAACTGATACCATGAGGTTCCAAGCATTAGACGTGCTTCGAATAATTTTTTGAATGTTGAGAATCAACTATTGTGTTGTATCTTGTTTAGATAAACAGATAAACTTGCAAATCTTTTGTATATTTTGTGTCAAAAATTATGTTCTCGAGTAAAAACCAAACAAAAAACAAATCTCTTATCCAATTCTCACTGCGGGGATAATCGGTTAGTTTTTTTTTAAAGTTGGGCAACGGTAAAATTTTGAGTTCATCATTTCCCAAGGACAAAAAAAGCGATAGTGGGAAGTGCGTAAACGCCCATTTTTTCATATTAAACTATAATAGACGAAAAATCGCAGCGGTTTCCTTTCTAATATTATTGCAAAATAGAGTAAAATTGACCTAAACTGTTTTAAATATTATTTTATGTGGTGTTTAGTGACCATTAGTTAATGATTATTTGTAGATCGGGAGATGCGATCTGGTGTGGCGTAGGTTTTAGACAAACATTGTCTTTATCGTGTCAATGTTTCGATCTTCATTGAGAACATCTTCAGGGTCTGGATGTAGGATGTGAAAAAAATGAATTTATATTATGCTATAAAATTTTAGATTTAAAAAAATTTTCAAGCATTGTATAAGTTCATTTTTTTAAATCTTAAATTTTCTAGCGTTGTATAAATTCATTTTTTTTAATCTAAACTTTTCTAGCATATTTTTCACATCCTACAAGTATTTTTAAAATTAAAACAATGTTTATAAATCCCAGACAAACACTTTGAGTGAGTAGAAATACTTTGTTTGAATATAAAATATATTTAGCATTGTATAAATTCACTTTTCCACATCCCAAATGTATTTGTTAAATGTAAACATTGTTTGTAAATCCCAGGCCCTGAAGATGATCTCAATAAAGATCGAAACGTTGGCTCGATAAAGAAAATGTTTTTCTGAAACCTACATCACACCAGACCGCATCTCACGATCTACGAATAATCATTAAATATTATTTTTGTATTAAACAACCGCCTTCGTTGCACTGGGTAAAACTAGTCTCATGATATTCATGAAGTACTTCAAATATTTTTATTAATGTTGCGAATCGAGTTTTCAGTGTGTCTCCTTGCTTGATTCCTTGCTGTTTTGAAGACTTTCCGAAGTCAAAAATCTCCACCCTTTACACCAAGAGGAATCCACGTGGAACATTTTTTGGCGTATATCGCCCGTTAATGTCGATAAGAAAATCGATTCTCTTAAAAATTTGTATTTTTCACCTTCAGGTACACTTTTCTCGAAAACCTTTCATCATAGTGAAACAATTATTTTATCATTTTGTAGAGAAATAAAAAGCAAATATCGTCGCGAGCAAAAAAAAAGCGTTTTTCTACTGAGGGTATCTTTATGTTAGGAGATTATTTTAGATACAGATTATTTTAGAGTTTCTTTAATGCTCATACGAAAAATGTGCATTCTTTGAAGCATGATTATTTACCAAAACACAAATACTTACACAAAAGCTTATTCATGAAGTCAAAAAAACAAAAAACAAAAAACTTCTAAAGTACACAATCTCAAACACACGGACACAAAAGGAAACAACAAAGTAACCCATAATGATACGAAGACACAGAGGACACCTATTCTCGACTCCTTCTCACTTGACTTTTTCAGAAACAACAAAAGGACAAACGAACGAAGAATAGTCGGGTCGAAGCGCGAAAAATGTTTCTGCGCGTAATATTCTTCGGAACAGGGGAGCGGGATTAAAAAAATAATCTTCACTATTAAAACACAAAATCAAACTTTTATTAGCTACAAGGAAATCGATACAAACAAAATAACAACAAACAAATAGAAAAGCTAAAAAATAACAATTTTTGACTTAAAAAGAATGGCAAAGATTTCTTTTGCAGTATCGCATGTTTTTCTAAACTCATTTTGAAATTGTTGTCACTTTTCATCATATTTGATGAATGGGCCGACCAAAATGTAGATTACTATTAGCAAAATATAAATTGTATTTTTAATTTTTTACTGTCATGTTTGAAAGAAGAGCCCTGCTAAAAATAAACTGTTTAAAGTTTTTTCTAGATTGATAAGTTTTTACAAATCCAGGGATGACACGTTTCCAAGAAAAGTATGTAACTATCATTTTTTGGGTATATAATTGATGATTAAATAAAAATAACGTTTGGAAATAACAAAATAATAGCGTCCAATTAAGAAAAAATAAAAAGAATTGCTCTTGGAGAGTAACTATTATTTTCTAAATGCCGGCTGCAATTTATATTCCAATTTTATATTGGAAAAAAATGGAAAAAAAATAACATAAAATAGCACCCTGGGCCCATTGGAAAGAACCTTTGGACATTTTTCTAATATATATAAATATATATTTAGCGATGCATAAAAATTCGGTAAGATGAAGTTATATATATATATATATATATATATTGGCCTGGTATAAAAAGTTGTTAAGCTTAAATCTGGGTAGTCGTAACCGATTTTTTCGTTATGTCGTGTTGAACATTCCACGCATCATTCCTCAGATTTGAAGACTATGATATCCTCCAAAAAAGTGTTCCAGTAAAAAATGACTTTACCTCCATCTTACCGAATTTTTATGTATCGTTTAAACCTACTTCAAAAAGGGCATTTAGGCTAATAAAGAGGTTTCATAAAATTCGGCCCACAACTTGAAAAAACCTCAAAGAAGCCTTCATATAAAAATGTCGTTCTATCCCGACTTCCTTCCCCACCCCTTCAAAATTCAACGTATATAAACATAAAACATCAATATTTCACTGGCACTCTCAACACGACATCGCAGACAACAAACACTTTGAGTGAGTACAAATACTTTGATTGAATCTAAAATTTCTAGTATTGTATAAATTCACTTTTTTCCACATCCTACATGTATTCGTAAAATTTAAACCATGTTTTTAAATCCCAGGCCCCGAAGATGATCTCAATAAAGATCGAAACGTTGTCACGGTAAAAAAAATGTTTTTCTAAACCTTCTTCACACCAGACCGCATCTCATGATCTCCAAATAATCATTGGCTAACGGTCACTAAACACCACACACACAAACGTGAATAAAGTTTGATTGCACTTAACTACTCGAAATGGCGATGGCTTAGTTCTGTTGTTCTTTATTACACCGATCAATGATGATCACTTCTAAGATTTGAAACAATGATAAAAGAAATAATTTCATGTCCATGCTTGAATGATGGATTAATGACATATTTATACGTATTGTTCTGTTTTAGTCCTTTATGCTCAGAAAGCCATATAATTAAGGGTTATGCAAAACTAAGCAGGCCGGTTTCTGAAGTGGGTACGAATACATTTAGAATTAAGCCCATTATAATGTAATAACTGTTGGAACAAGTATTAGAGTAATGAAGTAACCACTCGACGTTAATATACCAAGCCAAGAATTTGGACAATCCTTGGGCTGTATTATTAAAAAGTGGAATAAATTGTGAAAATCCTTTCTCACGAGGAAACCACTATTTTCGACAAGCCAGTTATGCTTGTACGAATGTAATTTAAAAAAATAAAGTATATAATATAAGGCAATTACTTACCACCGACAACTCTGCATGTCAACGTCACTTCGTCTCCTTCGTCGTGAGGGCCAATCGTCGTATTGAGCTGTTTTCCCCACTTGTCGAATACCGCTGGATATTCAGGAGGGACTGGAATAAACATTAATTCTCATTAAAAAAAGTAGTGTATTTTTATAATTATACTAAATCATATTGCTAAATAATTTTCGTTATGTAGTAATACAGTTTTTGCTTTGAGATGGCTGATATCATGAAAGCTTTGCATCTTGGGCAAAAGGAATATTTAGGTATTTATGGGTCGTTTGATACATAAAATGGAGCATCAAGGATTTTTCTGAGGATTAAAGATGAGCAGTTTGGATATGATGAATAATTGAACGTTTGTTCGAATTATTGCGCTTTGCTTACTTTAGTTGAGGGGAGGATTTTACTAAAAAGAAACTAGAGGAGGTAACTTTTTGCGAAGAGTACTGGGTTAACAATTCGTCTGTTCAACGTTTAACATGGTCGTTTGATCAGAAAGCTTATCTAACTCATCTGATAAAAAATTCTATCAAACTAGATTGATAAATATGTTAACAACCTCGTCTGGTCGAAAACTTAACAAACTCGTCCGATCCAAAAACTTAACAAACTCGTTACGTAAATCAAAAAGCTAAACAAACCCATTTGATAAAAAATTTAACAAACTCGTCTAATCAAAATCTTTAAAGGCTATTCTGTTCCAAAAGCTTAATAGACTCGTCTTTAGAAAGTTAAATTACATTTGTACTATGAACTAATGTAATGTATACTAATAATATATTAGGTTTTATATTGAGATTTTCAACGGTCATTTCGTTGGATACATTAAATGGAACGTCAAGGATTTTTCTGCACAGTTTGGATGCGACCAATATTTGAATGTTTCGCTGAACCTCACGCTTCCAGTAAGTCCATGCCGGGATTCAATAATCGGTTATATAGCATTTTTTAAAGGTAAGTCAGAGCGTGTATCCAGGAATCGTGAAAGAGCTTTGTATTGTGTTATAACAATGACAATGTTCGTCCACAATGACAGGATTCCACGTTAGATGTTTGTCTATGTACAGTCCTTGGTCTGTCCTTTTCCGCAGTTGAAAGGGGGATATTATTTAAGTAAACTCGAGTAGAAATATTATTGCGGAGAGGTCTGCGTTAAATTTTATTATTTTATTTTCACGCCACGACTCCACTAGTGTAAAGTATTGAAGGTTTCGAGTGGAAACGACAGGATCTGAGTTACTTGAGAGGATCGCTGTGTCGTCTGTAAAGGTCCGGGAGGATTGAGGATGGAATGGGTTGTCTGCTGTGTACACCTGTTAAAGTGTGAGGGGCAAGACGCTAAAAAAAGCTGAAATTTATTTATTATCATAAAAATAATTTAACGAGTACGACTATAAAAGTTTACATGCTAAGTAAGACAGCGTAAAAATTCAAATTGTAAAAAAATAATTATAATTAAACACTGTAATGGAGACACCATAAAAACCCGACGAGGAAAGATAAGAACTAATTGAATTCATTTTATTCATCCAACAAAATTAAACGTAGTTTAATAGAAATAATTTTAGGAAGAGGAAAATCGTAAAATCTCTATTTCCTGCTGCATTAAAAAATAGGAGCTATGCGCCAACACATCGAATTATTTCAGTTGAAACTTCTTGATACGATCAAAAAAGTTATTAATTTTTTTATATTTATTATAAGTAGGGAGTGTATTGGAAGTGAACTCAGAGCACGAAGACGGTATTGAAATCTGGGGGTAATCCTCTGACCCTCAGAGGTAGTTTGTTTAAATAAGGTCCAACAGTCGAGGGATTTCTAGCAAATTCGAGCTTACACTTGGCCCTTTTGGCATTAACATAGCGCTACTTTTTCCGACCTAGTCGTTTACAAGGTGGTTGTGGTGCAATGTTTTTAGTCTCTTGGTCAAATCCTTAATGCACAGTTTTTCTAAAATGTTTATTATTATTCGGTATTAACATACAAAATTGGCAGTTTTTATAGGCTAAAATATTAAGTAGCTCAGATATTATTAGCAGCGTCTATTTAAATAAAAATTCGTTTTATTCAATAAATTTTACCTGATTCTAAAAAAACGCTCTAAATTATATATCCGAAGCTTCCTTGCGTATGACTGTGTGGTATCCAAACGCTGGTCGAAACATGGGTGAAGGTAATGAAAAAATGATTTATTAATTTTCATTCCACTTTTAGATAAAAGCTTTGTGCTAAAAGGGCTTTTCACACAAGTAAGTTGTTTGATCAAAAAACTAATTTGAACAAAAAACTTTACATACTCGTTTGATAAAACAAACTTAACCAACTCTTTTGATCCAAAAACTTACCTAACCCTTCTGATAAAAAATTTAACAAATTAATTTGAGCAAAAACATAACAAACTAGTTTGGTGAACCAACTAACCAACTCTATTGATCAAAAACATACAAAAAACTACTTAGATCAAAGAATTTGACCGACTCGTTTTATAAAAAACTTAACTGGTCTGAAAAAAAAGGCACTCAGTATATAAAAACATGACAAACTAGTTTGCCAACTAACCAACTCTATTGATCAAAAACATACAAAAAACTACTTAGATCAAAGAATTTGACCGACTCGTATTGTAAAAAACTTAACTGGTCTGAAAAAAAGGCACTCAATATATAAAAACATAACAAACTCGCCCGATAAAAGAAAACATGACGAATTTTTGATTAAAAAGCTTAAAAAACTCGTCAACAAAAAACATCAATTATGGTTAACTTAGCCAGTATTATCCGATCCTTGGTTTCAAGTACTTGTTTTGACTTAGCCTTTCTTTACTATTATTACCTAAGCACCTTAATTATGGCGTGTGGTTGGACATACGACCAAATCTTCAAATTAATTGAGGTTGTACGATACATTTAAAGTAAACTCGAGGAGAAAACTTATTGCTGAGAGGTCTGCGTTAAATTTTATTGATGAACTTTTTATGTAAAATTTTGGTTGAAATGAAACAGTTAGTGCCACGAGCGGGATTCGAACCCACGACCTTCGGCTCTACCACTTGAGCTATCGTGACTTCGATCCTCTCAGGCACCAACTCCCCATTTCAACCTACAACCTTTCGAATTTTCCTTCCGGTGTCCGAATGGATCGAAATCACGATAGCACAAGTGGTAGAGCAGCGTCGTATTTAGCCGAAGGTCGTGGGTTCGAATCCCGCTCGTGGCACTAACTTTTTCATTTCAACCAAAACCTTATATAAAAATATTTATTTAGAAATCGTGAGATGCGGTCTGGTGTGATGTAGGTTTCAGAAAAACATTTTCTTTATCGTGTCAACGTTTCGATCTTTATTGAGATCATCTTCAGGGCTCAGGGCACTCTCGACACGACACGCAAGAATGATACAATTACACAGAAGACAAACACTTTGAGCCCTGAAGATGATCTCAATAAAGATAGAAATGTTGGCACGATAAAAAAAAAGTTTTTCTGAAACCTACATCACACCAGACCGCATGTCACGATTTCTAAATAAATATCGATTAACGGTCACTAATCACCACACGTTTCTTACATAAAAAGATTACTTAATTAAAAGAAGTAATTTGGTCAATAGACCACTAAATATAATGGATTTATTGATAAACACCCCTTCTACAAGTCCCGAACTGCGACTGTACTCTTGTCTCATACATTTTCAAAAAATAAAAAAAATAGACAAATCTTGCAGCATTATTCAAAACCTGTTTTCTTCTTGATGGTCCGAGATCCAATATGCAGCTTCAGCTAGCACAGATTCCTCGGCTAAAGTTAACTCGCTTCTGCAAATTGTACACTGGCTTCCAGAAATAGTACGGTTTCTAAGCGAAAAAAATTATTTATAAAGCATAAACCTTTTTAAAATTCAAAAGATAATGGTTAAAATGTAGTATTAATTGTATTATTAGATTTTATAATAGATTACTAAACAAATTGGAGTTAATTTATGGAAATATATATTTTATATAAATTCTGATGCATTCTGTTGATTTTCCTACCTATAAATAACTTTGCGTTGAAGGGAGGAATGATTTTCTTTCCTCTTTAATCTCAATACATTAATATAATGAAGCTTTGCGATGAACATTAATTTGATTACATAAAACTTCAATTTGGTTTAAGCACTTTATAAAATTGGTAAAATATTTGGTACGGAAAGAACAAAAACGAATTATGTCAAAGTATGTTAATTTAATTTATGAATAATCAGAACCACGGGTATATCATAATTTACTGGTTGGTTGAATATCAGCCAATTGGAAAAAAATTAAAGTGAAAATTGTGGATGGATTATTTGTTTGAAAACGTCGCAAATGTTTTCCACTTTTGTAAATCAAAATGATTTATTGTGAAAACGTTACTAATTGTTGTTGAGAGTTATATCAATGGATGTTTTATAATAAGCGTACAATAAAAATCGAGCTCATAACAATAAGGTCAATTTAAGAGGGCCCGAAGCCACAATGTTCCCATGGAATAATGAGATGGACATTTTTCTTCTCTTTTATTCTTCGGGAAAACAACGACGACGACGTCCCGGCCCCTCTTGAGTTTTATTTAATCAAATAAGTTTTTTACGACTCAAAAATCTTTATAAGAATTTATCGGGTTTTCAGGTTTTATAGCCGGAATTAAGATAAATACAAGCAATAAATATAGGTAAATATTAACAGAGGTCAATAATTGCCTAACCCTCGAATAGATACAGACCGACACTAATGGCCTGCATTACCGTGACCGGTTCTGCAATAATAACCAAGGGCCGATTACTTCATCCGCAACGAAGTAGTCCTATTAATTCCTATTATTGTATCTAGTAAATTGAATTGTCAAATTGATCAATGACCAGAGAATTAATACAACCTCCGTCCTGATACAACTATACAATAAATAATTAACTATGTGTAAAATACTGTTTAATTTACAATAACTTCATTAGATTTGACTCAATTTCTTCTAGGGAGACTAGATGATGTGTCCTATCCTTTGACAGTGATTAACCTACTCTAAATGACTCTTTTAAATAAATTTTAAAATATCAAACAGTAATGTAAGATAGATACATACTAAAATATAAAATATTGATTTATTTACTACCTATTTGCATAAATAGTTTTATGTTAAGAACAACAACATAAGGCATCGAAGCTACGATCAGACCACACGATCCCACCCATATTATACGTCGAGCGGATTTAAAAAGAACGATTGTTAATGCGATAAAAAGGAATGGAGAATCCGCTGGAAAGAAACAAACCCATCCGAATTATTAACAATTAAAAAAAGACATCGGTCTCTTACCTGCGGTGGCTGGGTTTATAAGGTTATAGGGGATGCAACGTAGGTGCCGGTTGTGAACAGCACATAATAACAGTCTGCAAAGAAAGAAATATGATATCCGCGACCTTGAGGCACGACATATCCGTTATGGAATATCTCAGAGTCATAAATATTTTTAAATGTACATAGATAGTTCTTTGTACCTTCATGTATGTGATCTGTGTTATATATTGAAATGAATGTATTTATTTGCGTGAATTAAGGGCTTATCCCCAATTACTCTGAACAATATTGAATACTCTGGGATAATGTGAATGAACTGTGGTGCGTGCATGGAATTATTAGCGTGAAATAAGTATTATTACTTCCATTATATTTCGTGGTCCGATTGACCAAATAACTTCTTTCATTTAATTCATTTTTATGTAAGGTATTGGTTGAAATGAAACGGAAAATGAAATTGAAAAATGGCAAAAATGTGGGAAAATTCGAAACGTAGGTTGAGATGGGGAATTGGTGTCCGAGTATCATCGAAGTCTCGATAGCTCAAGTGGATAGAGTTGCGGCGTATTGAGCCGAAGGTCGTGGGTTCGATTCCCGCTCGTGACACTGACTTTTTCATTTTAACCAATACCTTACATAAAGATTAATTAATTGAAAGTATTATTAATATTTTACTTAACTGGAATGACTTTAAAATATGGTTTTCAGCCTGGAAGTATAAGAAAGGGTAATAATAAATCTTATATATTTTTCTATTTTACGATAGAATATAATTGTGACCGAGCAACGTAAAAAAGTTGGGTAAAATATTTTTTTAGCACGATACACTACTCATATTCGTTTTTTAACTCCGAAAACTTCCTTTTTAATCAAATTTTTCGTCTTCGAAAATAAAAAAAATCAGAATAACCCTGAAACAACTCCTCCGATCTAAAAGGAACCTTACAGGGATTTAGAGATTGATAAACTATACGTAAAATCACAAATCTAACCTCCAGAATAAATAAAAACTCCAGATATTAAATTTATATGTTTCAGGAGTTTTATTTTTATTTCAACCATATTTTTCTTCCTTATAGAGTCATATGTTAACCCCTTAGGCCGAACGAATCAGCAAATGGTAATAATAAATACTAATCGCTGATTAAAATATAACAAATTGTCATTGGATGTTTGCCGTGCGGCCACGACACACTTCAATGCCTAGTCTAAAAATGAATACATTTGCCAAACGCGAATCATTCTAAAATGAGTACATTTTATATATTCAGGGAAGAAAGATTGTAAAATATTGTATTGCAATAATTGGCCTCTAAATCATTGTGATAAATTAAAACAAGCCATATCCGCATAAATCAACGATGGGAATTCACGACCCAATCGATTCTCGGGCTTGCGGGTTTTCTATACTCATTAAATCACCGAAAATTTATACGACTCGCGTTAATGCTGATCTTAACTCGTTTTTATATAACAAACATTTTTGCCGTGCAAATTATCAAACTATTTACAAGCATTTTACATTCTGATCGGCATTTATTAAACTCATTTATGAAAGAAGTAAACGAAGGATAAAAACCCTTGTATTAAGTCTTATCACGTGAAACTTACTTCAAGTTTTCCCTAGGCAAAATTCATATTTCTTTATTAAAATGCTGTTTCATTAGTTTCACAAAATAATTCAGTTTTTTTTGTAAGTTAATGTTTGTCAGATCACTCCCTGTAGTCTGTTGGATGATGAACCAACAATTTGATCGTTACCGATAATTTTGGTCTGCTGGGCGTGGTCTGTCCTCTCGCCATCTTCAACGCTAGGGTCTATTGGAAATAACCAAAGTACTCGATCATCATTCCGTAGACCACAAAGTGAAAGTCTTCCTGTTTTCTGTCGTGTTTTGTCAATACTGAGAAGTTCAGTCTTAGTTTACCACGTCAATTCCCATTGCCAGTCTATACGATGTTCAAACTTTTTGCTGTAACTCTGTTTACTTTTAAAATGAATACCTGGTTTGTCAAAAAAGTGAACATTTTTGGGTACATGTTTGACATTTAAAGTTTTTTCTGATCAATTACGGTCTACTTAAAGACTTAGTTCTAAACAATTAAGTTGTTAATTTTTGTTGATTAAACTAAACTCTTTTTTATACAGAAAGAAACTAGTCCTATGAAATTCCGAGCATGAGAATTTTTTTCAAATTATTTTCTTGAAATTTGTGAATAAAGTGTTCTTGTGTATCTTGATGTAATGTATGCATTTGCAACTCTTCCCTTACCTTGTTTGAAGACACTTGTCTTTTATGTATATTCTGTGTCAAAAACTACTTTCCAATCCAAAATATTGTCTAGCGTTCCCAACTGCAAGAGGAATCGATTTTTATGGCGTGAATGGAAAACACCAGCTCTATCAGAAAATCGACTCTACCGAAAAATTCTATTTTTCTAGTCCTAATTTTTAGCATCAATGTGCTCAAGCGCCCGGAGTTAGTCTGGGGCTTCCGCAGGCGCACGAAGTTAGCGCGTTCGTTTCACAATTCTTCAAAACTATTCATCATATTGAATAGTTGAGTTTATAGTGTACTAAGGCAAATAAAACGACTAAATGACCTTGGAAATTAGTTATATACGTATAGTATATATATAAATATATATATAGTTATATAAATATTAAAAAACAGCATTTCATCTTAATGTTAAAAAAACAACCATTTCCTCGAGGCACCTGTAAGCAACGTTATTTGGCTCAGCATTTTGGCTATTTAGTAAACATGTAGATACATGAAAACGTATTACACGCTATTTACATTCATTATACGACAACACACCAAAAATATAATTTTCACAAACACGTTTCTCTTTTCTCGGTACAACAATTCGCAAGATCGCGAGTTAGAAGGAATGATGCAGTAAGATTTGACCAATAAATGAAAGCTACTGGAGGTGATTTTGTACAAAGAATGAGGACAGTACATTCCATAGACGATGGAGAACCGGTCAAAACATTTATTTATTCATTTATAAACGGATACTCTCCTTATACCAAATTATATAAATATATGTTATTTATAACATAAAAAGAGCTCATCATACTAAAAATATTTATATTAAATTCACTAATTTCGTGGTCCGCTTGACCAATTAATATATTACAATTAATTAAGGTTTTTAGTTGAGATAAAAAAGTCAATGGCACGAGCAGGATTCGAACCCACGATCTTCGGATTGATACGCCGCTGCTCTACCACTTGAGCTATCGTGACGTCGATCCACTAGTCACCAACCTCCCATCTCAACCACACCTTTNTAATTTCGTGGTCCGCTTGACCAATTAATATATTACAATTAATTAAGGTTTTTAGTTGAGATAAAAAAGTCAATGGCACGAGCGGGATTCGAACCCGACTTCATTTGTCGCCGATAATCCAATCAACATTTGAAAAATGGCAAAAAAGAGGGGAAAATTCGAAAGGTTGTAGGTTGAGATGGGGAGTTGGTGTCCGAGTGGATCGAGGTCACGATAGCTCAAGTGGTAGAGCAGCGGCGTATCTAGCCGAAAATCGTGGTTCGAATCCCGCTCGTGCCATTGACTTTTTTTATCTCAACTAAAAATCTTAATTAATTGTAATATTTATATTAATAATCAATATTAACATAATGTGGTGTTATTTGCAATAATATTCAAGTAGATAGAAAATAAAGAAATTTTTTTAACGTAAATTATGTACCTATATTGTCAAGATTTGTTTAGCAAATTGTGAAGTTGGTTCAGAAAAATATTAAGAGAGGAATTAAATAATTGCAAGCGAGGGATGACATTTGCGGAGCAAATTATTCTGTCTAGCGGTGAGTTTTTGCCATGGTTAGTATTGTGGCGTGGAATATAGAAGGTCATATTTTATCTAAGCTGATAAAGAGTAGTTGAGAAGTTAATGTAATTTTAAAAAGAGCTAGTAAGTCGAAGTGTAATCTTCGTGTTTTTAAAGGGGTCAAGTTTAACTTTGAATAATAGATTCATTTATATTTTAGTGGTCAATTGACCAAGTCACTTCTTTCAAATAATTATTCTTTTTATGTAAGGTTTTGGTTGAGATAAAAAAAGTAAGTGTCACGAGATTCGAACCCTCGACCTTCAGCTAAATGCGCCGCTGCTCTACCACTTGAGCTATCTCGACTTCGATCCACTCGAACACCAACTCTCCATCTCAACGTACCAAAACCTTACATACAAAATAATATTTAAATAAAAGAAGTAACATGGTCAATTGACCACTAAAACATAAATGAATCTATTATTTAAAGTTAATCTTGATTTATTTAGAAATCGTGAGATGCGGTCTGGTATGATGTAGGTTTCAGAAAAACATTTTCTTTATCGTGCCAATGTTTCGATCTTTATTGAGATCATCTTCAGGGCTCAAAGTGCCACTCTCGACACGACCCGCAAGAATGGTACAATTACACAGAAGACAAACACTTTGAGCCCTGAAGATGATCTCAATAAAGATCGAAACGTTGGCACGATAAAGAAAATGTTTTTCTGAAACCTACATCACACCAGACCGCATCTCACGATTTCTAAATAAATATCGATTAACGGTCACTAATCACCACACGTTAATCTTGATCGCATTAAAAACACGCAGATTTAGAAGTTTAAAATAGGAAGGAAAAAATAACAAAAGGGTCTGTACAGATGTAACTGAAATGAAACCCTAAAGGTCTCTATGGCAATTGGCCGTTTAATTTTGCATTTGACCGATGTGAATAAATTAAATCGGGTTGGTCCGAGTTGTTTGCATGTACTATATTTGTTGATTTTGAAGTGGTTAACGGCAGAATAATTAGCCTGACCGAATGATATATTTTGTGCTACGGGAATGCCGAACATTCAACCCCCCTACACAACGAGTCGGGTATATTTTAGAAATCATTAAAAAATCGAGAGTTTGATTGTATGTAGTTTATATCTAGTTTAGAAGCCGGATGCGTTAGATGCTGAAATGATCCATCTGTCGGTAGTCGAGGGAGGCAAACCACGGAGGCCGGGACAACACCGAGGCCACCCGCGGTAAGTATAATCCCAATATTGATTTTAGTGACCATTACTATGAATGTATAATGCTCAAACGATGGTACAAGGCCTGTTTCCCACGGGTTTGCCTAAAATTTAATCAGTTATAGAAGTTTAGAGAACATTATCGTTTCTCGTAATCCAACATTAGATTTACATGTAAACAACCAGTTTAATTATTTGCAACCACTGTTAAACTGTAATAAGGGAGTTGTTTATTTATGAATAAACACTAGGAGGAAAACTATTGTTAAATAAATAATGAATCTCTGGGAATGTTGGACTTTTAATAACTCCTTCGAACAACTGGTACATTGACAATTAAAAAAAAAAAAAAAAATTGGGGTGTGTGCCTTAAGCCAAGACTTTAACCGATTACTGCAGTGTTATTACAGATTTATAATTAACAAGTTTATTCTTTTTGTTTAAACGGAAAATTGATAGATCTATGAAATAAATAAAAAGTTCACCTATGACTGAGAGGTTGTATCTGAAACTTCGCGTCGGGGTGTTCCTGAAGTCGACCCTGCACCTGTAAGTCCCTTGGTCGTGCCTGCGGATGTCTTTTAGGATGAGCGTCGCTGGTTCTCGGCCCGTCCTGAAATACGCCCTGGGTCCGAAAACCTGCGGGGCAGACCAATGCCTTCCTTCCACAAGAGGCTTTCCCCTTACGTCAAAGCTGAAAACAAAGTAAACAAACATTACTGTCAGAATATTATAAATGTATTATTTAAATAAAGGCACCACGATTGAAACGACACGTGTATGTCTGTAATTAAACCAAGCCGATTTTTTTAACACATCAAATAACTTGCTAAGGAAGAACAAATATTTTTACTTAAATGTTTTATCCCTAAATGCACCGTGTCTGCCATATTAGCCGGGAAGGCGAGGAGTAAGAAATTCCAGCGGCGATTGTAGGAATCGAACTCACAACCGCTGGTGTCTTCGAGCTTAGAGTCTGACGCTCCAACCAATCAATCCGCTAGTGATTATTAAAAAAAATCACCATTTCAGGTTATTTTATTTTTTTAAAGCTTGCTGTAAGTTTTGCTACATCTTAGAATGGGTTACTAAGACTCAGCCTCTTAACAACCTCGTGTACCTCGACCAATATTGGTCTATTGTGGTATGTTCATCATTATCTAGAGCTCGTTGTTAAGCGTTTTACCCAATTCCAATGCCTCATGGGCTCCCTTGTGCATCTTTCAGGGCTTTGATTTTTCCTCGGCCAGGAGGAATCTCAACCTGCAGAGGCCTTCGCACCAACTCAGGACAAGCTTGTGTACTCCCCTGGAATTCCTACTGAAACGAGTTCTTACTCTTGCCCATTGTTGACGGATCTACGATTTTGGCAATTTGGTATGATACCAATCATCCTGGTGTGTCCAGCCTCTAGATAATAATGCTAATATCTGTACTTGGCTGATAGAACGACACAGCGATGACAGACAATGACCAGCAACTACCAAATTCCAGATTCATCGTCAGACCGTACAAACAAATGGAACAATTTGGTATGCTGAGAAAGGGTTTTGGGCCTATGAGTGATTTGAATGAATTTTTTTTGGCCGATTTAATCCCCTCTTCATTGTTGCTCCTGGTAGCCAAACAAGGGTGATTATGTTATTTTCTTCAATGTTTGACGTGCCCTTAAAGCAATCCCAAGTTTTGGACTTTATTACTGATATGGTAGTCGAATTCAGCGCCGCCTGGCGTTCGAGTTCACCGCTATTCTTTTATTGACAATGCCCATTCTTTTGATCTCTATGGAACAGTGTTCATTAGCCACAGTCGGGGCGTCGGTTGCCGCAACGGTCACTGTAACGTAATGGTCCCGGGTTCGAATCCAGCGGCCCTGCATTGGAACTCGACATACTTACAAATGGGCTTTTTCTTCAAAAACACCGGCACCCTGAGGGTTTATATGTTGCGAACCCTCGTAAAAAAAAATTCTCTACCTGAAAGTCACATATTGTCAAGGGGTTGTCGATGCAAGCTCTGAGTTTTACAAGTTGCAAGAAGATGACCTAGTTGCCTTTAGTGGTGCCCAGACAGCTGGTAGATGTCAATTTTTCACTGGGACAGTCTAGGTTCTTAATCCACGGTCTTCGCCTGATATACAGTGGCCTTAGGCTTAAATTCTAGAACTTTATTTATTTCCATAGACACCAGCTCCCGATCTTTACTTAGCCATATGTATACAAGATATCAGCATTAACTGGGATCCCAGGTAAACCTCGTTTCATTTTCAAAGAAATGAATCAGTAAAACGCCCGTTAATTTATTATTATTCATAGTAGTTGCCGAACTGCTCAGCTACCCACTAAAACCGATTTTCAATATTTCAAGTAGATCCTTATTTTGACTCGACTGAAAAAACATGAATTCCTAATTAAAATGTAACGTTTTTTTAAAAATAATGTTTAAATTAGAAAAAATAAACAAACTCACGCAGAAATTCATTTGATTTCCTAGATAAACTATTTCGAAAATTAATTTTTCAACGATTATCGATTTTTAGCTGGATATTTTTAGTTATGTTTTCAGGAGACATAAAAAGACTTGTGTACTTGGAACTTGAAAGATAAACGAAGGATGTTTACATTTTCCTCATAAATTTTCTAAAATAAAACACGTTCATTTCCGAAAGCTAAAGAAACGCAAAAGACAATTAATTAAATGAAAAATATACAAATTATATCAAAATTCTTAAAAATTACTTCTAAGATAACTTGTATAGAGTTTTTACACCGTTCTTAGACAGACCTTTGTTTGCTTCCTCTTTTAAGTAAGGATAAGTCCCTCATTAAAACAACACACCAAGTAACTAAACGTATAATTTCAACCAGTTGCTTATTTTCTATAAAAATGAAACTCCTTTGATAAATATTTACAAGTTGGAGTCAGTGAAAAAGAAAAGCGACGAGGAGCAGAGGGGGGGCTGTTACGAGGATGATTATGAATTGTTAATACTGGTGAAAAGCCTTAGCCATGCATGAGAAACAGTTTTTGTGTGAGTTAGGGATTTGCATGCGGAGCTCGATGTCCCGACAATCTTCATTATACATTGCCGAAAAAAATGTTACAAAAAAAATGAAACGAGTTATTAAGCTACACGAATGAATTATGTATTAACAAAATTAAGTTTCCGGCCAGCCCCCTGGTCGTTTTTCTTCCTATTCTATATATCGACTTTTCGATTTGGTTTCTTACGATACATGTGACATATCCAATATTAAAAATGAATATAAAAATCACATTATTTCTTAAAGAGAAAGTGGAAAATTTGTTTTTCCTGTTTGCACAGGACACAGATTAGTTTAAAAAAATTCTGTTAATTTTCTTTCAATCATATTCTGTTGAAACCATCCAAATAATGTAGGGAATACATAATCCATGTTAAGCAACAGAAAAGTTAGTAGAATTATTAAGGTTAATAATAATAACCCTCCAGAATTTTTAACATAAGATCTTCTTTTATCCTTACAATAGTGAGTCTTTTAAAGTCTTAAAGGCAGACAAGACCAAAAAATAAAAGCCAAACTTTTCAAGATTTTGTGCATCTAACGATGCTAAACCAAAATCGGAACACGTGAAGTATTTTTTTAAAATTATTGAAATTAGTTTTCATTTATTTGATAGAAGCTAGAGTTTCAACAAGACATTTTCATATACTTTTTACTCTTTAAAATATTTTTCTTTGAACTCTTTTTGAATTTTGAATTGAAGCAGAAAAGGAAACAAAATAAAACAAAAAATCAGGCTTTTGTTTAATGTTAGTTTAATGGTGTTTGTTTTAATCCGAAGAATGGAACCATTCATTTTTAATTATTGAATTTAGATTTTATAACTTTGGAAAAAATGAGTTTGTAAAGGATTAACATTTTGGACATTTTCAAATTATTTTTACTTCTATTCCCTTCGAAATATATTTTCTTTTACGTCTCTGAATTTTTCATGGATATTTAATCAAAATAAAACGAATTCGTTTTATTTATTTGAAAATTTCTAGAATCCTTCAGTTCTACCTTGAGCTTTCTCGTATTGTACAATTTTCTTTTGGGTTTTGTGCTTGATATTTGTACTTTTATAGCGACCTTTTGGCGTTTGCATTTTTTATTCGCTCTAATTCTAATTTTTGGAAAACTTTAGAACAGAATTTACCCTGTTCGATTCTGCGAAAATCAATGACCAGCTTCTTGGAAGAATATAGCGTACTGCGTAAAATTGCTTGAAAATGCGGCATAAAATGTTCTCAAAAACTTTCTAACGATGTTCTACCATGATAATTGTTATTTATTGTCGAAACTACCGATGAGAGGTCAAGATTCAATGAAAACCTCCTATTGACATCTTTCCAGCGCGATTTTTTACTTTTTTTCAGTTTTTTTTTGCCTTTCCTGAAAAATCAAGTTTTCTCGAGTAAAAGTGTCCTTTCCTCAAAATTTTAGCGTAGTTAATGAAAATTTAAAATCGTTAAGTAGATGATTTAGAACAAAAATCGCTAAGAAATTGTAAAAATTATGTGCAATGATGAAAAGAGTTTAAAGTAAAAAAAAATTGTCTTATCTTTTCTACCACCATTCTGCCAAATTAAAACGACTTAGTTCATTAACTAATGAAAATTTTGTTATGCATAACAATAAGGCATATATTCACAAATACCCATGTAAAAGTTTAGTAAAATTGATTCAATCATTTTTAGGAAAAGAGCAAAAATGTTGTGGGTTTTTTTTATCATGAAGAACAGGTCCTTAAAGCAATTAAAAAAATGTAATGATTGTCCTTTTTATTTGCTTAAAAACTTCGTCAACGTTTTCTACCCCTAGTGGTGTTATTTCTAAAAAAAATCCAAGTAATTTTAAATTATTCTATTTAGCTTTTTTCGTTTGGGGAAGACGAAAACAAAGAGTATCAACATTTTTGTCATTTTCGTATTCTTATGTTTTCAAAATATTTTTTATTTAAATATTAAAAAGTTGAAACTACGAAAGTAAAAATACTAACTTTAGTAAAAAATAAGAATCGTTCGTTCTGCATTAAAAAAGGTCAATGAAATGTCATTCAAATTGTGGTTTTTTACAAAAAAAAAAAGTGAAAGTTTTGGTTGGTGTTGCCTACCTAGTAAAAATGTATGCGTTTGTAAAGAAATTTTTCCGAAACGAATACTATCTCAAACTAAACAAACAAAGTTACACCTTTTAATATATTTAAAAAAATATTTTAACGCTTAAAAAGCCGCACACTCTGATGCAAAATGTGTAACATGTGCAACGTCAACACTTTTTAAATGCGAACTGTGCTTTCTGTTGGTACGTTATTCCCTTTAAAGAATGTGATTCTGTCTCGCTTCTTATAATAAATATGCTGCATTTTTTTCTCAAGGATCCACAAGTCCCGTGATTGATGAGTCCAAACATACAAACATAATGGACTGTTTTGTAAGAATGAAAGAAAGAGTTGAAACTGTTTTGATGCGTATCATTTCAGAACATTATGCACAACGCCATGAATGTCGCAGAGAAACTACTTCCCCCCCCTCAAAACTCACGTACCGTCGGGCTAAAGTATTCTCAAAACTTAATGTTTAATTTATAAAGTTGTTTAAATAAAAGTGAATTAAATCAGAAATAAAGGCGCTGCCTGCTTGACTGTTTATCATGGTAATAGCAAATAGCATTTCTTAAAGATCAACTTTTAGACAAAGAATCGTATTGAATAATATTAACTAAAGATTAAAATTTTAATCAGGCTTAATTAATAACTTTTATTTTAATTATTCATTCAATAATCTAACCATTTTATTACAATATTAACATTTCGTTGTTTATGACCTTTCTGGTTTATCTTCGCTTGTCTTTTTTCTGTCAGACGTATTTTTAACAGTCATAATTTTACGACCTTATAAATTCCTTTCATTTCTTCAATTCAACCAACATGATTAATTATTAGTAATAATTACAATTTGTATAGTCAGATTTGCTTATAGTTATACAATCTTTGGGGTTGTTTTTTTATCCTATATACTAAAAATTCGGATTGAATTTGGATTTGTATAGGCTCAAGGGTACGTACATATATGTACAAATATGTGCCGAATTGGCTTCTCGCAGTCCCCCGGCAATTCCAGCTTTTGCTATTTACAATATATTGACTCGAGAACCACCCACCCCGATTGTTGGCAGACCTCAGTCTTACCGTCCAGACACCGAGGTTAGGCTCCGGGGTGGGAGCTGTCAACGGCCAGGTCAATTCAGCATCCAATGCATGCAGTTCCAAACCCATTCATAATCATGTTCATTGTTTTTTTTTCTGTTTTCTTCGAGGGTTTGTAACAGCAGAGTTTATATCAGCCCTCGAAATGCCGGTGTTTTTGAAAAAAAAGCCAATTTGTAAGTATGTCGGGTTCGAATGCAGTGCCGCTGGATTCGAACCCGGGACTTTTACCTTACAGTGACGAGCGCCGTGTCAACGCCTAAACCGTTGCGGCCACCAACGCCCCTCTCATTGTTAAATACATTTTCTTCTATTTACATACTATTCATTCAATTAAGGTGATGGAGTACTGGATATTCCTCCATTACCCTTTGCACATATTATAGAACTAACTTAATTGAAGGTCGATGAGGTAAAGGATATTCCGCCATCAATCCTGTCACATCACACTTTCACGCTAATAAATAAATTCACTCTCAACACAATGTAAGTATACACAAAAATTATTATTTATACAATAGAACAACCCAGTTTCTTCCACGAATCGGAACAGGGGACCCAAATACTCGCTGCCGGGCTCAAGCACAATTCTCAAATCGGGTGGGGGGGGGTAACCTTCAATTAGGTGGGACACATCGAGCACCCTTTCTCTGCATGCCGGACACATACGCGGGCTTCGGCCCAAAAGTAAATTTCCGTGCTATAAACTAAAAAAAATATGTCATTATCTATTTATATATTTATTGATAAACAGCCATCTACGTAAAACAGGATTTTTATTAGTTCTTCTAAATAGTCGCAGGCTAACTGTAAGTTATGTGGAAGTATGACAGGGCCTTAACCGACTCGCGGGACCAAGCAATCCATAATAACAGACAATATTGAATATTGTAGGAACTAATGGACTTGTGACATTGGTAATATTTCAAGTTCCGAAGCCCGATGTTTTTTGTTGGTTGTTTTTCGTCAAATTAAAAAAACAAGCCTTGGAGAACTTGATCGTCCATCACGCTGAGTCATTATTTCGCCATAATCCAGACTTTTTTTTAACTTTTTCAAAAAGTTCATTATTGATTTCCTACGGTGATAATGCGATGTGTAAGGAAGGTTTTTATTTCTTTTAAATAGCTTTTATGTTATTTTGAACAATTTGCTATGAATGTAATTAATTAGAACCGGAGGTATAAATATAAATTTTTATGAATTGTTATCGATTTCATCCTTTTTTCTCTTTGACAATGACATAAAATATAAGTATGTTAACATTGCCTAAACTTAAAGAAGTTTACCTTTCGAACTCATTTGAATAAAATACAAAGGAATTATGAACTTGTAAGTGGAAAACGGGGAAGCTTAAACGAAAAGTTGGCCATCGAATCCAGGAAAAATGTATTTTTGTGCTATAACAATTTTAAATTAAGGGTGTTAAAGGGTGCATAAAACGAACCTAGATTGTTTTTTATTTTTTGTCAAAAACATTTTTTCTTGTACATTTACCAATTGTTATACCACACTTGACTTCGAGGGGATTTTTTTGGGAAGAAACAAAGTTGATAATCGTTTTGCGCACCCCAAAAAATCTCTAAGTATGAATTTGATTGAAAATCAAACTAAAACATTTCTCAGAATTAAAAAAAATACAACATTTGACAACGTTTTGTTGACTTCATCTTTATTTTTCTCACTTATAATGGCATAAAATCTAAACGTTTTCGTAGTGATAGATAGCACATTCAACTTTTAAAAGGTTATAATAACTAATTATTCAGAAATCGTGAGATGCGGTATGGTGTGATGTAGGTTTCAGAAAAACATTTTCTTTATCGTGCCAACGTTTCGATCTTTATTGAGCACTGAAGATGATCTCAATAAAGATCGAAACGTTGGCACGATAAAGAAAATGTTTTTCTGAANCATCTTAAAAGTAAATTAGAAGACTGACAAACAAACAACCCTTCAAGAAAGTGGGGTACGAACAGCTCAAATAAACGCCCCGTGTGTCAGGGCTGATGCGATACTTGGGTACCACTCACCGCCTGGCGTTTTCAAAACCGACGCGTTGGGTCGTCTCCGCCACCGACCGACTCGGTTTGAAAACCGACAGGCGGTTACGACCGCTACGTCTGTCAGGTTAATGCAACAACAATGAACGACTCACCGCCTCGATTTTTCTCGCGATAAACGCTTCGGTCAAAACCGCTCCGTGCGTCATCGCCCTTATCCTACCAGGCACCGAGGTTCGGCTCGTGTGGGAGAGGGGTTGCTGTCAACAGCCAGATCTATGCAGAACCAACGCATGCAGTTCCAACCAGTTTCAAACCCATTGATAATCACGTTCATTCTTAAATTCACTCTTATTTACATTCATTCATTCAATTAGGGTGATGGAGTTCTTCCATCGACACTCTCACAGCACTCATTCACTCTAAACACAAGGTAGGTATAAACAACTAATATTACTATACAGGGTGTATCAACTTCTATAGTCCACCCATTTAATTCGGAAACGATTAACTTTAGCAAAAATCATCTTATAAAAAACCCCAATTTAATTTTGGCGAGAAATCTCGTGGTCGTAACAGATGTAATATAACTTTCTCATCTAGTTGGGAAATAACACTAACTTTGTTATTTTAAATGAGAATCCCATATTTTTATTATAAGATTCGATTCTAAAGCGTATTTTTATGCCACTTTGACTGAAAGAATAGTTTTGATAGGATCGACCATTTCTAAGTTAAGCCCGACGGAAGACGCGTGAGGGCGAATGTTTTTTGTAACAACAAGATTGCCCTCTCCGTTTATTTCGAAAACGATTAGCATTAGTAAGTTTTGTCACAAATGGAAACTAAGGCTGAATACTACAAAAATTGAGTTCATTCGATTCACAAAACGCTATCCTAAATTCAAGGAATCTATAAGAATTGATGACTCAAATAATACTTGTAGTAATAGTGTTCAATACCTTGGTTTATACCTCTATCACAAAACTTAACTTTGGTGTGAACATGCGCAAAAAGTTAATTAAGGTTTTAAGTTGAGATAAAAAAAGTCAATGGCATGAGCGAGATTCGAACCCACGACCTTCGGCTTGATACGCCGCTACTCTACCACTTGAGTTATCGTGACTTCGATCCTCTCGGGCACTTCCCATCTCAACGCCACCTTTTGAATTTTCCCTCCTTTTTGCCATTTTTCAAATGTCGTGTAATCGGATTGGATTCTCGGCGACAAATGAAATGATACTTCCACAAAAGTTATGAATTTTTAAGTGGGACGTCTGACAATTGAAATAAAAACAAATTGCATGTGGCTAATACAGTCGAAAAATGTCAATATTTTGTTTGCTGTTCCTGTCATTCGTTTCTACATTGAATCTCTTACATGCTTGAGATCTGAGAAAATATACTGAAATCACTTTTATATATAAAATTTTTAAACACGTGACTGGTGCCTTCCTTTGCAAAATTAAATGTTTAAATTGCATCGAACTTTACTTTCTTTTAATGCGACAATTTTTCTTTGTATCATCGATTTGCCAAATAAAAAAATAATAAATAAATTACCTTGTCAGTTTAGACTTTTATTATTATTCATATGTTTAAACCGATAAACAATGAAATAAAAATCTAAAATATTATGTAATGTACGTGCTGCTTGCTAACAGTAGTAAGTATTAAATACTGTATAAACGTGAGAGTTAAATTTAAAAGATTTCGTCAAAAAGGACGTTTTTATTCAAGAGTGTAGTCGGTTTTGTTCGATCACGTGTTTAAATACATCGACGTACGTGTAAGGATTGGGAAGAGTTTGAGAGGAAAAATAAATAGAGAACAGGATAGAAGGAGGCCGAATGAAATGGATTTGATTGTAGAAGTGAAGCGTAAGAGGAGAGTAATATGTTGTTGCTATTCTTACAAAGGATCACTGGGAGGAATTGATAAATAAATTTGGGAACATTCCGTAAGAGCGGGCTTGAAAAACATTTGGGCTATTCGATTCAGCATCACAACCTCTTTCCACTGCTGTTCCGACTATTGATGCCTTTTGCGCTTCCAGAATAATATTACAAAAGGCTCTACTCTATTTAGAACAACATGTCCTTGTCTGTCTCACCCCCTCCTAGAGGACATGAAACTGTATCTTAGCGCCATTTCGCACGTTCCGACTCTTTTCAGTTTCACTTTTACGGTTACTGAACTTTGCACAATACAATACAATCAACGAGTTCCATTTCGGTGATTCTCCCCTGTTTGAATAAAACGCCGAATGAGTTACGCGGCTGAAGTAACCCCATTAAGGGCCGATTTCTTGTTTTCTTTTAGAACACAGTCCCACAAGACGAGAATGTTTTCATTTTACCTCATTTAAACGGTTGTGTACATAAAGACAAGCCCTTTTTTCCCAAAAATTACGCCATTTACTGAAATACGGCCCGTGCCATCTTTTCATTGTCCAATATGCAATTTAGCAATTCATTTCTCTTTTCAGCAAGTGCTGTCACAATTTTTTTCCAACTGTAACTTCCGTAAATATATCACTGGAAATGACAAAATTGAAATCAAAATATATAATTTTATGTATTGTTTTAAAAGTCTGAATTGTAGGGGAAAACCATCTTACACCCTCCACCTTAATTACATGACATCAACGATTGTGCTTTAGATAATCTTACAAGAGGTTACACTAACAAAGCAGTAAAGCTTTGCCTCATAGAAAAAATCAAATGAAAATTAATCAGTGAATGCGTACAACGTTTCCAAAATAAACCGATCTGCAAGACCATATTTAGGCCCTGAACCTATTCTTGGGATAACACAAACAAACACTCCTCCATCACAGAATCCAAAAAAGACAAAAGGAAAGTGGATAAACACAAAAGGTGCTAGACACAGTAAGTTATTGAAACAAACTTTACCAAGCCTTTAGCAAAATTACTTTTACCGTTAGAGAAGGCTCAACTCAGAGGCTACGACTATATACAATGACACATTCGTTCACAGCTGAATGCAGATTGGGTTATATCATTATTTACTTTACAAAACAATTGTAGGACATTAAATAAACGTAGTTTTTTTAAATAGTTTTATTTATCTTAACACAAAAAAACACCCAAAAAATTAAATTATTCCTTTATCATGATTATTAAAATAATAGAAAACAAACGAAAGTGGGCGGCAAGATGGAATGTCTGTAGAGATAGTATGAAAGAAATTAAGCCAGTTGTACATAAATGGTCAACTGAGAAACTTGAGAGAAAAGAACTTGTGATTCTCTCTAGATTGCGAATAGGTCATATCAGGCTAATCCATAATAGGCTTTTAATAGGCAACAACCTTCCAACTTGTCCTCGATGTATTTGAAGTGGAGAACGCATCATTTTGACAGTAAAACATATTTTGGTCGACTGTCCCACTTTACAACCCTTTAGGCAAAGGTTCAACCTTTCGAGTGATTTACAGGAGTTACTGGGTCCCCAGTGTTTCTTTCGAAGAGCACTTTTCAGCTTTCTCAAATTTATTGGAATTTATAATGAGATTTAGGCCTTTTCCCAAATTGTTATACCATTGAATGCCTGCTAATGTTTGAATGAGAGTTGCAAGATTTCTTTTTTGAGAAGTTTTTGAGGCTGCCGGAGCGGAAAAATGAAATGGAAGAAAATACAAATTGCGGGGTAATGAACTGGAATGCCTAAAATCGCAATTTAAATAAGAAAAATATCTCCCTCAAAAAAAAAAAAAAAAGTGTTATTGTGTTTTGTTTCTTATTATTGTTATGTAGAATTAGTTTATGTATCATATTTGAATGGAAGAATAAAAGGATAAGGATGAGCCTATACTCATGCTGAGACTGTTGCTAGTCTGACTCCATTACTATTATTATTATTATTATTAGCCATACCAGCCTATGGGAAATGTTTAAATTATGGAACAAAAATTCACAATTCTAATCAAAAAAGAAACAGAAATAAATTTTATATGTAATTTAAAATAGAATTTTTGCATACATTTGGCCTTCCAAATTAAGAATTTTAAAAAGAAAAAAAAGAAAGATTAAAGCTTGGATGGCAATAGGATAAATTAGTTTACAAGTGAATGTTTGGAGTCAGAGCTTTATAGCACTCAGAAGAGATATAGCTAACCTAAGATAGAACGTTTGGATGTTAGGGCGTGAAATGACCTTAGCCGTTAAAACGCCCTTAAAAATTAATAATAATAATAATAATAATAATAATAGAAAAGAAATTACCGTGTGCGAACGATAATATGATTGTGTCTTAGAAAGTCCTTTAATATTTTGTATGTCCTCCTTTGGCTTTCAAACTGCATCAGTCCTTCTGGGCATACTTCTCACAAGATTTCTGTACTGTTCTGGATCAATTAGGTCCCATTCAACGTGTGTTTTTTCCCAAAGTTGATCGAAGTTTGAAGCGTCTCCTGCAGCATCGGTTAAAGATTTTTTAGTTTTTCCCACAAGTGCTCAATTGGATTAAGGTTAGGAGACTGTGGGGGCCATTCCATGACATTAAGAACACGATCAGCAAACCACTCTTTGGTCAGCAATGGTTTCTTAACTTCCCGTCGCTCTTAATCCGGCCTCAGTAAACATCTCCGTTTGATTCAGCATTGACATCCATAATATCATTATCACGCGGCCTACGCTGAATTTGGACAGCATTGTCAACCTGTCCTGATCGAACGGAGCGCGTAGATACAACGCCTTTTGGCCTTGGAAAATTTTGTTTTATGACCACTCCTCTTCTTTTTAAAACAACTGTCGTAAATTCCGGAAGATCTTTCAGGTTTTGTTATCACCCCAATAATAACAATTTATATTTTTTTGAAATTTCACGATAATGAAGTCCTTCTTGTAGAGATTTTATTATTTGATCTTTCAAAAATGTTGAAAATGGCTTCATACTGTAATTAAACGGAATAGATCATAACCATTAAGGAAAGGAAATATTTTCAATATGTAAGAAAAATAACTAAATTGATGATACCTGATAACAAATTTGAGACGAATTATTGAATGGTTTTTTCGAAATTTGCAATGAAGTAACCCGAGTCACAAAACTGTTCACACGAACACTCGTAATAAACTGGCTCAATTGAAAAGCATAAACATAAATAAAGATTATTAGGGTGAATGTTTGTTTACCAACAGTTCAACGAACTCAATCCTATTGCTGTTGTCTAGATTAAAAAATACTGGATTTGCAAACTAGATATAATATAAAATTGTTTACTGATGTGAACAAATACGTGAGTCACTGTATATCGGTCACTGGCGTCTGAGAAAACACCTACACAACTAGAGTATATTTAACGATAACCTTATGTATAGGATACGAAATGATGAGGAAGACACTTCAAAGAGCTACTCATCCTTGAATCCGAGGCAACGGCTCAATGGATTCACATCTGGAATACAAAGAAAACCTGGGAAAAGAATTGCAGTGACGACAGAATCAGAAGAATGATCGAGACGATTGCACTCGACTAAGGAACTAGGAAAATACATAAGCCAGAAGACTGCAGTGCTAGAGGAACTACATCTCTCATTTCCTAGTACTCATCATCATCATCATCATATAATGCGTATTCGTATTGGGGGGAAGAGTATCGTGAAAAAAGGGCCAGAGGCGATTCCAGGCGGCGGGAATTGAACCCACGGGCCTAGAGTCTCTCACGCTTGGCAACAACCTAAACTTATGACAAAGGTACCTTTTTACACACAAAAGTATTCCTCCAATCCTGGGCTTTTTTTTTTTTTTTTTAATAAATCGAATTCTTTTCGCATTACTGCTCTACAACAATAAGAAAGAATAATTTCAATGAGTCGGATGGTTTTAGAGGAAATTGTACCAAAAGGTGAAAAAATACAAATTTTCAAAGAAGCGATATTCTGAGAGAGCTAGTCTTTTTGAAATTACCGCCCAATTGACGCGTGAAGAGTTTTGGAGAAAAGCGTAGCGAAAATCTCCGTGCGCATCCGCACTCATCCCATTGATTTCATGTGCATGTGCACTCCTTGCCCCAACTTTGGGCGCGTATTCACTCATCGCACTGATTTTGCATACGCACTTCCCGATAACGGAAATTGATGAGAGGTGAAAAAATATAATTTAAAGGAGAAGCAATTTTCTAATCAACCATGAATATTTTTCATTACCACCCAGTAAACGTCTCTTTCACTAGGACGTATAGAGGCGAGGTTTAAGTTTAAAGTGTCGTTTTTGATATAGTAAATATATAAAAGACCAGTGACTTCAAACAGCCTAAGAGATGGCGAATCGCTTGTTCATCAAGGCAAGACACACGAGAACACTTAATTCTCAACTTTCAAAAAATTATTTGAACCACTTCAAAACTTACGAATCTTAGGGACCAGTTTCGTTCTTTACGAAGCATTTTGTGGTTCAATTTCTAACAATGAATTACAATTAGTTTTTAACATTCGAGTACACAATTAAAAGGTCTGAGTGAAAGTGGGGTCTTCTTGCTTTCCCTCGCACTAAAATATCTGCCTTTCATTATGTGATTACTCTTGCCACTCCTTTTCCAGGCGCATGCTTTTTGTATAATCATGTACTTTGTCTTTACTCCATGTGGCTATAGTGATGCGAATGGAAAATCGTGAAAAGGTGGCTCCAGACATGCGGGTTTCGTCGAACGCCGAGCAAAAGTTCGCCGAATAACGACTAGTGGAGATGGGTGCTCGGTTATTCATGGAACAACAATATTCGGTGTTCGCCATGCTCGGCTAATTGTCGGTTTCCTTGTCCGCTTCAAAGTGCACAAAGCATCCACACATTCGGGGATCAACTATACTGTACGGATATCAACTGTAAACATCAATCAACACTGCTATTTATTTTTCAATAATAAACGATAGTATAGATGTACTAATAAAAGAACATCATAGCGTTGTTTCTGTCGGTTAGGAATGGATTGGCCCAACTAACAGTCTTGCAGTTTCTCGATCTGAACCAATAATTTGGAACAGTTCTTTTCCGAGTCACAAATATCCGAACAAGGTTTTGGATGCGTGGAAACGGATCGAAAGTAAGATGGGGCAACAGTACTTTGAGACTGACTGGTGACTGAGTTTGTAGCCATTGCAAAAACTGTAACCGCAGCTGCAGCAATTACAGTTTCACCGTTGTCCATCACGATTGGTAGTAAATTGAGGACTCGCACGGCTCTTGGCAAATACATATTCGCTGGACCGCAATTGGCTAGTTGTACAAACCCCGCATGTGTGAATGCCAAGACGAGCATCTCTCGAGATTTGGTAAATATTCGGAAGCAATCGGCGTTCGGCGAATACCGCATGTGCTTAAGACGAAATCTAGTCAGATTTTTTCGGAATCCACTTATTTTTGTATTGTTTTTTAAATTGTCGATCAAAAAATTTCTGCGATACATTTTCAATGCTTTCATCTCGTCAACAATTATTTCGGTTCATTTGTAATTTTGCTTAAAACAAGTGGGTTGTATCTGATGGCAAATATTGTATGTGAAAAGCACGTTTCAACATAATTGCAATAATTTTTGTCACGTCACACTCGAAATATGAAGGCCGGCGTGGTTCTAATGGAAAAAAAATCAATCGATTTTACAAATCCAGACCGTTGTTCGTTGATTGTCGCTTGATACGGTATTTAATGTAATTGACCGCTTCGTATTTAGGGCGGGATTTCATTTTAATCACACCTAGAGCCCTGATACGCTAAGGGTCAAATCCACCTTTACAAATGAAATTCACGTTAATTCTTTTTCATAATATTAGCCGCCAAAATGTATTGTTATACAAAACACACCTTTTATCCCATGTTATTAACATAAGGTAGGTTTAACGTATGTTAACATAGTTTAATATAATTGTTAATTATTCAGAAATCGTGAGATGCGGTCTGGTGTGATGTAGGTTTCAGAAAAACATTTTCTTTATCGTGCCAACGTTTCGATCTTTATGGAGATCATCTTCAGGGCCTGGGATTTACAAACATTGTTTACATTTAACAAATACATTTAGCATGTGGAAAAGTGGATTTATACAATGCAAAATATATTTTTCATATTCAATCAAAGTATTTCTACTCACTCAAAGTGTTTGTCTTCTGTGTAATTGTGCCATTCTTGCGTGTCCTGTTGAGAGTGCCAGTGAGATTTTGCTGTTTTATTGTTGTATTTTGTTAAAACAGCAAAATCTCACTGGCACTCTCAACACGACACGCAAGAAGAGCATAATTACACAGAAGACAAACATTTTGAGTGAGTAGAAATACTTTGATTGAATATAAAAAATATATTTTGCATTGTACAAATTCACTTTTACACATCTTAAGTGTATTTGTTAAATGTAAACAATGTTTGTAAATCCCAGGCCCTGAAGATGAACTCAATAAAGAACGAAACGTTGGCACGATAAAGAAAATGTTTTTTTGAAAGCTACATCATACCAGACGGCATCTCACGATTTCTGAATAATTATCGATTAACGGTCACTAATCACCACACATAATTGTTAATTTGACGATTTGTTAATCAGAATAGCTCTTCAATTTTGTGGTCCTCAAATATCGGAAGGAAGAAACAATTAACTTAATTTTATTGCAACGAACGTGTTAAGCCCAGGAAGAAAATACGTCAATGCACGTTATCAGTTTGTTACGATAATTGTCGTTTATATGATGCCCTACTCAAATGTCGGATGTGTATATTTTAAATAGAAAGTTGCCTAGGATGCTGAGCTAGGGACACCAATTTTAATGAGAATGTAAAAAATAAAGACAGTCCCCTCAGCAGTTTATAGACTTTTTTAAGTGTGACAAACGTTTATGGCTTAGAAAATTTTCCTTTAAGAAGTACTTCTAACTTAATCGTTTTAATAATTTTATTAATAACTTCAAAATATTTTAAAAAGAAAACCATAAAAAATTATCTTTTTTTAAATTTGGCCTAGCCTTTCGGCAATGGGCCATACATCTATTTATTATCTGTGAGACAGAACAGAGTGCGAACGCCGCGGGCAGCCGCCCAGGGAGCTGGTCACTGTTTGTTTTTCTTTTTTCCACCGGGTGTTTTAGAAGGATGTAGACAAAAACCATTTACAATTTTACACCTCACGGAAAAGTCCACATCCTCCCACAACCCGGGACTAAACGTGCCCATGTTTCCACCATACCGTGCCCAAACGACACCCCCAAGGCGACCGCCGTCACCGGAGAGGCACCTAATCCAATCCCAGGTGCTATTTAAATATTTTCTTTAAATGTCCAAGTCGTTTAAAATATAGCGTCTAAAACTTTCAAGTCACCTAACCTCAGATCTTGGACTATGTTAGTCGATAGAGCGACTCTTTTCGAAATTAGTGTTATAAAGCCTCTCCACCTTTGGAACACAGCATACATGCAAGAAGAGTATGGTCTGCATCGGCTCTACTGGACCCATCGCACACACAATATTCGCTGTTTATCCATCCCATCTTATAGAGGTGATGGGGTAACCTGCTATGATTAAGACGTAATCTACATATGTATGTGAAAAATCTCCTAGGTCGGTTTATGTTATTAAACCACGGTTTTGTTTGAAGGGACGCTTGGATACCTGCGTAATATTTGCCTTCGATTTGTTTGGAAAATTCGTACTCTCTTTGCTAGTTCTTTTTAACGATGTGTCTATTGTGAGAGCGAATATCCAGAGAAGATAACTGTAACTGTACCTTTTTAGTCAAGAGTTCTACCTCGTTGTTGAAAGGGTTAATGTCGTGTGCTTTAAACCACATAAAATGAATTTTCTTGGAGGAACTAGATAGAGTTATGTTGTGAATTAGTTGTTTTATTTCTACGATGGGGTCTTTGGGACAGTTAGAGTTTGAAGGCAATGAGAACACTAAGGCTGTCACAACATAGAATTGCCTTTTCCGGGACCTGACTTTCTATAAATTGAGCTCCACTCTAGAGCAATCGCTTCTGCTGAAAAAAAAACGAGGAAATCGAAGGTATAGTTTTATAAGGAGCCTGTAATTCGTATCCACGGCAAGCACCTCAACACTTATTCCGTTTTGAGGTCTGGATTTATCGATATATAAAACTAACGAGTCAGGGCTCTTCTCAGTTACAAAACAAACTTTCACTGATTCTGGGGCTTATCGTAAGTCTTTTATTATAATGGTATTGTTAGACTTATGAAAATCCGATGGCCAATGAGCCTGTATACTTACTAATCGACCGATTTTATTTAAACTGATTTCTTTGATTTGCATGTAGGTGCGGAGTAAGAGAGATCTATTTTTATAGGTGCGACTGTGGACATTAGAAGATAACAAGTAAAGTCTATTAAGGGATTCCGTAACTGGGTGTTCATTTTTCTTGAAACGGGAAGAAAGGAAATTTATAGCTAGTCGTTCTCTTCTTAAGTGAAGAGGCTCTACATTGGATTAAACTAAGCGTTTGTTGTAGTAGACTGCATTACTCCAATGCAATACCTCAAGCCTCAAAATTGAATACAATCCAGCCGTTTAAGGTGTGATTTCGCCGCATTATCATAGAAAAGATAACACAGATCCAAATGTGAAAGAAGCGAAGATTTAAAGATCAACAGGGTGTTATCCGGGTGGGCCATATTTTACCTTCGCCACGCACCTTAATATATTTAAAACTTGCTATCACTTTCCTTCCACGTATCTAATGTGTGACTATCACAAGAAATTTAGTCAACTAACTTACTGCCATAAGGACTTAGACGAATTTTATCCGATTGGGGAGTATTTCTCTTGCGACACACAAATATTGCTGCACTTTTTTCCTCTGAAATCGTCAGTCCCAGTTTTGAAGCCTAGCCGTCTTTCCGATTTTATTTTTTCAATATCTATAACAAATTCAAAAGAGTTCAAATAAAAAAGCAAGTAAAAAGACTATTTACAATAACATAATCAAAACATTTATATTTTTTATTATCTCTTCTTCCGAAGATATGAAAACCAAGTACAATAATTTCAAAATATACTTACACTGCTTGGTTCTTCTAGAAACATCACCATTAGGTGCATAAAAATTTGCAGAATCTTTTAAAATTATTTTATTTTATGTCTGCCCGTAGGACATTTTAAAAATTGTAACTTTTGCAATGTTCGAAAGAAGAAGTTTTCATAAAATTACTTTCTAATTTAGTTTTAGTTTTTTTAGTTGAGGTTAAAACCATGGAGGTCACGGGTTCATTAACTTATGTATTGAATAGGTCATTTATCGCCTCATCTCTGTCGTCTGTTGTGATAAAGAATTCTTAAGAAATGCAATTTCTAATCATTTGGCAGCAAACTTATCTTCTCAACGTCACGATTTTTTTAAACAAACTATGTGGGCATTTACTTTGGAACATTTTTATTTAATATTTAAATTAATTATACTTTCTATCTGTATTGGTTGAGAGCTAGTTCGGCTCAAAACGCCGCTATTCTAACCATCGTGACCTCTACTCTGACACCAACTACTCCCAACAACCTTTCGAATTTTCTCTCTTTTTGCCATACTTTCAAATATTATGTAATCAGCATTCGATCCTCGTCGACTTAGGAAGTCGTCACGGGAAGCTGTTAGCGACGTAAGTGCTTCTGTAATGATTATATTAATATATGTATTAATAGTAATAATTGACCGTATTAATTATTTTAATTAATTAAACTTGCCACTTGAGATATCACAGCTTTTCGTGGCCACTCATGACATAAAGGTTGTCGGCTGAGATGTGGAGTTGGTATCTGAGTGGATCGTGGATCCAAGCACGCTAGCTCAAATGGTTAAAGCATCGGCGTACTGAACCGAAGGTCTTGGGTTCGAATCCCGCTCCTACCTTTTTCATCTCAACCAAGAGTTTAGATAAAAAGTATAATTAATTTAAATAATTAATACGGTCAATTATGACTAGTAAATACATATATGTATTTCCATTTATCTTTTAAGACCGGAAAAATATACTTGTACAAAAAATCAAACACAAACTTCTGTTTTTATAGGAAAAAATAGATCTGAAGTTGGTGGGTTGCGAAAAAATTTTTTTCCACCTATCTATTGCTTCTTCGAAAACCTTGTTGTGTTTATGACTTCAACGCGGTGTATCAACTAAATTTCTTGAAAGAAACCATTTGGGCGTGGGCGTGATTCCGATTTACAGTTGATCGAGCTTTCGGCTCACTGTCTCGCTCACTTTATGAAAACGTATCTCATAAGTCTTATTCGGCGGTTGAGTTTTCATATGACAATCTCGGAGTTCCATAAAGCACCGGGAATTTGTTAATAAAACTTTTAAACAATTAAATGAAATATGGTAGAGTTTGTCGAGGAAACAATAAAGTGCGATTCGAGGGTGTTTCCGCCAACTTGAAAGTTTTTGGGTAATAAAACTCAATTTATTTAATCAACTGATAGCCGTTGCCATCAATATTATTTCAATGTTTTTTTATTAGGACCAGTATATTCAAAAACATATCAGAAAAAAATTCTGTTTGGGCACAAAGGCTCTCAAAATTAGCCAAGAATTTATTTATGTTATTAATTTATTAATATTTTC
Source organism: Cimex lectularius (assembly GCF_000648675.2). Taxonomy (NCBI): domain Eukaryota; kingdom Metazoa; phylum Arthropoda; class Insecta; order Hemiptera; family Cimicidae; genus Cimex; species Cimex lectularius. The sequence goes on from NW_019392733.1 coordinate 2,366,530, forward strand.
AGGAGGCATATTTTATTTCTATTTGAATTATTAATAAATCTTTTAAAGAACTAAAAATAAATTTTAGGAAATTAACAGAAAATAAGATAGATAAAACATTAAAATAAGGAGAACTTTTTTTCCGTGAATAGTATTCAAATAGCATTGAAAATTTTAGATAAAAAAATGATTTTATTTTATTTTTTTTTATTGGCCTTATGATCTTGCATATTAGCCATAGTACGAATTCTTGTGTGTTCAAATTGGGGGTTATCGGGAAAAAAGGGCCAGAGGCGACGGTGGGAATCGAACCCACGACCGCGGCGTGAGTGTCTCTCATGCTAACCACTCGGCTACCGCGGTCCCCAAAAATGAATTTATACAATGCTAGAAAATTTAGATAAAAAGAATGAATTTATACAACGCTAGAAAATTTTAGATAAAAAATGAATTTATACAATGCTAGAAAATTTTAGATAAAAAAATGAATTTATAAATGCTAGAAAATTTTAGATGAAAAGAAATTAATTTATAGAATGCTGCAAAATTTTAGATAAAAAAAAATGAATTTATACAATGCTAAATTTTTTTAGTCTCAATCAAAGTATTTGTACTCACTCAAAGTATTTGTTTTCTGTGTAGATGTGTCTTTCTTGTGGGTCGTGTTGAGTGTGCCAGTGAAATATTGATGTTTATGTTTATATACGTTGGATTTTGAAGGGGTGGGGAAGGAAATCGGGATAGAAAGACATTCTTATATGAGGAGTAAAAATACTTTGATTAAACCTAAAAGTTCTTTTGTATAAGTTCATATTAGTATCTGATACGTATTTGTATAATTTAAACAATTTTTAACAACCTGAAGGTGATCTCGATAAAGATCGAAAGGTTGGCAGGATAAAGAAATTGTTTCTCTAAAACCTACATCACACCTGACCGCATCTCAGGATCTCCGAATAGAGCGTAATATGTTTTTCGCATAAGAAAAGCAATCACCAACCATGGCATCAGTTAGGCCTGAAATTGTTTTTATTAACTTACTATGAAAATAATAATATAAAAAAATAGCAATAAGTTAGGCAAATAAAGAAAAATTTTTATGTGTGAAATTTCATGTCAAAACACTTTAATAAAAGAAAGATTATATCGCAAGAGGCAAAACGACGCACAATTTTCTACGTTTCCACATTTTCCGAGTGAAACTGCCCAGTTCACAATTCAATAAATCTAAAACTCGAAAACAGATGGCCCAGTTGGGAAGGGAGAATAGTGGGCGCCTGCTGCGCTCACAATGACATGGCTGTCAAATCTTCTCTAATTTCATAAGCTCTCTTTAAAGCTGTGAATCGCAAAACATTCCCATTTCAAATTTTCATCCCAGTTTCTTTCGACTAGAGACAGTATGAAATGTATTTTTTTAAACAAAATAAATTTTTCGATACATCCATAAGGAAATTGTTAACAAATAAAAGCAAATTTAAACTAAATATATTATAATAAAATTTGAACAATAAAGATATAATGAACGAAAGCTTGGCAATAAAACGATTTTCTTTTATATAGACCATCCTCTTATCTTTTTTTTATCCATTAAATATATTGGTTCTGAGAAAGCTGGACTTACTTTCCCATCCTTCAATCCAACTTTATCAATCGCTTCTTTTCTTCGTTAAATATAGTATTGCTTATTCAACTTGCCATATACTTTGTATTTTTATCTTGTCTTAACTATCTAAACTAACCGAAAATCGAATTTAATATAATGATAACACTGAGTCGTAAAATATGACTTTTGCGTTTTTGTAATGGTAAATTCAATTAAATTTGCAGATCATTTGCCAAAAATTATTAATAATCAATTAGTTGTTCCAATATCCGCCCTGTTGTGCGTAATTTGGTAAATTTCGTTTTGTAAGAACGTCTCACTTTTGATCAATGAACTTATCTATGAGTTTTCTGCAGTCTCATGTGAATTTTTTTTCTAACATAATGTAGTTTCGTCGGTACGGAATATGTACAAATATGAAAAAAAAACTGAATGAAAAATATTACTCTTTAAATTTTATTTCCAGGTTGACTATTTCTTGAGAAAATATTGTATAAATAAATGAAAAGTTTCGGCCTTAAATAGAAAACAGTACCCACATGAGATAATTTTGATTAAATATGAGAGAAAAACGTTTCCCTTCGCTAGATAGCATGGAAAATTCTATATGTTGAAAATTTTATCTTGTGTTTAAACACAATTTGTCACAGATTTTTTTTCCGTGCTGGCATTTCAGTACGATTTGAACTTGCAGGCTCAGCTATTATTTCCAACTGACGGCGTATAACATTCAGCCTCGTTTTATCCCGTTTAAAAATGGAAAAAAATTCAATTTTGCGCGCTGTACTCTTGAAATTATTGATTTTTATGTTAATTCCGAGTGCATCGAGATCCATCATCTGTCTAAGAATCCAATGCTTAATGGTTCTAACATTTCTTTAGTAACTGTTCTAACCAATGCTCTTTTGTATTTTATTTTGTATTGTAAATAAGAGTTCTGAAGATTTCTTATCATTTGTTTTTAGGACTCTTGTAAAAATGTGAATAAATAAGATTCTGTTCCTATCTCAAATCATACATTTGTGTTCAGGGAAGGCCATTCAGTCATTCAACAGTGCCACATTGTAGTAGAATCAATCCAGCTAAACTGTCTGACTGCATTCCTAATCAAGGCAAGCTTTCGATACAGTGTAGCACTCAATCACCCAGCTCAAATTTATCATCAGTCACCACTCAGTAAACTTTTTTGAACTGCCTTCTCAATCCATCGAAAATTATCAGTCATAAAACCAATTCAGTCATAAAACCGCAAAACCTTCAGAATCTCCCAATATCATATCAGCCTATTAGTTTCCTGCAATTACTTTATAAAATCCTTGAAAAAAAATTGAAATATTTATTTCCTTGAATGGTCCAATTTCATTCTGACCTATTTTGGTTCGGACAACATCACATTAACTGGGTAAAACATCATCCTCCTTTGAGAAAAGATTACTTCCCGCTGCTTTCCTAGATTTAAATCAAGTCTTCGAATATGTCATTCCATCAGAAGTATCCCGACCCTCAGCAAGACCCAGTGACCTTCAGAATCTAAAGGACCTTCTCGATCTAGCAGTTTATTCATTGTTTACTTTAAGGATTTTTATTGCCTACATACTATTTTTATTTTTGCCTACATAGTCTTGAAAATTGTGGCTTATTTATATGTACTGATTCAGATTTTCTTTGTCCTTCATTAGAGATCTAGACCATTTGGGACAGGCTGTTGTCAGCCGTAATATCTTTAAGTGTATAATGAGTTAGCGCTGTCCGCTTAAGTAATATGCAATGATGCAACAAATCTGTACTTAGTTTAGGCAAGACTTTCTTACCGAAAACTTTTTCCTGTCTCTGTTCTGAAATGCTGTTCCAAGAGATATAAGTTTTAACAATAACTAATATTTTATGGCAGTTTGAAATTTTTCAGAAGTGTTCTGGTTTTGCTGGTGACTCCCAGACTTTGTAGTGGCTTTCCGAAACCTACAGGATCATCTGTGTTTAGACGAACGGTTCAAAAAACAGAGGAGTTCAAAGAAACCAAATCCTAACAAATAACCTTAACCTTTTTTCAAATCTATTATAACACTGTTTTTTTCCTAGCAACCAATGCCGTCCGATATTGAGACTTTACATCGACAAAATACTTACTTGGTACCCCAACAGTCGACCATAAAGAATAGAACTAAACAGATACAACTAATCATGACGTATGGAACTGAAATATGAGGTTCAACCAAGCGTTCCTACCACCAGAAAGTCCAGCCACTCCAATCAAACATATATCGTCCAAGCCCCATATTTCATATGCCGTCATATTATCTACACAGACAATCAGATCCCATTTAATCTTTTACCCCCATTCCACCGTCCAGTACGACTCCTTCCATCTTAAACCCTTTTCGATAATATTCCAAGACGCTAAGGACCTTGGGATTTCTTCGCTAGTGAGGAAACTGCATAATTTTAAGATAGGAGTGTGACCAGTGTTGGGCAAAAATTAGTCATGTCTAATGATTAATGATTGATCAATCAGACCGTTAGTCATGATTGGTAGTAAATGACTAATTTAGTCATTAGTCACCATATGTGATTGATGGATAAATTAGGCATGACTAGTAATTAAATACGAGGCATGACTAATTTAGTCACAATATAGTTAGTCATGACTAAATTTCGATAAATCTTGTACAAATGTATGCTCAACTTCATCACTTTTAAAAAAATTTCTAACAAATTTATTTCATCAAAAGGAAAATACTTCAACACCTTATTTAACAAAAATCAATCATCCAATTATAAGTAAAACTATGTCGTTATGAAAAGCCAAAAAAATAATGACAATAATAATAATAAAACAAAAAAAAACCTAGAACAAGCTACGCTTAGAAAAGTAAATATGTTTACATAACCGATCAATGGAAAAAATATTTCTTTGAATTAAAATTTATTCCACTTGAAAGTAGAGATTTCTACATGGAAAATACACCATCAAGCGGTCTTGATTGTAATAAAATAGACATGTAGAATAATTATGTAACTTTGGTTTTCTTTTATGATAACACTTTTTGAAGTTTGGCCTTGAGAACGACTCTCATCTCAAAATTTTTATCCGGAGTCTGTTGGATTTTGGTAAGTTGGTCATCGTAGCTAGAGTTGGGCAAAATCTAACTAATTCAATCATGATTAAGAATTAGTTCGATTTTGCCCAACTCTGGATCTGCTTATCATCGCCGTTTCTTAAGACGCACAGAAGACAGAGTTGGGCAAAATCTAACTAATTCAATCATGAGGTATGACTAAATCATACAATGATTAATTTACTTATGACTAATTCAATCATGATTAAATTTCAATCAAAATTCTTAATCATGATTGAATTAGTTACATTTTGCCCAACTATGAGTGTGACTAATCGGATAATTGTTGAGCTGGCACTTGGTCACTTACGGCTTTAGACCATCTTCATTGAGAATCTGTACCAATACGGACTTGGTTGTAAAAGTAAATCAAAGAAAGAAAATAGAAAAATTTAATAATTGGGTCTAATAATAACATGGTACATAAGAATTGTCATAAATGATAAGATGTGGTTTCTGAAATGTAATATTATGATTTATAGTAATTATTATTTATTTGGTCATGTTATTTATTTATGAGGTTTAATAAATAAAATGTAAAGAAGTATGAAATGACAATATATACGAATATCATTGAAGGAGGGATTGTCAGGAGTGGATGCAAAATAATTCAATCTTCTAAATTAGATGCTTCAACGGGAAAACTTTGAGGCGAGTAATTTTATCGTGGAGGACGAATCAAGGAATTAATTAAATTCAGTGGGTTTTGTCTAGAGGAATGAAGTACGCCGCTCGGTAAAAACATAGCCAGAAGATGAGTACAGTTGTTAAGCCTGTCAAAGTTTTGGACAGATAGAAGTAGCGTCGAGTGCTCATAAAGATCCACGAGGGAAGACATTGTCTCAAAGTCACCCTCCCACCCCACAACTAACCTTACAGTCTTATGAATCTTTTATTTATTGGTCCTCCCCGAGTAGCACACTGGCAAAAGCCTGAAACACTGGCACCCAAAGATATATGCCCTCTTTTCCCAGCATTATCCCGGACCATCATTTCCTTCACCTGCCCTTACACAGAGAATTTAAATATTGATGTGACAGGTGCTCTTCAAACGTATGCTTTTACTGGTTTAATTAAGCCATACATATTTTACCATTACAAACATTATCATAGTATATTTAAAATAACTTTCATACGTCTTTGTAATATTTAAAATATTTTTAATATCGCGGATGTTTTCTGCACTGTAATGAAAAGAAGGAAAGGGAAATTGAGGGCTGACATAAATAAAAACTACTTAAATTTAAAAAAATTCTTTCCTTCCACAAAATGTAGGAGACGCAGGAGGCTTGAATGAAAAAATTAAATAATTATAATCAGGCCTGTAATAAAAAAAATTCGACTTTTTTTAAATTATACGAGTAGGATCTTTTAAATTCCACATTTTTCATTTCAATTGTAAAAAAAACCGTAACAGACCAGCTTATAGTCTGTTGTATATCGTTCATACCATTGAAAACTCCGTTAAATTTCCAATAAGGTGTGATCAATACTAAACTTGTAAACGTTCATGAAATAAGCGTTTTAATAGCTTAGTAAGAAAAACTTACTATGGTGATTCTAAACAACTATTTCCAAACCTAGAGACCATCAAATTTCAGAAAACGTACTCCATTTAATATTCTTTTTAGTGGTGTAACGTATACTATATTCCAGTTGGTAAATAAGTAAACACTTGCAGTATTTCGGTTTCGAACCCAAAGTTAAAATAATTGTTTAATAGATCAAATAGATCAAAATTTCCTTAAGTTTTTTTTAAATTATCCACTTTACGAATCCATCAGCCTCGGTTTTTTCTTTCCTCCATCAATTTCTTTATCTTTGAAAAAATAATTAAAAAAAGAAATTACACCACTAAAAAGGACATTAAATGGAGTACGTTTTCTGAAATTTGCTGGTCTCTAGGTTTGGAAATAGTTGTTTAGAATCACCATAGTAAGTTTTTCTTACTAAGCTATTACAACGCTTATTTCATGAACATTTACAAGTTTAGTATTGATCACATCTTATTGGAAATTTAACGGAGTTTTCAATGGTATGAACGTTATACAACAGACTGTAAGCTGGTCTGTTACGGTTTTTTTTACAATTGAAATGAAAAATGTGGAATTTAAAAGATCCCACTCGTATATCTCTGGAATGGAAGAGGTTTAAGATTCAAAACGTTTTTAGTTATCTAAATGATATCTTGTTAACACTATGGCTACTTTTTCTAATGGAGAATACGCTGATATACATCTTATGTACGGGTTTTGCGGGTTTAATGCGATGGCAGCGCGTCGAAAATACATTGCGGAAGGTGGAGAGCATTTCAAATCAGAATTAATAAACATTTAATAGATGTAGATGTAGATGTAGATGTAGATGTAATTTTTCCAGGGTATGGTATACTGCGCCCTTTAAGAGCTATTGTATCCCCCATTCTCTGCTTAAAGCACATCGGTGAATCCTATTTCATCAAAAAACTTGATTAATAAGCCCGGTTTCAGTGGTTGAAGCTCTTCTATGGTCACATTATACATCCCAAAATATTTCCTCCTGCGGGCTAATGTAGCTCCGCAGTTTGTTAATAAATGTGTTGGTGTCTCTTCTGCCTCCTTGCACAATCTACATGTGCCATCTATTGTTCCAATTTTCTTTAAGTGTCCATATAGTCTGCAGTGTCCTGTTACGAATCCTGTTAGGATTCGCAGTCTGTTCCTGCTTCCTTTGACACATTCTGTGATTTCTTTCTTACCAAAATTGGTTAGAAGATTCTTGGATTGTTTATGTCCAATGACTGAATTCCATTTTTTCTTCATTTTCTTTTTGTCCTTCTGTCTGAGATATTCGTTAATAGTGTGGATTCCTATGCCACAGAAGAGTTCGGGGTCCTATCAGTGGCAGCTCCTTTCCTTGCAAGGGTGTCCGCTTTCTCGTTGGCTTCTATTCCCATGTGTCCTGGGACCCAGCAGAGGCTGACTTTATTCTGCATACCTAATATGTTTAATTTGGTTTTGCAGTCCAGCACCATCCTTGAACTAATGATACCTGAGCTTAGTGCTTTTTGTTTCCTTTATGAATGTAGAATCTACTGGCAAAGTTTGTAATACGAGTATCCGACCACCTTGTATATAGGCCAACGTCAACATAATGAAAAAGTGACAATCTTAGTCTGAACTGTTTCTGGCAAATGCAGTTGAATAGTAGTAAAAGTAGTGCTGAAATAAAACCAATACGATAAAGAGGAACGGCAATATTGACAAATCAATGAACCGACAAGGTAGTTTGCCGGACTCCAATGTAGCGATCTGAACGGCTGCTGTTATTAGCAGTTTGTATCGATTGTTTTCCACTGGAGGAACAATTCAGAATTGGGAAAAAATCAAAGCAAAACGTTCCTATTGTAAACGCCCACAGTATAGTATCAATTTCAATAATATTAATAATAACTGTAATTTGAACTTTGAGAAACTTTTTTCGCAGATCCAATAATGTTTGATTTGGAAAACTTTTAAAATATTAGATTGATTCAGGCGATATGAATGAAATTGGGCCCTTTTTTAAAAGAATTAATCATTGAAATGAATGAAACTGGATTCTTCTCTGTAGTAGTGCTTCAATGTTTGCAACATGGCATTATGTTTAAAGACTCTTGACTTTTATGTATATTCTGTTTCAAAAAGTACCTTCAGAACTAAAACATTGTCTATAAAATTCCAACTGCTAGAAGAATCACTAATTTAAATTTTTAACGCCATAAATGGGCGGCAAAGGGAAAAATTCGATTTCGATCAGAAAATGGCTTATCTTGAATTTTTCCACCTTTTATCATTTTCTGTGGACAAAAACTATAAATATAAGGGGGAGGATTGCACATGCGCCCGTAGTCACTGCGAGGAGTGTGCCCATGCGCCCGGGATTTTTTAAAATTTATTTCTCTGACACTTCATCATATTGAATACTTTTTCTGAAGCAAAAATAGAAATACTATTTTATATTAACTATACACTATTTTTAAAAAAAAGCTACGCGTAGTAAACTAAGAAAAATATCGGCTGTAATGTGCAGAGTAGATTTTGAGAAACTTAAACCGACAAATGTCAACTTTGTCACTACCTCTCTTTGTGATAACTATATGACTTTGAAAAATTATTACGGATATACATTAAGATAAATTAAAAAGTAAAGTGAATTTGATCGAATGTTTGCATACATGGACATTCGTGCGCACTAATTTTCTCTTTTTCATGGCATTGTAAGAATGCAACCTTTGAGCTCTGCTTGAAACAATCTTTTTTCGCATTCATCTCCGAATAGGTTTGTCCTAAATTAAATCTGAGAACTGAATAAATGTGCTGAGATATGACCTGAAAACGCTATAAGAGTCAAAGATGGTTGTGTGGCTCGAAAAGGATAGCCGCGATTTGTTTTTCTTCCTGCTGTCCGCTTCTGAGTGACTTTTGGCAACAGTGTGACCTAATTTAAATGGTAAAGAGTTTTATCGTCTGATACACATTTTCCTATGGCTTTCAAGGATATTGACAACGATTTCCTTTGCAAGAAATAAAATACTCGAGTAATTGTTAAACCGAGTGTAAAAAGCTTTATTTTATGTGCATGAAAATGATTGATTTTATATAATAACAGTTGATAAAAGGGAACATTTCCGTTTTTGTTCCAGTTCACGAATAACATCAATGTTTAAGTTTGGATCACAGTTCAAATAGTTTTAGTTAATTACACGAAAACCGATAAAGATAATATCAACCGTAAACATTATAAAGCAATAATTGTCCTCCTGGGACCAAGATATTTCTCGTGTGCCATGAAGAGTAAGTAAATGTTGTAGGTGCGACTTTCGCCTTCTGTGCTCGTAGGATAATGTCCTTCCAGTTGGCTCTGAGGTCCTTTCTGGCAGCACTTAGAAAATTATTGTCGCTCCGTGGCAATGGCTTGCCCTTTATATCAACCATTTTCTCACCACCGACCTACTTTTTTTTCTCTTTTTCTAAAATGTACTTGCACCTAGTGTTCACACAATCTGTATTTATGAAATACGTTTTATTCAAGTCATTGGGATCCGGGAAATGTCAATGAAAACATATTTCACTATTTGGGCCGTTTTCAAAAGTCTCTGGGATGCGTTGAGGGTCACTGGAATAAAAACATATTATTCAACTACTGAGAGTTTCACAAGAAAGTGTAAACATGTGATAACGTTTTCGTCGAAATAACTAAGTTAAATGATTAAATTCTCTAATTTCGTGTTCCGCTTGATCAATTAATATATTACAATTAATTAAGGTTTTTAGTTGAGATAAAAGTTGGTGTGTTGGTGTCCAAGTGGATCGAGGTCACGATAGCTCAAGTGGTAGAGCAGCGGGGTATCTAACCGAAGATCGTGGGTTCGAATCCCGCTCGTGCCATTGACTTTTCTATCTCAACTAAAAACCTTAATTAATTGTAATATATTAATTGGTTAAGCGGACCACGAAATTAGTGAATTTAATGATTAAAAATGAAGTATACTTCACTCAATCTCTCCGTGGCCATTTCATTTGTCGTCGAGAATTCAATCCGATTACACGACATTTGAAAAATGGCAAAAATTAACGAAAATTCAAAAAGGTGCAGTTGAGATGGGAAGTTGGTGTCCGAGTGGATCGAGGCCACGATACCTCAAGTGGTAGAGCAGCGGCGTATCAAGCCGAAGATCGTGGGTTCGAATCCCGCTCGTGCCATTGACTTTTTTATCTCAACTAAAAACCTTAATTAATTGTTAAAAGATTAGTTTGTCATCATAAGAAAAAGCTTTTCGACGAATGGAATCACATTTTTCAATCTTTATTGATTTTAGTTAATTTAATTACATTTGTACAATTAAATAACCTTTTTAATAAATATAGATAGATAAGTGTAAAAATTAATTTATTTTCCGTGGGTGTAGTTCACGGTAATTTATATTGTTCAACTGATGTCATATTTTATTTATTTGTGAGTGATTGAATCTCCTGTAACTTTTTTTCATTTCCATAGATAATTGATTATTTACCGTTAACAGTTGAGGTTGGATGGTTTTAGAATACACATTTTTTTCTGTATGTAGTTGAAATTTATTTAAAATTTAAAGCTTTTGTATATTTATAAAAAAAAAATCCTAAGAATTGATAAGAGATTTTAGATTGATGGATTGAAAACTCAAACCGACTCAATAAACATTGTAGCGTACGTTATGTATTCACACTAACTGACTGGGACCTTATGCAGCTGAGAAAACATCAGTTTAACCCCGAACTGGTAATCCGAGGAATGCTAATTTGTTTAGTGCGAGTGCGGGGGAAGACAGTCTATGTTATAACGGGACCGTCGCCGACTTGATGAGGACGTTGCAGATGTATGACAGATGATGTATTTTAACAAGCAAGGATGATTTGGGAACCGATCAATGGCCAAGTTACGGGCGTCTAGCGTTTTGTTACCCAGTCACCTCGTAGGCGTAACACCACAATGAGTTGCATTTGAAATTAGGTTTATCCGAGTACGAAGCCCGCCCTTCAAATCAACCACCTGACAAGCAAACTCAGGCTGAATGCTCACCCTGCCACACGGCGTTAATAATCGACGTGACAATAGAAGCTGACTCAACGGTTGCCACGTTTTCTAACACTAATAGGCTCAGATTAGGAAACACTGTCATTTACAGACAATTCGACGGAACGGGAAAAATATCCAACCCTGCAAGTGTGGTGATTATCTTAACTGTAATAAATATGGGAGGCCAGTACGGCGCTAACCTATGTTAAACCGGCACGACCGATTCGCCATGTGGGTAATTTTAATCTATTCATGCGCCTTGCTAAGAAAAAATTGCACTTAAGGTTAATCGCAATGGTTATTTTTTGTACTGTTTCGAAAAACCCACTGACATAATCAAATAATGAGGGAGGGATTTTGTTTCAATTCAAAAAAATTGCACTAACTCTGGGTGAATGCTCATTTCGCGTAAACGCTATTTTTGCCAATGCAAACTGCATCCAGTTCATCACTTTATTATGTAGGTGCAGGTTTTCGCAACTAGGACAAGAAAAAACTAGAAGCAAGATCCTACACCAAGGATGGACAAATAGCAATAAAGGTCGGCTAACATCCAAATTTTTCCCAAACGTTGAAAAAAAGACAAAAAGCAAAATGGCTACACCCCGACTGCTATCAGGACATGGAAACTTCGCAAGCTATCTTCATAAATATAAGAAAAGAGAAAGCCCTTTATGCTCCGTTTGCAGCACTCAAGAAGACGCCGAACATAAACTCTTCAGCTGTATCAAATTCAATGCAGAAAGAGAACGTTTGCGAAAGACCATCACCTCAGCAGAATGGCCGCCTAATCTCCAAAAGCTAGTCTGTGATATCAAATCTTTTGGAGCACTAAAAGACTTTGTCTCAAATACGCTTAAATGAACAAGTCGCTATTTTTTCTATTTATTCTAATTATTAAGTCCTAAATATTGTTATTATTGTTAGAGTTTATTACCGTTATTTATTTATTGCTTAATTAAACATAGGTTTAGGTTTAGGGTTCCGGGCTGTTTTCCTCTTCTTAGTAAGAAAATTTTAGATAATATAAATAGATAGAAAATAAAACCAAGGAAAAGTAAATGTGCAAGGGGAAACCAGCAAGGGAAGAGTTTTAGGTTCTAAAATGAAAATATTGTCCCTTCAAAAACCGACCAGCGGTCTCGCCTGAAGGAAAGATCGGGGAGGTATTTTTATCCCATTTATTTGAAATCCGTTAGATATACAAGTTCGATTAAGCTAAAGCGTTTGTCGCCGGTATGGGGTCTTCCTCAGGTACGGCGGGGTGGTGGAAAGGGTAAAAAAAATTCCTACACCAAGGAACCGCTGGCAAAGCTGTGGAGGCTGGTTAATATCCTGAAGCTGGCCAGTGAGTTATAATTAACAGATGAGCACAATAGAACTATTTAGGGCGAGGTGCAGTAGGCCTTGTGGCCGCCTCTCTTATCTCTATCCCTATCCCCTATATTATAACTTTATCCATGTTATTCATCCAAATTCAATTTAAAAAGATACAATTTTTTGTATCGTAAGGTTGACCTTAGCAAACAGTAGAGTTGTCTATACATTAATCCTCTTTCTGGTCTATTTCTTCAGGGAGTTAGTTAAACTAACATACCTATGCAATGCTGCGTTCAAAATCAAATGTTCCTAGTGTCTAAAGAAAAACTAAATTTTCCTGCTTTCCCCCTTAATGTTTCACAGCCAGAAACGCAAGCCTTCGTATGAAGGACTTATCATTAAATCAAGAGGGATGCAACCAAAGCAGTATGTAGATATTGTCCACGTAATTGACAGACAGCCAAACAAGAAGATCGCTAATCAAAACTATGAACAATAAATACGGGAGTACCCCAAGGAAGCATACTAAATCCAATATTTTATTTTCCAAAAATGGGTGGCGTAAAAATTGAAACGTTTGCAGATTGAAAAGGCGTGCAACAATATAAATAAATTGGCAAAAAATGAAGAATCAGGCTTAACCAGTATAGATACGCATCCTGGCACAATCACTGGGCACATGCAATCAAGATGATGATGTTATTCATTCACTGGGCTCACACTCCTTGCACTAACATCGGGCGCATGCGCACTTTTAGCTTATCCTTTTTTGTTCATGATAGGACCTTTTTTGCACACTCAATTTGAGGGATTTTTCAAATATAATTTTTTTCCTTCTCGAATAAAACACCACGTTCTGATCAATACTAAGCTAAAATCTCAATAAACTCGAGCCGATTTTGAAACTGAAATGCAATGTTAACAAAAACTTTTTTCCTAAAATAAAATTAAGATAAATATGAATATGAAGAAATATTTTTAATAGGTGAGCATCATCATTCGGCGTTTCTCTCGTGAAGTATTTTCTGAAAAAATTACCACCTCCCTGTCAATTCCAAGTTTCAAAAATTCACACTTAGATTCGATCTGTGCATTTTGTTCATATTGATTTTTGTTGTAATTTCTAGTAGAGGGCTCGTTGTCTTATAGTGTACAATCCAAATGCGATTGGTGCAATTAAATTGTCTCCCAAAAGAGAATGGACTGCGAATATTCTAAAGCAATTCCGGTGTTCATGATGAGGTTAAAATTCCTCTTGCCCAAATTAAATTGTTAACTATCCAACTAAGTTGTGTGTGGAGGGATTTTCCGTTAATAAAAACTTGAAATACTAATTTTTTTTGGCTTCTGTTCCGCAGTTTCCCGCAATAATGATGCAACAATACGACAATTAAGCTGAAAAAAGGGCAAAGGGAAATTTTTTAAAAATACAATTTTGAGAATAGCCTTTTCTTTTGCCTTCGATTGGATTTTACTGATAGTTTTAATTTTTTATATTTTTTACGATTTGTAATTAATCAAATGTCTGATTGGGCAAAATTAATTGCTCTGAATATTGTTTGCTGGTTTGCTTTACATCGACACAAATGGAAATCGGATGCAGGTGAAAATTACTCGTTACAAAAATTAGCATTACCAGATCAGATTTTTAACTCTTTAGTTCATGATTAAACAACTTGAAAACAGCAATATTTTCATTTAAAAATTTAAACCATTTTCAATATTAAAACATGTAAAACTAAATCGTAATGAATTACGGAGAAAAAAAAATTACTTGTGTTTAATAAACCAAAACTGATGGATATTTAGATTATAAAATTGATATGAAATGGTAACATATTAAGGTTAAATAGACTAATTCAAATTTCCTTCAAACTAATAAGCACAAAGGAAAAACTGAGAAAAAAAGTTCCTTCTTTATTTCAACGGCATAAATTTCGGATGGTTATTAAAGAGAGATAAGTTGGAATGGGAAATTCTAATAAATGTGTTTAATTACAACTTCACCTCCAGCCATACATTTTTCACACGATCTTCCCTCCTTTTCCTCTCATTTAATAAATGTCCCGTACCAACCGTACCCCTTTATACGCCCTCCCTCGTAATGAAATGATAGCGATTGCAATCGTTCATATGTTTTGTACAATATCATTTTTCAAAACGCCGATAGTACTTCGCAAGTATTTCGAATAATTGTAAACACTTTGTTTAATAATTAAAAAGCACAATGGGTATATTACAATATGTTGTGGATCAGGATGAATTTTTTAAAATTAATTATTCAATATAACCGTTTCAGAAAGGTCGGTGTTTGTAATTTTATTCCAAAGTTTTGTTGTTTAAATAAATAAAATTGGAAACAAAATTGTAAGAAAAAGTAAAAAAAGAAAAACAACTGAAAATGGAATGGCGTTATTGCTTTGAAAAAATGCTAAGTCATCAGCCCAATTGTGCTTATCTTTCAAGATCTGGGAAAGAAATATAATTAAAAGCCTCCAGCCCTTTTGGCCTGACAAAAAGTCATAATTTCCACCTTGGCGATAGAAGTTTACTCGTGTGAATTCGACGAAATTCGCACACGAAGGGGGCCATTTATACAAAAAGTGATGTAGGCCTTCTCAAAAGGGAAGCATTTTTCAACTCACATTTGAAACCAAGGCCAGTAGTTGGAGGAGAGCAATTCCACCCCTTAGGTTAATTAACAACTGCAATACAAGAAAACTTAGATCCTTGTTGTTTATGTTCGTCATCTATGCCCCATGTATCAAAACTTGGCGCAGAAAGCGGTTCTTCAAGCTCTAACTTCTCACCTAAAAGCAATTTTGAGAAAATCCAACTATCCAAGGAAAGTTATTCAGATATCGTGAGATGCGGTCGGGAGTGATGTAGGTTTCAGAAAAACATTTTCTTTATCGTGCCAACGTTTCGATCTTTTATTGAGATCATCTTCAGAGCCTGGGATTTACAAACAATGTTTACATTTAACAAATACATTTAGGATGTGGATAAGAACATGAAACAGCAAAATCTCACTGGCACTCTCAACACGACACACAAGGATGGCACAATTACACAGAAGACAAACACTTTGAGTGAGTAGAAATACTTTGTTTGAATATAAAATATATTTTGCATTGTATCAATTCACTTATCCACATCCTAAATGTATTTGTTAAATGTAAACATTGTTTGTAAATCCCAGGCCCTGAAGATGATCTCAATAAAAGATCGAAACGTTGGCACGATAAAGAAAATCTTTTTCTGAAACCTACATCACTCCCGACCGCATCTCACGATATCTGAATAACTATAGATTAACGGTCACTAATCTCTACACATATCCAAGGAAACTTGTCACATTTATGATTTTAAATTTAGAAAAAGACTTTGAAATTGAGAATTCGCACTATAAGACTCGCGATCCCACCCATTCTGTACGTCCAGCGGATTTACGAAGTGCGATTGTTAATGCAATAAAAAAAATCTATGGAAAATCCGTTCGAACGAAAGAAGCACGATGTACAAATGTAAAAAAGACAGCGGTACCTGGTCCGCGGAGGCTTGGTCTATAAGGTTATATCAAGTTAGGCATAGGCCATACCAAGATCACACACGGCCAACAAATAGGATTGAGACCGCCTAGCTACCCGTTGGGTAAAAACCACGGTCGAACAGATAATAACAGACTGCACATAATAAAATCCGCAAAGAAAAACATCCTGACCTACGAGCGTACTGGATGCACGGCAGCAGGCATAGATCACTGAGCGAATATGTCAGGGCTATATATATTTTTTGAAACGTAGATCTTTGAACCTTAATATTTGTAATATATTCAATTTATCGAACGAGTGAATTTATTTGCATGAATAAATTGACTTATTATTGACATGAGTGAATTGACACCTAATTACCCCGTTGATGACAAGTATTCTGGTGTCTGGGGTCGTGTGAATAAAATGTTGTGGTAAATGTAATTATTAGCGTGAATGGGAGGGCTTATCTCCCTCATCCCAAGAATATCAAGTACTCTGTGGTAGAGTTAATGCTAACCATACTATTATGTTTAATTTTAATGACTGGGTTTGTTATTTGTGTATTTTATCCACAATTGATCTGGCCCTGAGGTACACAGAGGTCAGCAGTTTAAACAAAAGAGAATGCCGCTTACCGTTATATCACATAACGTCAATAATTTTGCTTGGCTGGAGAAACTAGAAGGAATTAGAAGGAATAAAACGCTTGAAAGAATTTAAGACTGGCGATGACCAAGTAGTTCGTAAAAAAGAAGAGATTAGCCTTATTTATGCCATTTTTAATACATATTTTGCTATATTGTTTAACATTAAAATTCATCATTGAATTTCATCAATTCTGTCAAAACCATACCCTTTTTATTTTCGGCTCACGGTAAATTTGTAATATAATGGAAACAAGCGTAGATTTTTTTGAGACCTTCAAGCGAAGCAATTAAGCTTCATTAATAATTTCAATGTTCACCCTCCATCGATTTGCCCGTCGCCGGTAGAAAAATAATTGTCTCAGTCATATGAGGAATGAAATTTGGATTATACGAAGAGGATTATTGTAATGGCGGTAAATTTCTGGGGATTGTTCTTTGTAGTTTTTTTTTGTTAGCAACGCGAGCACAACGGGTTGAGCTTTGAATTGTGGAAGTGGGCTGTCGGCCTCAAGGGGACTTTTCATCCGGGCCTCCCGACAGGAATATAATAGCCCTTTAGTCGAGTCTTGTTCTATGTCGGCGTTCTTTCACTACTCGGCAATTATGACCATTCACGGCTCGGCCCTTTCTTCCATTACTCCGATTTAAATCCTGATTTTTTCCTTTTGTTTTTTCGTATTAACTTTATATGACGAAGATCAAAGAAGATCACGGATGATGGGCAGGAGCGATTTTGCAAGAAAGATTGAAACCACTATGTTTCAAAATAAGGTCCAGGAAAAATTAGATAATAAGTCTGCCAAAAATTATTAACCTAAATTTGGTATCAAAAGAAAATATGCTGATGTTCTTCTTCATAATGTTAACTTGCTCTTTGCTGATAATAGCAAGCTAAAAACTCTTAAAACAGGGGCAATGCATATACCTTCCCCAATACAGGTATCAAAACTGTTCTCGACATTCCTCCCTTACTTATGTACAAAAAATGCCTTTTTAGAGCGCCAAAAGATCTGAAATACAAGGGAACAAGTTCTATAACGGTAGCTGATACATTGATATTGAATTACAACATGCTATAGAACTCCGTTCACAGGAATTAATATGAAAAGCATGAAAGTTGCACAGATTTATATAATCTGGTCAGGCGACTATAAAGGCACTAAATGCGTATGCTTTCAACTACAAACTTGTTTGAGAGGGGCTTAAATCGCCGAAAGGCTTTAAGAAAACACAAGATTGCGTTAAAGTGAGGTCCCGGCATGAAGGTATAGAAAGAAATCAACAGGCTGACCAACTGGCCAAATACGGGGCAGCACTCTCACCCATGGGACCTGAACCTCAACTAGCTGCACCGGGGTATGTGCTTAAGTTGTAACTGAAAAAATATAGGCAGGATTTTTACAAATATCTCAAAAAGAATGATGGGCACTGATCTTTAACTCCCCCCCCCCCAAAAAAAAAGGGGTAAAGCATAAAAGGAAACTTGCTGGCAATGTCAGAGGAACCAGAGATATCTGCACAAAGCCTTTGGAAATTTGAAGCATTAGGTTACGGTATAGCCACCTCGATAAGGCAATTCTCATACCACAAAAGGTTCACGAAAAGGCACTGAAGGAAAAAGTGTACTTTCCAAAGTATTTATTTAGAAATCGTGAGATGCGGTCTGGTGTGATGTAGGTTTCAGAAAAACATTTTCTTTATCGTGCCAACGTTTCGATCTTTTATTGAGATCATCTTCAGGGCCTGGGATTTACAAACAATGTTTACATTTAACAATTACATTTAGGATGTGGAAAAGTGAATTTATACAATGCAAAGTATATTTTATATTCAATCAAAGTATTTCTACTCACTCAAAGTGTTTGTCTTCTGTGTAATTGTGCCATCCTTGCGTGTCGTGTTGAGAGTGCCAGTGAGATTTTGCTGTTTTATGTCTATATATGTTGGGTTTTGAAGGAGTGGGGAAGGAAGTCGGTATATAAAAGACAATTATGTGTAAGGCGTCGGCTTCTTTGAAGTGAAAAGAGCCGACAAAGGGAAACAATGTGTTCGCAATTCTTCGGTCAGATTATCCTTTCAGGATTATATAGAAAGGGGATAAATAGGAAAAGGAAAGCTAAATTGTTGGAAAATTAGACTATGTGAAAAGTATTCAATAAAAGATCGAAACGTTGGCACGATAAAGAAAATATTTTTCTGAAACCTACATCCCACCAGACCGCATCTCACGATTTCTAAATAAATATCGATTAACGGTCATTAATTACCACACATTTCCAAAGTATGGTTACAATTTATAGGGGTTCCACAATAGATCTATACATATAAGTCGCAATGGAGGAAAGGATTTTTAAAATCCTTATTGGAAACCTCCCCCCAACCTAAAAAAAAATGCTAGAGCACAACAATATTTCTAATCAGAAATAATTTTATCGAGTGGTGTTCAAATAATGTTCGTAAACTTAATTTTAACAAGTAAATTCTCTTAGAAAGTGCACTATTTATTCGATATTTTGGGAAATTCAGATTTTATATGCGCAGTTGACAGTCTATTGCTTCGTAGCAATTTTCTACATTTTCGGATTTGGTAATAGGCCGAGTGCGTCTCGAAAGGGACCCGTATGGCCCCATTGACCGACTCAACTTGGATCTTGTTACCTTGTAAGGTCCCTATTGATCTCCCCTTTCGTCCAGTTCACTCGCGGTTTCCGCATTTCCCCCTTTTCGAAAATATTAAGAGCTTAAATACCGAAAAAATTACCTGAAGAGGTGCAGGTAAACCCTAAATATAATCCGAGTATAAAATAACCTAATGAAAGTCAATGTTGACCAAACGACAAACAAATATCTTTATAAAAACACTGAATATAATTGGAGTTGATAATATCCAAATTTAGTTTCCCGAACCGACTAATTGTTATTCCAAGCATCCTTATCGATATGAGCCCGTTGTAATAAGCTTCCCAGTTTAACACTACAAACTCCCTAAGATAACATGAGGTTATACTGTTGTATTTAAACGTTACTGAATCTCTGTTGTCCCCTGTAAAGGATTAGTTATTTTCGTTTACTAATTCGATTGTTTCTCTGAATATGTTATTTTAACATTAAGTAATTGTTGAACAATTTACATTATTAATTAAATTATTTAAATATTTCAGGTTTTGCTTAATCGACAGCCATTTCGGATTTTGCTGTTTTTTGCTTGAAACTTTTTTGCCTTTTATGTTGAATAGCCCATGAATATCTAAGATATAAGTGTGATAAAATAGTCCATTGTCTGAAAAAACATGTTCATCGAAAGGAAGGGATTTTTGTTATCTTATCCTATCAAATAGATCAACCTGCTCTCACAAAAACACCTTTTTCTATTTTCAAAAGCGCGTCAATTTTATCGGCCAGACATAAAAAACATTGTACCATGGATATGTTTTCGGACTGTCAATTGCCAAACATGGACATAATTAAAAACTCACTGATGTACAAACACAACACAACACATTCAAAACTAAAAAAACCCTCATAAATTCATAAATTAACAACACACATAATTTACACCTTGTTAGTCTTTCTTTACGAGGGTATTTCGACTACGAGGTTATAATTATGAACCCTCGTGGTGCCGGTGTTTGTGAAATAAAAGTATTTGTAAGTATGTCGGGTTTGTATGCAGGGCCGCGAGATTCGAATCCTAGACCTTTACCTTGCAGTGAGGAGGTCGTGTCGACGTCTAAACCGTTGCGGCAAAAAATGTTGGATCGTGGATATTTCTTTGGCTGTGAATTAGTAAAATTCACTGATATATCGTGAGTTCAGACGATTTTATTCGATTTCGTATTTACGATTAACAGGGTTGAATTATAAAGATTTCTACAGGCGCACGCGTATAACTCGTATTAACTCGCGCATAACTAGATTTATTCTACACATTTTGTAAACAAAATATGTCATAAAAACTTATGACAAATCAGATGAGACTATTTCCTATGCTCTCGACTAGTACTATAGCTCTTTTGCCATTGATCTCTTTTCGTTTCAATATAGGCAAAAAAATGTATTCTGGGGTATGTGACGTCTGGAGAGTAAAATTAAGTTATTATCGAGAATGGAGTGGGTTCAACCACGCGCGAGGAATATCGAATACTCTGGGAGGTGAATGTGACCAGAGTTTTATGTTTGTACCGATTGTTGTGTTTATGTTAATTTATTGGAATGTATGTAATTTATTAGCGTGAATGAAGGGCTTGTTTAACCCGCCTCGATTAATATCGAGTACTCTAGGGCTCTAGGGGAGTGTGTGATGTCTGGAGAGTAAAAGTCAGTTATTAGCGAGAATGGAGTGGGTTTCAACCCGCCCCGAGGATTATTGAGTACTCTGAGAGAGTGAATGTGACCAAGCTTCTATATTTGTATAGAGTAGTGATGTATATAGTTTGGATTTTGGTCTGTTTTCTTTAGTTGAAAACGTGAGGTACAAACGAGAGATACGCATGAAAGACTACAAAAAGTAGGAAAACACGCATAGGGTCGGCGATGACCTCAGCTGTTTGTCCGCCCATTATACATTTACCCATACATACATATACGTGAAAATTAAACCAAAATAAAGATACTGTTATGAGTTTTCTCAACATAAGCCAGTTTGGTATTCTTAAAGGACATAGATTTTCCGTTTGGGGAGATATTGGAAAGTTGCCAAAGAAGGGGGAGGAAGTAATCAGCCTTTTCACACTTAGGAAAATACTATCGGGATAGGAGTGGGATAAATAACATATCCACGACCCATTAAAGTTATTGTACATCTATTTCTTTAGCGGAGGTACCAGAAAAGAGATTAGATAAGGAATTATCTCCAGGGGGGGAAAATTATTGACTTGACATTCGTTACGACGGCCGCCCTCGCCTTTATTTTCCCCCTATGTCTCACTATCCCAAATACAACCACGACCTCTGAGACTGTTTGGTAAAATTATTCGTTCATTTAACAAATTTTCTTTCTTTTCGATACTTTTCTATTGCATTAATGGCTGTCTAAAGCACGTAGAAAATAGGGGTGATTTACACGTTCTTCTCTGCACCGCTAATAGTCGTGATCATCTTAAGCTTTACACAAATTTAGAACAGATTTTGTCGACAATTGAAGTGCCTTTTGAATACGATAAAATTCGGTAGCGTCCCGTTGGGGCCAATATCGATAAACATTCTGTTAACAAGGTCCTTTCACCACTTACAAATTTGTAAGGTTACGACAAAATAAATAAAAATAAAACGATTTAAATTGGTTTAATTTTTCGGACAGTATTGTCAACATGATATACATACAAAAAAAACTCTCATCATTTATCTCAAACTATACGTATTGTTATTGTTATATTAATTATAAAATACTTAATTCAAAATAAACCAAATCAAATTAATGAGATCAGAAATTCATAGGTTTTAATAAAAAATTAATTAATTATGATAGTTTAAAAGAAAATTTACCTAAGCAATTGAAAATCGAGAAAATTTTAAGCAGGGGTTAAAATTTAACTGACAATTTATTACCAAGTTTTGATCTCAATAATCGCCCCCCCCTGTCCGCACGGAGGGCCTTAAGTTTTCTAGGCATCGAGTAAAGAAGCAATCGGATTTCGTTATGTGAAAGAGAATCCCATTCTTCAACAATAGCGGTTCGAAGATGGTCATAGGTTGTTCAAGGCGGCGAACGATGTCTAACCCGTCTCTTATCATGTCCCCATAGATCCCATGTTCTATAGAATTCATGTTAGGAGAACGTGCTGGCCAATTAATTCACTATGGTAATCCCTACATCCTCCAGAAATGGGTGACAATTCGAGCTAAATGTGGTCGAGCATTATCATGCCTTAACTCAAACCTTTCCTCAATAAATGGAGCAAATGGGATCACACCAGAACTTCTTCAATGTACCTTAGTGCATTGCTTTCGCGTATACTCGGTCGTTTATAAAAGGATAATGAGGATCTTTAACGTCCGCACCTAGCCTTCCGGCCTTATCGGACGTTTTGATTCTCAAGGTGAGAACTGACGCACCTCAGTATACGACAGAAGAGTGTTACTGCCGCAGCATTGGTGTAGAGGCAGCTCAGCCACAAGGGGCCAAGACAACCTCGCTCCCGCTTCCCCATTCCGAGTGGTCAGGTCCGCATTAAGCATCGAACCGTATGCCGCGCGCAAAGGGCTACCTAGGCCAAAATACACCAGCCTGGTTTCCCGAGCACTCCCTAGATAGAGAAGTCCACTCTATCTCTCAGAGAATTGAGGCTCCCCCAGTGTAGAAACTTCCGGATCCGCTCCGGCCGTGGTTTCGTTTAAAGTGGAATTGCTAACCACCCACTGCCTACGGTAAAAGCCGCCAATCTAGCACATTACGTACTCCTGAGTGCATAGCGCACTCGAATAGGCGCATCCGATTCACTACCCATTTCCATCCGCCACTTCTCACGCATTCGGGGGACTCCATCAGCGTAGTCTGAGCGTCCTCAACGCTATTCGCTTCTGTTGTCCGATCCTTCGTATCCCGTGAGGCCGGTTGAATAATGATGGTCATACGCAAGTTTCGTGCGAAGGTCAGATAGAAGACAGCCTCTTCTATAGGTACCCGCCAGGGGTCTTACCACATCCAACGACGAGTCCATTCCCAGTGTAACAGGGGCTGAACCATGGAACATTTCTGTTACCCCGTAGTACAGATGGTTATGCACCCTCCCCCGTCTATGCAGACAGATCTCGTACCCTAACCCACGTGTACCTCTGATAAAGCACCCACCGCCCCATGCCGACCCGGGGCCGACACGAGTACAGCTTGTGCTTTAGAGTGGTTGCCACGCCCTGAAGGCTACACCATTATTTTGCGCCTGGACACCCCCCCTTGTAATCAAAGGTTGAGAGAGGTCGCAGGGACGAATGAAGCAACCTGGATTGAGAAAGAGACGTGGATAAGGATACGAGGTACACCTTTCTTGGGCCCTGATACTTGTCCACACTGTACCACCCGTCATCGTTTTAGTTCCATATTAAGTTGGCTATAACTCCCTGGGTGGAAGAGATGACCGTTCAAGAGCCGAACGAATCGGCTTTGTCCCGACCAGTCATCTCGAGTGGGCAAATCCGAGACTACATGGCCTCACGGCCCACAGGTCGGATTGGGATCTTAGGCAGCCATTCTCCGCATAGGTGCTCTTCGGTGAGCGACCGGAATCCCCAGGACTTCACAGACTACCTTAGTGCAGTCAAAGATCCATTCTGCATGATAATCAGTTTGGTACGAGTGACGTTGATTCCACCCCATACGGTAATTTATTTTCTTTGAAAAGACTGTGACGCATGGCACATGAAGCAAAGCGTTTACCACATCCACAGCTCCAGGTCATCTGATTGCAACGAACCGGTACTCAGAGAACAACTCCCCCATCATTCACGTTCAAGGAAAATTTTTGTGAATAGTCGCTTTTCTTCTCGATACCTCTCCGGTCGTAAAGAACATGAATCGGGAGGTCTGGAGACTAGGCTATACCCAGGAATATCGGATGACCGTTTTAAAACAAGCAACACCGTTTGGAGTTGACGACATATCAAGGAAGCCTTTAAATGACAGTTCCGTGGTGCGGTAAGGGCAAAAAAAAACCATCGTCTCTTACCGTCGTACCACGTTGTCGTCCGCTACCTTCTTTTCGACGATGTGTAACCGCTGTAGTCGTAATGGTAGAGCGCGGCACAATCAGTTCTTGGGCTATGTAATGGACGGTACGTTGGCTAAAGCATATGCTCGATCTTCTCGACTTAAAACCACGCTTTTAAGAAAACAATTTTACCCAAATTTATTGTTTCACCTCGACATTTTAGCCCTGGATTTTCTTTATTTTTAATCAAAAGAGTGTAAAACGATTAATAACACCATATAAAGGTAAGCAACAGGGGGGGGGGGCCGCAACGGTTAAGGCGTTGACACGATGCTCGTAAGGTAAATGTCCTGGGTCCGAATCCAGCGGCCTCGCATTCCAACCCGACATGGGTCAGTACATGAACTACACTCGTAAAATATATATATTCTTAGTTATTATGGAAAATAATCGAATAAATACGAGTGTCTGGTTCGTTTTTGTCTTTGAGTGTATATAACGGATCACAGAAAATAAACAATTGTGAAACCCACGATTTGTTGTTTGTTTGTAAATTGATTCCGTCTGTTTTCAAAACAAATATACTAACATCACTGAAATGGGAATGCCAATTAGAAACAAAATTATATAATTTATTAATTGTGTTTGATTTTTTCCCCAAACGTCAACATAAAACACTTAAGGATCTGCTTGATATGGGCGACTGTTAAACTTATTATTTATCAGTTTTTGAATAGTAAATTTATGTAAATAGAGGCAAGATTTAGTGTATGGAGACGGGTGAGGGCTATGAGAGAGAAAGCCATGATAAAAGAGTTAGCACACAATGGAAAACAATAGACCCCTCCCCATCACGAGGAAAATATAAATATTCTCGGCCATAGCGAATGAAACGTGCTCGCCCCGACATTCAAATATGTGTATTACATTATTAAGGGTTTGGGGAAATGTGAAAAACAAAGAAAAAATGAAATGAATGGAGTGTGTTGTAAGCCGAAGGCTCATGTTGAATTTCCGTTGTAATGAAGCAGATAAGTATTGAAAAAAAAATGTTTTAAAATATTTATGTTATAATTACAGAGTCAATAACCGGTCGAGACGCTCAAATAGCTGCAGGTTGAAAAATGCGCGTGATAGCCCAGAAAAAGACATAAAAACAGGCAGACGGCCATCGCATCGACGACCTCAGCTCTTTGTCGGCCTCTAATCTTCCAACATTATATATTTTGCAGTTCTTCCAGGCTGAAATCTATGCAACTGAAAGATGTACCCAGTTCAATTTGGAAAACTAGTACAAACAAGTACATAGCTGTCATGTCAGATTGCCCAGCAGCCATCAAAACACTCAAATTATGTTTTATTTGCTCAAAGATAGTGCTGAATTGCAAAACTAAACTTAATAGCCTAGGTGTATACAATAAAGTCACCCTTTGCTGGCTCCCAGGACATGTGCGAGTAGAAGGCAACGAGAGAGCGGACGCTCTAGCAAGGAAATGGGCGGCCAAACCGTTGATATGTCTTGAGCTCTTCTGTGCCATATGGATTATCAATGAATATCTCAGACAAAAAGACAAAACGAAAGTGAGCAAACATTGGAATTCACTCATTGGACTTAAACAATCCAAGATCTTTCAAATAAATTTTGGAAAGAATTAACAACAGAATGCAGTAAAGGAAGCAGAAAAGAACTTCGAATCCAAACAGGCTTCTCAATTCTTATCCTTAATTTTGTTCTTATTATCTTATTTTTACTATTAGTTCTTAATAGGACACTGCAGACGGAATAGCTAACTGAAAAGAATTGGTGTAACACAATAGGGCTCGTCAAAATTCTGCAGAGACGCAGGGGAAATACCAGCACAGCTACTAACAAACTGTGGCTCCACATTTGCCCGCAGGAGGAAGTATTTTGGGTTGTAAAACGTAAGCGTAGAAGAATTCAACCACTGAAACCCGCCCTACTAATCAATTTTCTTGTTGAACAAGGACTCACTCAACATCTCTTAAAGGGCGCAGTACATTACACACCTCGGATTTTACACCTTATACAATGCAGTTTTAATGTAAACAATAATCGAAATTCACTACTACTGTCTGTTTCTACCTCGTACGAGCCTTGAAATAAAATGGGGATGTACTTCTAGGCAATAAAAAACGAAGAAATACGTTCATAAATAAGTTCATGTATAAGCTTTACATTTAATAATATTGTCCTTTTGATCCTGATCGCCTTCCTAATATATTTCTTCGTCGCATCTGTCATGGGACCCAAAACTTCCATCACAAAACCTATAATTGAAAAATGGCAAAAAGGAGGGAAAATTCGAAAGGTGAGGTTGACGTGGGAAGTTAGTGTCCGAGTGGATCGAAGTCACGGTACCTCAAGTGGTTATAGCAGCGGCGATTGAGCCGAAGGTCGCGGGTTCGAATCCCACTCGTGACACTAACTTTTTCATAGAAATGATGAATGGTGGCGTGAGTGCGGTGTTCAATCCTCCATCATCACGTTGTAGAACTTTTTCAACCTGATGATGAGCTATAAGCTCGAATCTGGATCGTTAAAAACAACTACTATGAGTAGGAACTATCTTTTTAAAATGATCTAACTTTTTCATTTCAACCAATACCTTACATAAAGATTAAATAATAAATTACATTTCACTACCTCAAACTATTCGATATTCCTCCTGGTATTTGTTGACAAGCCTTTCCATTCGCGGAAATAAATTACATTCAGACTATCCCCGAGTAAATACCTCGGAGTTAATTGGTAATAAGAATCGCATTTTATTGCTTAGCTAAGAACGTAGTTATCTGTCCGGATGGATCGAGGTCACAATAGCTCAAGTGGTTACAGCAGCGGCGTATTTAGCCGAAGGTCGTGGGTTCGAATCCCGCTCGTGGCACTAACTTTTTTATCTCAACCAATACCTTATAAAAAGTTTATTTAATTGACTAACCTATAATCTGATCACTCCTTATTTCTTCTTATTTTCAGGAGAACGAAGAAACTTAAACAAAGAAAACCCCTTTACATAAAACCTTTACCTTGTAAACTTTTTTTTACCGGTCCTAGCAGTACAGCACATTCCTTGAATCTTTGGTTGTCTACTAAAAAAATAGTGAAATGTGACAATGTTTATTCCCCCATCCGATTACTGCAACCTCTTTGCAAATTATTTTAAACACACTTTTATTTCTCATCCTGATATAACTACACATGAGATAAGGCAGAAACAATTCTACATCTTTTTATCCCTCAGTCAAATCTTGGGAGCTATTTGAAATAAAGTCCTTTATCCACCGGACGCGATCTTATAATTCCCACAATTCTCATAAACATCCATAACTTCTCGAAAGACCGTCTTAAAATGGCTAATTCTCATCTCACATTTACATAAAACATTTCATCATTTCGCTTTCTCTTCTTGTCATTCCACGATTCCTCAATGCTTCAGGATTGTTCTATTTTCTTAGATTGAGAGAAAAATGAGGCTCGGATGTGTTCTTAGACATGACTCAAGCTTTCATGGGGTCAGCCACCCTTCAGTTCAAACTAAATCAGTTCCTGCCCAATTCTTAATACATAATCCTAAAATCCTATTGGACAGATCGTTGCTTCAAAGTCAGGTGCTGCAATGAGTTATCAGATATTAGATTAAGTTCATATCATAACGTTAAGGAACTTGGGTTGATTATTTACTCTTTTGCTATTTACTACTTTGTATGTTGTGTAAAAACCTTCGACTTACATAAAACAATTCCTTATTACCGTTTCGGCTTTCGTCCATAGAAATTCCACGATTATTCCATGTTTCTGGGTTGTTGACTACGTATCCTCTGGTTTAGACCAGATAGTGCTGTTCGGGTGCGTTATACGACATGACTCAAGTTTTTCACTGGATCTGGCACACGGGTGTTCACTTCAAGCAAAACC
Organism: Cimex lectularius; assembly: GCF_000648675.2. Classification (NCBI taxonomy): domain Eukaryota; kingdom Metazoa; phylum Arthropoda; class Insecta; order Hemiptera; family Cimicidae; genus Cimex; species Cimex lectularius. The sequence goes on from NW_019392733.1 coordinate 2,394,890, forward strand.
AATTTTTATTGCCTAATCCTAAAATTCTATCTAACAGACGGATGCTTCAAAATAAGGTCTGGCAATAAGTTCTCAGAAATAAGACCGATATTAGCCGGCGAATCGCGAGTAAGCATTTTTAGTCCCCTCCTTTACACCATTCATACAGCTGACCTCACAAACCTTCCAAGTTATATATCTCTACGGATTTGTCTTCTCCCTGTAATGTCAAAAATCCACGAATGATTTCTTTCTAATGATTAATAATCATCCTAGATTTGCACCGTTCTATCCACCACTGTCATTCCACGACTCAACAATGCGTCAGGGATGATGAGTTTGTTTCGTTTGATTTAGCGAACCGAGAGTACTGCTCGGTTGCGTTCTTAGACATAACTCAAGACTTTGACATGGTCTGGCAAATGGTGCAAAATGTCGAAAACGAAACTGAATGAGGAAGAATTAAGCCAGAAACACACTTACCCGATGCTACGCCATGCGACGCTACCCGATGCTATCCGACGCAAATCCAAACTCCGATTTTCCATAAGGTTGCATTACCCCCGTGCACATCTACCTGATGCTATGCCACGCTAACCTACCCGACGCTCTGCGATCCCCACTGTCCAGATTTTCGTCGGGTCGCATCGAGTACAGTCGAAGAGAAAAGAACCGGACACTCATATTTTTATTCAAACTACATGTATTATTATCGATATATCAATTACAACATACTTATTTTCATATAAACCAATTAACTGTGATTAAAAATTAATTAGTTTTTATTTAAAAAATTAATTTTAATGGTTTGGTAGAAAATTAATCAAAACAGCGGAATACATTTTTTGATATAATGAATTTTACTAACAATTTATTGTACTCGCTTCGGCGGTACATATACTAAACTTGGAACAATTTATTACACGGTTTTGCTCATAAAATTTAATTAACAATTTATTTCATAGTTTTGCTCGTAAAATTACACCAATTTGTAATGTCGGGTAGCATCAGCACAGGACACTCATATTTTTTGTAGTTTATTTCAAACTAAGTACACGTAATTTTGTCGTTATATTAATTACATGTTATTTTAATGTAAACCAAATTAAACGAGATCAAAAATGCATCGGTTTTTATAAACATTGTTTAATTATGATGGTTAGGAGTAACTTTATTTAAAACAATTAACAAACAATTTATTAGATGGTTGTGCTCATGAAATTTAACTAACAATTTATTACATGGTTGTACAAGGTTTTGCTCAAAATAGTGCATTAAAAACAAAAGATGCGTTGCGATTGTGATAGTGATTATTGTGATAAACGCTGTGGACTGTACGCGACGTATGCTTGCGTCGGATAGATGTGCACACCCCACCAAAACGTGGCAAGGAGTCGGTTTAGCATCGGGTAGCGTCGCATGGCGTAGCATCGGGTAGTGTGTTCCTGGCTTTAACAATAAGCCTTGCCATGGTGGATACGTTAAAAGCAAGAAACTACCTCCATCTATAGTTAAATAAGTATTTAACTATAGACGGAGGTAGTTTCTTGCTAGGACTATGCCTAGGCGGTAGTGACATCTAATCCCTACACAAGGCTTATGAAATCATCTTGGACTGAACAAACCCTATCCAGAACATTACTTTAATTTATTTGAACATACGGAGCAGAGCTATGGGTACGCAATGAAAAATTAGTATGCACTATGGAAGGCATTCTTGTCAAAAGTCAAAATTCTTTAAGGTAATTAATACGTCACTAATCTTATTATCAAGACTGTCCTTAGCATTCCTTTCTTCAATGATTCGTTTTCGCTCCTTTCAGTTTGACTTCATAATCCATCCCTATGTAAAACATCCCTACGTAAAACATCACTACTACCTCCTAGCAAAACAACCCCCAAGCCTCCTTGAACTACGATGACCACCTCACTGGTTTCTCATAAAACGTCTCCTCCGGGTGCAATGTTGGCATTATTATTAGTGTCCTGCCGGGTGTGTATTGCTTAAAGTACAGTTTGTTATGTATTCATGTACTGTATAAAAATAAATATTGTATACAACCGGTAAATTAATGAATGCTTGAAAACAATACACAGAATAGTGACCCGAATTTAAATTAGAAAAAATATGTTTTACATGTTATAAAATGTAAAGAATAAAACAAAAAATGTAAATAACAAAACCACGTTAAACAAAAATTAATAATTAAAAGAACCTTGACACTTGGGATTTCTCGAATTGTGAGGAAAATTATATCAGGTAAGTACTTGAGCTTTACCAATGATAACAGGAGTTTGCAAAGAAGGCTTTGTCGGTGGGATTTTCATTATTAATGAGCCGTGCATGTAGAAGGAGATATTACATCAAGTTTACACAGGCCATTTACATGCGAGATATAATTTACAACGGATAGCATCACTCTAAATAAAAATGATTGATTGATTCGTTCGGGAAACGACCCGAGCTTTTGGTTGACCGGGTCATGAGAAAACGTTCACACGTTCGGTCAGACGTGCACCGATCCGGTCTTTTGTTCATGGTGACAGTTTAATTGCAGTGAAAAATTATTCAAAAATAATTTTCATACTGGGCTATTATAAAATGCATTTTTATGGAAATATATCTCAGTTTTTGAGCTGGCACATGAAATACTTATATAAATTATGAAGCTAGCCTGTACTTGATCTTTAATTTCATAACTTTTTATTTAAATAGTACATTTTATTTATACGTAACAAATTTTTTCCTAGCTTTTAAACTCAAAATAGTTTAACCACAAATGAATACCAAATTTTATCGATTTCGGTCAGAAATCTCTGTATCGTTGTAAGAAAAATACAGTTTCATTTGGTAGCGGTTTAATAAAAACACTTGCTGATGGTGTGGAATTGGTCATATCTAGTGCGGTGGTTTTACTAACGTTTTCGCCGTCTAATTACGAATTATGTTTACACCGTATAATTCCAGTATGTCCAAATAGGTCAAAGTGTTGTTTTCTACAGCCTTCTTTTTAATCCCTTTTTAAAAAGATAGTTCCTACTCACAGTAAGTTGTTTTGCAAAGATCCAGAGTTCGAGCTTTTAGCTCATCATCAGGTTGAAGGAGTTCTACAAACACGTTTCTCGACATGAATTGCAAAAGTGAACCCGTCGATACCCCTGCCAACGCGACGTTCCAATGAAAAGCAGGTTTTTAATGCCGCTCAATTTTGAACGTGCGAAAAGCGGGAATTATAACACAAGTATATATTGGGTTGTCCGGAAAATAATGCAGGATTTTGGTATTAAACAAAAAAAAAGAAACTAGTTACTTTAAAGCAATGTTCTTTAATCAAAATAATTNAATCCTGTAAACGTAAACAGAATATTTTATATAGATTTTTTTTAATGAAAACTTAAAATCCTGCATTATTTTCCGGACAACCCAATATTATATTAGCAAATACTGTAAAAAAAAAATTATAAATCAGTGATTAAAAATAAAAGATAAAAATTAAATTAGAATAATACCTTAGTAATAGATTAGTGAATTATGATAAAATTAATAACAATTAGATTAATTAATTTAAATATTTGGACGTTTAATATTATTTATGTACATATTTAAAATGGGAGGTAGATCAAAATCTATGATATTATGAATGCATTTATCTACATGTTCAATTTTACATTTTTTAATTTCAAATTTCTCAAATCAATCTAGTTCTCTCCCTTTGTTTAAACTATATAACACTGCTGTATTTATATTTGAATTGAAATTATGTTTCGCTTCTTTTAAATTTCGAAAATTTGTCCGATTTAGGCCAGTGTTCTTTAACTCTCGTTTTTATTTCTCTACTGCTTTGTCCTATACATTTAATATCGCAATCGTTGCAATTAAGTCGGTAAACCCCGCTTTTTGCCAAGTTGTCTACCTTGTCTTTTATCCTTTTTGTGCCTTCTTTTAGTCTTTACTGTCTGATTTCGGTTCTAGAAGTCTTTTTGGTTGTCCAAATCGATTTGTTGCCGCTTAAGTCTACAGTCATCCATATTTCACATGTTTAGATGCCGGCAGTTCCTTGCTTTTGACGTATACGCGTGGGCAAGGTTGGTAATTTTTCCACGTTAATTTTTATTTTCTACATTTTGCACCATTTTCCATGAGATCAATATGCTCCTTGTTATTGGAGGGATTTGAGTTAGAAATTGCAGTAGCGTAGGTGGTAGGTGGTGTTGGGATGCATAGGTAGAAAAGGAACGTTTCGAAGTTGGACATCACTAGCAAAATACAGGTCTAGGGATATGTGACTGGGTAGTTTTTGGAGCTGCCGTATGAAAATGTACACAGTACCAAAAAATGCTACCTTGCTGGACTCCAGTTTAAATCGTCCTTATTTTTGACGTACCTGACTTAGAAGCAACGATCTGAGTTATAAACAAAGCCATATAGAACATTCAGCTTAAACAGTCACGGACTAAATAGCTCTGCAGAGAAATGCTCCGCCATCATGTTAAATAAACGTCGCAATACACGTAGAGATTAGGAAGCATGGCTCCGCAATGATCCGTTGAACTACTGTAAGTGCGCTTGGATCAAAACCTCCTTTGGACCCAACAGATCGAACATATAGTAGCTACCTGCGAAAAAGCAATAAACATCATAAAAAGTATTAATTAACAAGTACGAAGACCGTAAAATCGTCACTGCTAGTTCACAAATCTCTTGAACTCTATCGATGAGATTATGGAAGTTTTTTCTTTCATGATGCGGCCGAGACATACGCCCTTAAGGTAAACAAAATTCAGAACAAATCCCTCTGCTCGAGTCTAGAAGGTTTGACGTCAACACCCTATCTAGTAGAAGCTAAAGATCCCCGTTTATAATAAGAAGGTACAAACTTGCAGAAAAATTCCTGGCAGAAAGACCAATGACAAACAACTCCCTTATGTCCCAGATGTCAACACTCATCGAAAATCTACTGGAGAACTTCTGGTCAACAAAATAACACCATTTCTAATATCGCTGTTCGGTGAGCTTGCACCGCAAATTAATTCGAACCCCGAGAAATCATTTGGATTACCAATGTTGGGAACTTTAAAACCATGATGAAACTCACAATCAGACTTGACTTCATCTACCATGAGATGATCCTCTTCAAGGGTACTGCCAGAAGTTTAACTCAATGCTGAATTCAATTTTTCCAGAATACCTACGCATATACACGGCTGGTTCTAAAAATGAAACTGGGGTAAGAGCGGAATTTACCAACATAAGGTAAAACACCACGCCAATTCCAACTCAATAAGTAAGTAAGGTGTCATACAGCAGGGATGAACATCCAACTACCTGTGGGATAAGGGCGGACGAGGGGGGCCAAACAAATTTACAATACGACTTTCATACTATTCTCAATTACTCTATGGGCTGTGCTGAGTTCATCTGGGGTCATCAATCTATTCGTAGTCATAAGTAGTGCGAATCCTCAAATCACGCAAACCCATGGTGTATAAAACTGCCAAGCTGCCAGATGTAAGCATAAACAGCCACCACATTAACGACACTTAAAAAAAGATGGGTCTTACACGACGGATTTTGTGGACACTATCTCTATCACCATGGACAAGTGCATTCCAAAACATACCGAGGAACAGACGGAATATGGTTACGTCGAGAAAGGCCCCAAAACAGTACTGGCCCAACTCAACATAGGAGGAGAAAATGACTACCACACTATGGCACTGTTGGATAGTTAAATGGCGTTTGCAAAAACCATATTGATAGTCGGAGAATTAAATATTAAACGTGTTTGTTCAATATCTAACAGTTTTACCATCATTTCAGATTTTCATCTAACCTATGAAAGCAGATTTTGTTTTTGTAAGTTCGGAGAGAAAGCATGTTGTATTTTGCGTTTTAATTATTTGTGTGGTGATTAGTGACCGTTAATCGATATTTATATAGAAATCGTGAGATGCGGTCTGGTGTGATGTAGGTTTCAAAAAATCATTTTCTTTATCGTGCCAACGTTTCGATCTTTATTGAGATCATCTTCAGGGCCTGGGATTTACAAACATTGTTTACATATTACAATTACATTTTGGATGTGGAAAAGTGAATTTATACAATGCAAAATATACTTTGATTGAATACATAAAAAAATATATTTTGCATTGTATAAATCCACTTGTCCACATCCAAAATGTAATTGTAATATGTAAACAATGTTTGTAAATCCCAGGCCCTGAAGATGATCTCAATAAAGATCGAAACGTTGGCACGATAAAGAAAATGTTTTTCTGAAACCTACATCACACCAGACCGCATCTCACGATTTTTAAATGAATAGTTTTAATTATTAATTAGTTTCTTTATATTTGTATTGTCGGCTAGCATTGTGTCGCTCGTTCGTGTCCAAACCTATTTTGATGGCCCGAAGTTGCAATAGAGGGTGCCACAAATAAGCGTAAACAGCAAGTCGGCTTAGAAATCCTTTATATTCGGTTAACATACGTAAGTACAAAGAAGAAAATGTTTACACAAATTAAAAAAGAAATAATTATAGCATTACATCAAAAGGTATAGAAAGAATGGATTCCATTGTCCAATCTGTTGTCTGTCCACTATCAGTCAGAAAAGGTATCAATATTTCAGTATTTTGCAGCATAAATCGCCTGTTCCTGTAAGCTAAGCTCCGTATTAAAATAGAGTTATTTGAAGATTTTCCCTCAGCTTGTTTATTTTGCCCGGAAATTAAACACCGAGCCACAGCTGTGCCCTAATGGAAGAAAAGAGAAATTGTATTAACGAAACTGAGAATGTTGAAGTATTACCCGAGGAGATATTTCGTTGCTTCTTTCCTATTCATTACTCATTCAGTTCATTATTAGCGGTTGTGTAACATTTATTCTTGCAACTCTTCACCTTCATCTTCCACACAAACAGACCTAAATTAAAAAAAGGTGGAGTTTTAAAATGTAACCTGGTAGAAGAAATGAATGATAATGCAACTACGAGTTGGCCATACGTGGTAATTAATGTCTTCTTTCGCCCTTCAGTTTATGTTGTAACGAAGCTAAAACACTCTTAGCAAGAAAAGCCGTTAACATATTACGATTTTTTAAAAAGACACTAGTTGCACATTAGTTATAACACTTACTTTAATTTTACGACGAAAGTCACTAATATCATAACTGCATGTAAATGGCTAAAACATGATGTATGATCCTAACGTATGTTAGGATTTATTATAATTTTATTACCAGTTTATTATAGGAAACAACTAATGTGTTTTCCATTATTCACTGACCTACAGTTCGTTAACACATTAATGTGGGCAAAAAAGACTTAAAAGCATCCCGTTTAACAAAATAAAGTAAACGAGCTTTTGACGTCGATTCTCCCATTAATCCCCGTCAAGGGTGGGCTCAATGAATTGTGAATAAAAGATTTAGTAGACTCCCTTTAAGTATCAATAATTGAAGATGTTTAAAGATCGCAATTTCTTCGTTATCTTTTTTCGCAGGGGCCCACTCAGGTCTTTAGTGGGTCTTTAAGGTTAAGCCTCAGCCGACTTATTACGCCTTTTAACTGCCAAGGTACAATTTCGACGTAAACCCAGGGCCGATAATTATTTACGCTTCCACCATCAACTTGTTAAAGAGGATTATTTACTTGCGGGACTAAAACGGTAGCGATAAAAATATCTTTGTCCTCAGAGGTTTAGAAACAAATAAAATCATTGACTTTATCGCCTAAGAACCACTTGGCACTATTCATTAAATAATTCATCAAAATATTGTTACGACCCAAAACATAAAACCTCGTTTCACAACAGAAAAATTGTAAAAGCAAGAAACATTTTCAACCAATTTCAAGTGTAAAATATATTGATATTTTAATAAAGGTTGTTATAATTTATTTGTCAAGATGATGTAGGAAATCTGGAAGAATAGGGTAAAGAGTTGTGGACGAAATAAACCAAGAAAAAACAGATTGACAGCGTTTTGTAAATTGAAATTCCATATTTTTAACTTCAAATTAACCTTTTAAACCTTCCAATTTATTGTTTTTAATTTCAAACGAATCAATGCAAAGTAAAATTCCTGTATATTTGCAAATTTTTGTACCATATACATTATTTATAATCAAAATATATATAACGTATGAAATTAAAATTAAAATTTACGTAAAAAATATAAAAAAACAATGAATTTCCAGATTTGTTTGAATACAAAATATTTATTTTATAGACCAATTAGTTTGTATTAAAAAACTATAATCAATAGATGAATCATTTGTCTTTATATAACTTTTAATTAATTTTCACGTGATATTTTATATAAGAATCCATTTTATATTTTTTAAAATCTCCAATAAAAAATATGCTAATTTTGTATTTAATTTTATAAAATTTTTAATTTTGGTTGCGATTGATTTTCACGCGGTCTGGTAAAAGCAAAATTATTTCATGTTTAAAAAAAATTATGTTATGCAGACATTTTAACATAAATAAATTTTATTGTAAGTACTCAAACCAGCGCCTAAAATTTTTTAATTGTTTAAAAAATAGGGTTAATTTGATATTAAAAAAGATTAATTTAAAATTAAAAAGTGATAATTTGACATTAATAAAAATTAATTTAAAATTAAAAATGTTAATTGAAAGGTAAAAGGAGTTAATTTGAAATAAAAAAAGCTCTTTTGAAGTTGAAAATGGTTAATTTGACAGAAAGGACGCTGTATATTAAAAATATATATCTGCACCTTCTATTAAAACGAAATTTTAAAAAAAATTATATATTTGTAAAATTTCGAATTACTAGAAAAATTATTAGTTTTTATAAATTAATTTTAAATCACTTAATTTTAATTGTAATTTATTTTCATGAGGTATTTTATAGGAGAACCCATGGTATAATTTTCTAAAATTCTCAAATTTAAAAAAAAACTATTTCATTTTTATATTTAATTTTACATCATTTTTAATTTTAATAATTTCTATATGGTCTTCTAAGAATTCAATTATTTTATATAAAGAAATATTTAAAAAATGTTAATATACAGGAATTTTATTTTACAGTTCATATTAAAAATAATTAATTTGAAATTGTAAAAAAGTTATTTTGAAGTGAAAGATCGTTAATTTGATGAAAAAAAACTATAGCCCGAGTGAAAATACCGTTTAAACTGAAGTGAGATTAGGTGATTGTTTCTAATTCTACTCTCCGTTAATTAACATGTTGCCTTTTACGGGTGTACCCTTTGTTAAAGATCAATGGGACCTTATTGACATTATCCTAACCTATTGCATCGTATGAGTTTGTTTAAAAAAGACGTCATTCACAAATAATTCGTAAATTCTTAAAACGGTTTTATTACAATGTGTTTTTCTATTTCGAGGAATAAGGATTTAACCCTTTTGCACATAAACTATTGCCTGTTGTGTCCGATCTTTGCTAATGGTTTTATCGGAAGAGTTTTGTTTTTCTTTAACAAAATACTGAATTGTTTAGAAGATATTTAGGTCTTCATTGCTCACGGTTTCCTAGGTATGGGCTTTTTGTAATTATTGCTGCCAGTTATGTGGTAATGTTTTTTTTACTCTTGGGGCCGGCAAACTATTGGGTTGTCCGGAAAATAATGCAGGATTTTAAGTTTTCATTAAAAAAAATCTATATAAAATATTCTGTTTACGTTTACAGGATTACTCATTTGTATGAATGTCAACACTTATTAATCCTCTTCCAAATGATATTGTTTGTTTACCTCTGTAGCATTCCGCTACTTGGAAATAATTCAGTCATCCTTATAATGTCAAAGCGAGAATTTCGTACGATTTTCTTTTACGAGTTTAAACTCGGCCGAAGCGGAGCCCAAACGGCTAGAAACATTAACCAAGTCTGGGGCGAGGGTTGTGTTAATGAGTGCACTGTGCAAAGGTGGTTTAAAAAATTTCGGGAGGGAGATTTCAGCCTTGAAGATGAAGAAGGTCGTGGAAGGCCTTCCTCTCTTAATGATGATGTTCTGCGATCAGTGGTGGAAGAAAACCCCAAAACAACTGTTCGAGAACTTGCAGAGCAACTCAAAGTCAGTAAAACGACCGTCGCTGACCACCTCAAGGCGATTGGAAAAGTGAAAAAACTCGAAAATTGGGTTCCACACTCATTAAACGATCGCCAAAAAAATCAGCGCTTTGATGTTTGTGCATCACTTCTTTGTCGAAACAAAAATGACCCATTTCTGGCCAGAATTGTTACATGTGACGAAAAGTGGATTCTCTACGATAACACTAGACGTTCTGGACAGTGGCTCGACAAAGGAGAAGCTCCAATACATTTTCCAAAGCCCCCAACTCATCAAAAAAAGGTAATGGTTACGGTATGGTGGGCTTCATTTGGTTTAATACACTACAGCTTCTTAAATCCTGGCGAAACCATCAATGCTGAATCATACTGTAACCAAATTAATACCATGCATCAGAAATTGGCAGTAATGAAGCCCTCTTTGGTCAATCGGAAAGGGCCCATTTTGTTGCATGACAACGCTCGACCACATGTGTCACGTGTAACGTCACAAAAATTATTGGAGCTTGGCTATGAAACTTTGCCTCACCCACCCTACTCTCCGGACCTCTCGCCTACTGACTACCATTTTTTTAGACACCTGGACCACTACTTACAACACATAATATTCAAAAATCAAACGGAACTGGAAAATGCATTTATTGACTTTATCAATTCTAAAAATTCTGAATTCTACTCAGACGGAATTAATAAGTTACCAACACGTTGGGAGAAATGTATTGAGAGTATGGGAAATTATTTTGATTAAAGAACATTGCTTTAAAGTAACTAGTTTCTTTTTTTTTGTTTAATACCAAAATCCTGCATTATTTTCCGGACAACCCAATACATTGATCATCGCCAACCTTATCTTTTTCAGCTTTTCTTTTCTTATTTTTTCTCACGTTTTAAACCTCTTATATTATGATATAACGATTACCAACTCTCTCGTCTCTTTATCCGATTGCTAGCCTCTCTGTACCTCAGGGACTCGTCAAGTGTGGGTAAAATAACATAAATAACAAACACAATCACACATAAACAAGATAAACCACAACAATCTGATTCGCCTTCGCACCACCACAGGGTACTCGATATTCTTCGGAATCGGCGATCGGTTCTTGGTGCTTTGCTTCAAGGCCGTGCATAGGTCATTTGGGTTGTCATATTTCTTTGTTTGCAGTCTGGTACCGTGAAAAGTTCTCCATGCAACGGCTCTTGCGCAGTGTCCGTGGGTGATCTTGGTATGAACTACGTGTAACCTTTTCTCTTCTAGACCCAGCCTCCGCAGGTTAGAGACCGATGTCTTTTAATTTTGTATAATTTAAAATTATTTCTTTAGGTCCAGTAAATTTTCAATTCGTTTTTTATTGCACTACAAATTGTTCTTTTATAAATTTAACATACATCTTGGGTGAGGTCTCGTTTTGCTGCCTTATTTGCTTGTCCTTTCCCGGTTACCAACGTGCCCGGGAACCCATGCCAGGACGACCTTTTTCCCACTGACATAGTTGTTCAGTTTGTTTCTGTTTTCTGTTCCGATAAACAGGCGATTTTGTATTTTATTAAACTTATTGTTACTTATAAAGTCTTTTAAAATAAATTAATTGTTAATTCCAATCATGAAAACATCGCCATTGACCTGGCAATAGAAGAATTTTTGAATTATCGACGTCGGGGTAATATGTAGGGCGAGACAAAATTGTCATTTCGGACTAGATATACAATTAATGAACCATACTCCGGTTTAGCTTTATCCTCGACGATCCATACAAGAAATTTTCAATTTTCAAACTTTTAACACCCTGCCTAGCTTTTGAATACTGGGATTAACGTCAACAGTTTTGGTCAGGAACAAAATACAAGATTCAAAAGACAGCTTGTTCCTCTGACCGTTTTTTCGAATGAATCCAAAACCTAGTATTCGGGTTGGGATTTTTCAACAATATTTAGTCATCGCTTGCAATCGAGGACTCTCGAAATGAGCACAAGCCAATCGGCTTAAAAATAAACTTAACTAAGATCTTTTTTTTTAAATGGTTACTTGAATTTAATGAACAGTCATTTATATTATTATTTTTTCAAGTTATTAGGAATATCAATTGCTTTATTCTGGAATTACTTCAACATAGGTCATAAATTCTTTGCGATTAATTAAGGTTTTGGTTGAGATAAAAAAGTCAGTGTCACAAGCTAAATAGTGGTAGAGGTGGTCAAAATCTAATAAAATCGGTGACACGTTGAATGCAAGCGGGGGTCAATCCAAGAGGAAGAATTACTCCGTACTGAATTGAATATTTTCTTCATTATTTTCATAGCAACAATTTTAGTAAAATTGTTTTATTCAGTTTAATTTTTTATTTAGTTATAACTATATTATTATAATTTTCAATCAATTAATCTTTAAATAAGGTATTGGATACGCCGCTGGTCTACCACTTGAGCCTTTTTGCCATTTTTCAAATGTCGTGCAGTCTCTTTGATTCTCAGCGACAAATGAAATGGCCACGGAGAGCTTTAGTAAAGTCTTTCGGCAAAAAGAAGGCAAATTTGAAAAAAGGTGAGGTTGAGATGGGAAGTTGGTGTCCGAGTGGATCGAAGTCACGATAGCTCAAGTGGTAGAGTAGCGGCGTATTTAGCCGAAGGTCGTGGGTTCGAATCCCGCTTGTGACACTGACTTTTTTTATCTCAACCAAAACCTTAATTAATTGAAAAGAATTTATTTGATCAAGCGGACCACGAACCAAATAAAATAGTTCATAATATTATCTGTACTTCATGATCTTTACAATGTTTGGATTTTATGAACTAAACTTTGAGAGGTTGTCTTTCAAGTCTGTTTATCTAACTCGTCATTATTACTTTCATGTTTGATGTTTTATTTGTCTAGAATACGCGTACCGAATTTTCCTTCTCAAACGGTCAAGTCGCAAGGGACATTAAACGTTCATAAATTCGCGATTACATTCAAATTATAATATTATTGTTATTAATCCGTGATCATTAGCGTTTATTGACATCCACATTGATTTCGGTGTTTAATCAAATGCGGCCTGAGAAGGGCACGAATGGCTTCCCGAGTTGAAATTGAGGAAATCGAGGGAGACCGCTCAATACCTAATTAGTCTAGCTACTATCTCTGTTCATCACCAGCCAATGCCACTCAATAATTTAACAATAGCTACAGGTCATTAAACATTAATCAGTTTGTGGTAATTCCGTTGAATCTCAATTTCTTCCTGGACAATGATCGCCTTAAGATGAATACGGGGAAACTAAAGGGATCGCTCGAGCTATTTATTATGTATAGGCACCTCGCCTATCGCTTCTTGAAAAAAATTTATACCTCAAATTTCAACTCAAGGTGCCATAATTGACTAATTAACTATAAACTATCTATTTGCAAAATCTAACACATTTTCTGAACCGATTTTTAAATCATTTTCGCTTTTATTTTTCTTAAAACTTAATGGATTTGATGTACCTGAAAATGAGTATGTAGATTACCCTTTGAAAAAAGGTCTATTTTTAGGCAAAATTTAGGCTAACTGTGTTAAAAAATATGTCAATATAATTAATATAATATCTAAAAGAACCAGGCGAAGGATAAAAATTTTCAGTGAGCGGAGGGGCGCTGACACACGGAGCGGTTTTGACTGAAGCGTTTACCGCGAGAAAAATCGAGGCGGTGAGTCGTTCATTGTTGTTGCATTAACCTGACAGACGTAGCGGTCGTAACCGCCTGTCGGTTTTCAAACCGAGTCGGTCGGTGGCGTAGATGACCCAACGCGTCGGTTTTGAAAACGCCAGGCGGTGAGTGGTACCCAAGTATTGCATCAGCCCTAATAAGCTAGCCCTAAGCCAACGTGGCGTTTATTTGAGCTGTTCGTACACCACTTTCTTGAAGGGTTATTTGGTTCTCAGTCTTCTAATTTACTTTTAAGATGCAAAAAATAGACGTGGAGAAAAAAATTTGTAATGCGGCATTTTATTTTACTATGTTACTCGTCAAAACTGCCCATTTACATCCTGGTAAAGTTAAAACATTCTTCAGGGTGTTTCCTCATCTCTGAAAACAAATTCTTAAAATGCCCTCTTTCGCTTCTCTTCTCGACAATTGGATGAACCCACATTCACCTGTGTTTTTTCTCCTTTCTCTTCTTCCAACGATAGTACAACAGAGACACCAGAAGTATATCTTCATCCATGGGAACTCCATGGGGAATGGGCCAATGCCAGTTCAATAAGATTACAGAGACACCAGAAGTATCTCTTCATCCATGGGAACTCCATGGGGAATGGGCCAATGCCAGTTCAATAAGATTAAGAAATAATAGAATTTTAGCTAATTCTCAACTTCCTGACACCTAGAGCTTTACATATTGATACTTAACCACCACTACAAATGGAGGAAAAAATCTAAGTATTTACAGATTGTACGGTGCTGTACAGTAACAACCGTTTTTAAAACGAACTCACCTTCCTCCAGGGCCTCTTTTAACTTTACAACTACTTGAAAGTACATCACCCTATAATTAAATGATTTCTACAGCTTTACGGGTACAAAGTATGCGTATGATTGTCGGTGATACATGGTAGTAACTAGTTTAATAAAGATTTTGTTTTGAATATTATCTGGAGGAGGAAGGGGACCTCGTTCAAATCCCAGCTCTGTGCCTTTTAAATTATGGTATGAAAAATGAAAAGTAGTTTAAACCTTCCTTGAATCTGAACAGGAATTACTTTACTTTTATTGATCAGAGAGGATTGATTTTTTTTTGTTGTTGGGGGGAGAGAAACGGGAATCGAACCTACAACTGCAGGATCTAAGCCGAGAGTCTGACACGCTTATTCGGCTACCCGAGATACCATCTAAATATAAATCAATTTAATATTTATTTTTAAAGACTATTTTTCAAAACTTCATAGAGAAAAGAAAACCGAATGAGACGTAGTGTGTAGAAAACTGTGAGATTTCACTTTGTAGCCAGTTCCATGGAATGTTCATCAAAGAAAAAAAAAGTATCGCATGGGGGGAATGGTCTGTAAGGCTGTAACTAATACACGAAGTTACATACAGTTACAGAACAATATATTTATTAAACAGGACTTGTTACACAAACTGCAAAATAACACCTTGCGACGTTCAATGCTTATATGCACTGCTGTAGGATACATTTAATAACTGAGAGAAAACAAAACCGCTTCGGCCAAAACGCACATCATACCGCTGCATGTGTCACAACCTAGCAAAACCTAGCGGTAAAGGCTTCGGTCAAAACCGCTCCGTGTGTCAGCGCCCTAAGAGTAGGTCGTGCCTGATCGGAACTGGACTCAGTTGCTGATAACTCGGTGACAATTCTGCTATATTTTGTTTTTGTTCAATCATCAGATAACTGGTCAAGGAGAAGGAACAAGTTGTATATTTTGACTATTTGAAACCCTACCGAACAATATAAAGGTAAAATCTGTGGTTTTTGGTCGAGTTGAAAAATTAGTATCACAAGTGTGATTCAAACCCACGACCTTCGACTAGTCGAAAAGAATAAAAGAAAGAAAAAAGCCATAAGATAAAATAGTCCAAGATATTTTCAAAAATTTTGACTGTCAAAATTAATTCAAAAAAATTTTTTTTGTCTTGATATAAGAAGCAAGGCTAATTTGAAATGGCAGTAAAAATATACTCATTTATTATTTGCATGGGCTTTTTAAATGCTTAGGTATCCATAAAAAAAGAAGAATAATCGCACATAATCGTCCTTTTGCGTTAAAGGCAGTTGGCCAGTTGAACCAGTCCCGGGAGGCGTATTACTTAATGGAACCCATGTTCCTTCTGGTAGTAGCATTAGGGCAAACTGCGGTTAAAACTTTGTCGTTTAAAATCGTAAATACATTCTATATCCTACTCTCTAAGCACGTTGATTTTAGGCGTGAACCCATTTCAGGGTTATCGCAAATTTTCACTTCTTCAACGACGTTTCTTAAGTTGTTTCTTTAAAAAAAATGTTTTATACACTTTAATTAATACCCCACAGTGATAATAGGTTCGAAAGAACATCAGTTTTAGATAGTTGTTTAAATTGTAATATAAAAAAATGAAACATTTAGTTTTAGAAACAAATATATCCAAATTGGGCAAAATCAGACCAAAAGTAACCATTTAATAGTTGTAAAAATCAGTTTACCAGGACAACCTAATGAAGATCTGACATTTAGTGTAACGTTAAAATGAAATGACAATATAGTGATTATCAACTGAGTAAAACTATTTTGGTTTTCTTTATTTTATTTTTTTATTTTTTAACTCGGCTTCTATTCTATGAATTTTAATTTTTTAATTTTATTACAAATTTCCTTTTTCACAAGAGTTTATACTTTCAGTTTAAGCATCAAACTCTATAATTTTACCGTATTTCAGCAATCTGTTGAGCTATTTTAGTTGTACAAATAAACGACAATTGACTACGGTTCTTTCAAAACTAATTTTGTCTGTTACAATCAATATTTTTTCGTTTTATTTCCCTCAGTACACTATAAATTTGCAGGTAGGTTTTTCATAAATTTCTAGAATTACTCTGCTTCTGGGAGTGTCTAACAGACATTTCTCGCTACAATTGTTTGCACGTTATTGTTCTACAACATTTTCATCATATTACAAATGTGTTCACACATATTTTTCACATGGTCACAGTAATGACAGCGCTGCACTCGGAGGACACCTGCCAAAAGTATTTAGCCAAAGCTGGCACTCATTGTGAGGAGTTAAGGGGCAATGAGGTCGCGAGGACATCGTCGATTCTCAGGTTCCCGGGATGGGAATGGCTCGAGCAGGAGGGTTAACATGGACAGCATCGAGAGGATGTGAAACTTTTGGAATCTGGAACGTTTCGTTGACAAAAGGAATGTTGAGGTCGTTGTGGGTACTGAGGTTTGTGACTAGTAAGGACCTTTGATGATTTATCTGAGGAGTTTTCATTGTAAGTATTGGATGTGGTGGATGTTGGATGGCTTGGTAGAAACTCACATTTCCACTTCGTATGCCCAAAGTGGTCCCAGGAATGTCTTGTATAAGAATTTAGAATTGACAGTCAAGACGGATTTCGCTCCTAGAAGTCTTCGTAGCTGTCCAAGTTTTGCGTTCCATAATTGTCTCTTTAGTCTTGTGTGTGGATTCCAAGTCGGTCTGCTGTCTACGATTGGTTCTAAGTATTTGACGTGAATGAAAACCGATATCTCTTTGTTGTTGATGTACAGTGGAGGGGAAGACGTTTTTCAATATGAACGGACACTGAGTACGTTTCTCTTCATTTAGTGTTGTGCTCCACTTTTTACACCAGTCTTTGAAAGCTCAAGCTGTTCTTAATGTTAGGCAAGGATAGGATTTAGTTTGGGGGCAATATTGCGGTATCGTCCGCGTAGTTGGTTATGATGGTATAAGGGTATATATGTAGGTCAGAAGTATAAAGGAACATACCAAGAATACTCCCTTGTGAGACTGAGGGTCTGACTTCTGAGAACTCGTACAAAATTAAAATTAAAAATGGATCGTTTTAATATAATGAAGGGTTTTAGAAAAAAAATGCAATAATATAATTTGTTACAATTAATTAAGGTTTTTAGTTGAGATAAAAAAGTCAAAGGCACGAGCGAGATTCGAACCCACGATCTTCGGCTAGATACGCCGCTGCTCTACCACTTGAGCTATCGTGACCTCGATCCACTCGGACACCAAAGGTGGGGTTGAGATAAGAAGTTGGTGTCCGAGTGGATCGAGGTCACGATAGCTCAAGTGGTAGAGCAGCAGCGTATCTAGCCGAAGATCGTGGGTTCGAATCCCGCTCGTGCCATTGACTTTTCTATCTCAACTTAAAACCTTAATTAATTGTAATATATTAATTGGTCAAGTGGACCAAGAAATTAGTGAATATAATTTGTTTTTAACAATTTTCCGATACAGCTCGTAAATATTTTTGCCATTATCATAAAAACAAAAATAACCAATATACACATTTCTCTATGGGCGACGATTTAGTTGGGAAGGGTATGATACAATATACATATATATAAAACTAGGGACTTAAAATAGGCGTAAGGAATGGCGAGTTGTAAGTTCATTCAGGTAGAGACACATCAGCACACTTCATTTACAACTTAACAAAAAAGAATATTTACTTCAACAAATTCAAAAATAATGCCACTATGTTTGTTCATCTAATATTGATCTTCCAAATTAAAATAGAGTTGTTTTAGTATGACAAATAGTTATGGAAACGTGTGTACCGAAAAGAAAAAAAAAGGATCGTTTCTATGTGATGACCAGTTGGGAAGAAAAGTGTAACGAAAAACTACATCGAACATGCGTACTCCTCGCACTAACTTCAGGAGCATGTGCATTCCTTGCATTAACGCCTAGCGCCTACGCATGCCTCTTAACAAAACTGTGCGCATGCGCAATTAATTGTGGGCAACAACTTAAACTTGTAACACAGTTTTATTCGTTTTTAATGGAAGAAAAAATATTTTTCCGTTATTTGGTGTTTTTAACAAAAATGTTTCGTTAATTTTTTTTGCGTATTATTGATCTTTAAAATGGAGACAAGAATTGTCTTTAATATAATCAACAGTTTTGGAGAAAATTGGGCCGAAAGGCGAAGAAATACATGTTTTCATGGGGATGTGATTTTCCTATCAAGTTCGAATTTTTCTACGAAATTAATTAAGGTTTTTAAGTTGAGATAAAAAAAGTCAATGGCACGAGTGGGAACCCACGATCTTCGGCTAGATACGCCGCTACTCTACCACTTGAGCCATCATGACCTCGATCCACTCGGACACACTCGGGTACACCAACCCCCCATCAAAACCCCACCACAATGGCTCAAGTGGTAGAACAGTGGCGTATCTCGCCGAAGATCGTGGGTTCGAATCCCGCTCGTGCCATTGACTTTTTTATCTAAACTAAAAACCTTAATTAATTGTAATATATTAATTGGTCAAGCGGACCACGAAATTAGTGAATTTTCTACCAAAGTTTAAATCAGAAACACTTTACACGTTTGGGGGTTGATACAAGTCGCTAAGGTAGTTATTGGTAATGTTTGACATTTTGATCTTTTAAAAAAGGGCAAAATTGTTAAACACAAACGACATGAGTATAAATATTGTCAAATATACAAACTATCGGAACTTCAAAGAGACGTTTGTGTAGGCAGTGAAACATAAACTTATAATCTGCTTATGACTAAACCAAATCGGGCATCAAAAGCTTACTCTTGGGTAAGAAGGATAACTATTATATTAATATTAATACACTGTTATATTAATGCCTTGAACTTTAGTTATTAACAGAATAATTATTGTTATAATAACAAATCGGTATGTATATTTACCACGGCACCGGTGAAACATTCTTCAATATCTGAAATCTGCTTATTGAGATCAGTGGCTTTTATAATTTTTGAGGAAGATGTAAGCTGAATGATGTATTTCTGTATTAGCTCTGGGAAAAACTAACTATAAAAGTCAATGAAGTGAAAATGTTTTCTCTTCTTAAAACCTAGAGATTCTTTTCGCGCATCTTATCCTATGGTCTTATTTTAAAGTTTTTTAAGAGTGTTTCTTTTTAATGGATTTAATGTAATTCCAAGATTGCAGATTTTTTCTTCGAGCCTCGTTTCACTTTGTGTTTTTCCTTTATTTAGGAAAGAAACCCCAGTAAAGGTTCCTGTTTTTAAAGGCTGGAGATTCGAATTCCTTACTGTTAAGTCACCGACGGAAAAACGAATTTTGTTGAATTTGAAAGAGGGCAGGAATGCCAAATTAGTCTAATTAAAAATTTGTCTCTTGACAAATAACTCGGCTCGTTTTTCCCCGTTTCCGAACAGAATCCCCTTTGACTCTTCTATTTTGTATTTGTCTTGTTCCGGGCTGACAAATACATTAAACATCAAGTTTCAGCATCGTCGGAAGGAGGGGTCGGCCCCTGAGGACGCCGCTCACCCTAACTTCAGTCCCCTCATAGAAATAATTGAACTTGCCCCTCCCGATCAATTCTATCCCATTAGGTGGAAGCAGGAGCATTACTGAAGATCTTCCGTTGGTAATCAGCTATTCCTCTCATAAATTATATACTGATAAATTTATCTGATGATTTTCCATTGGGGTTCGGCTTAGGGAGAGAGTTATTTACCAAATTATACTTTGCGGTTTGTTATTCGCTGAACTTTTGTAAAATCCTGCGATTCCTTTTCCAAAAAAATAAAATACAAATAACTTGAAAATTTGTCGGTACACATAAAAACAACGACAATAGATAGCACTGCCTTTATAAATTCAAACTGTCGCTATTTTTTGCTGCAAAGCTGCAAAATGTACATAGAATGTAAATCAACTTTAGATAAAAGGAAGTTTATTAGAAGAACTAGTGACTGATTTTAAAACTGTAAGGACGAACATTGGGACACCAAACCCGTGGAAAACATCTACTGATTTTCTACGAATTGGAAGGTTGTTAAGTAGACACAAGAAAAACTTCTGGCACTGCCACCACCTTACTCCATCTCACAGTTTCCACATCCACCTTACCCCAACTTCCACCTACGGGGTCTGACGGTGAACCTGCCTCCGCCTCCACTTTAGCTAACCTAATACCTTTTAACCCACCTTACAATTTCCACCTCTACCTCCACTTTATCATACCGCCAGCACATCTCACCACCTCCTTCACAACATACTACCTCACTCCAGCACTTCTACTCGTGTAAAGGTGACGTGGATGCACTTGCTTTCATTTATCTTCATTTTCCATTGTCTATACCAATCTCCGATACATGCGATAAGTCCCTGCAAAACTTCCGAAGCAACCTCAGGATCGTGATTAGAGGATAGTAAATGTGTGCCATCGGCAAAAGATGAAGGAGGGTGGTAGGTTTATTGGGAACATCTGCGTTATAAAGGATATAGAGGATTGGTCCGAGCACAAGTCCTTTGGAAATCCCGCAACAAAAGAGCAATATCCAGAGTAATCTGATCCTTGTCGGACCCTAAAGAACAGCTCTGTAGATAAGAGTGGAGGATGAAGTAAAGTGTATTTGGAAGAACACGATTTAATTTGTACAGGAGACCCTTGTGTAACAACAAAAAAGACTCCAATACAACATTATTTGCGCTCATGAGAGGATACACGGTCTACAATGTGAAACACTTGCTGGGCTGTGGATCGGAAGCCGAATTGATGATGTGGGAGAAGTTTAGAGGAGTTTAATTTTGGCAATAGTGTTTATATTTTTTTTTCAAATACATTGGACATGATGGGAAGTGAACTAATTCGACGATATGCTGGGGCTTTTTGAACTGGTTTGCCAGGTGTATGGAAAAAGATGATTTTCGAATATTTTCAAAGTAAGGGTAAATTGATAGTATTGATATACAATTTTAGAGGTATGTGAGGTATATAATAGTTTTTTTGAGGGAGTTGTTGAAGAATCTGGGTTGTAATTAGGTCAAAAGGAGTTTTGGGGTTCCAGGCATGATTTACTTGACCTCAGCAGGAGTGACGGTTTTCGGAGGGACGCACATAGGGAGGAGAGATATAAGGTATTCATTAATATCTGTTTCGACTGAACCATTTCAGGCTCAGAGTAAGCGGGTTTCATGGAGATGCCGAGCAAATGTATCGACTTTTTCTTTTGCCACCCTGACCACCTGCTGGTCAGCTGTTGCCACAATGACAATTTTTTAAATTCCAAAATGAGTTTTTCGGACAAAAAAATAACAATTCTCAATCATTTTTGTTTTTATGTCATTACCCCGGTTTTCATGGAATTCAATTTGAAAGGATGGTTTTACTCCAGACGTTTCAATGCTGGGAAGACCAGAATTCGGGGATTAACACTCACAAATAACACTTAAATGCTGCCTTAGTATATTTAAAAACATAGTGCCAGGGGTATTTGTCAATATCAGTAGCCAAACAGCCTGAAAATTTCTTCGATAATTACTTGGGTCGACCGGATTTGCCGTTTTGCATGAACCTTGGTACTGGGTTTACCCGGATGACTGTGCGGATGATACTACATGTATTAATCAAGTACTGCTTGTGGTTCAGTTAGACCGACTTGATCCTTATTTCAAGAAAGACTTATTCCCCGGTCATCATGGTACCTTAGGTTATATCTGGAATGAGCAGTTATTTTTCATTCGATGATAATGATGGTGGCGTTTATTCCTCATCTTTTGGTGGAGTTTGCATCAACACTGGTTCAGTGTTAAAGAGATTCAGTTTTTAGGTGTTTTTTTAAAGATTTCAGTGACCTATATAAAGCCTGCTATCACAGCTTTACTTTGTGTTTGCCAATTTTGGCAAGGTTTCTTTAAACCATGAGTTTACTAAGTCTGGCAACCCTATGAATTCGTCTATTTTTCATTTTGTGTGGAACCTTCCTGAGATCGAAAAATCTATTATGTAACTGCTTTTCCGATCCTTCTCAGTCCAGTTTGCTTATCCATTAGCCGAATTTCCTTTGAGCCCTGGCATTGATGTTAGTCCCCACGTTTTGCAGGTTATGGGTGCATTTACTAGATTTTGATTCACTGATACCTTAAGGGCTGGAAATCTTTGTCCATGTTACCTTGCTTACAACTTATTTTACAATACAGGCATTGATAGCCCTGTAAAGTTTAATAAAACACCAAGGGTAAAGGATAAAATCTGTCAAATTAGCTTAGGAGCAACTTAAATAAGATTTTAAAAAACTTTTCCAATCAATGGAAAAATACTTTTATGCAAGAAAAGACGTTGTAAAGTTGAATATTGAAAGAGAAAGGAAAACTGCCAAATTGTCTGAGGAGGACACAAAGAAGCTCTGAAAGGCTTTCCTAACCAAAAGTGATGTAAGAAATGTTATATATTAAAAAACGCTTGGAAGTTCGATAAAGCTCAAATAAGAACGGAAAACGTAAATATTGAGCCATTTTTGTCCTTTCCTGATAAAAATTAGATATTAAATACGGTAAATAGAAAGGAGAACACTCCAAAATTGGCTAAGGAGAAGGTGAAAGGAACGTGGACCTTTCCAACCAAACCTGTTATAAAATAATGAAAAAACGCGCTGTAAAGTTCAGTAAAAGGTGAAAGACAATGGATAAGAGACGCATATTTGATTTTTTCCTTAGTTGAAAACAGAAGATAATAAAAACTGTTTTAAATGAAAGGATAAAATAGTGACAAATTAGCCGAGGAAGAGCTCAGGTTAGCTCGAAAATGCCTTTCCAACTAACGTAAATGACGTTCATGTAAAAAACGCGTTGTGAGGTTCAGTAAAGGAAAATAAAATGGAAAACTGCAAAAATGGCAAGGAATAGCTCAAAGAAGCTTTGATAGGCTTTCCAAAACAAAAGTAATATGAGAAATTTAAAAAATGCTTGAAGTTCAATCAAGCAATCAAGCAAGAATGATAACGGATAAAAAACCGCATATTAGATCTTTTTTCCTTTCTAGAAAAAAAGAGAATAATAAAACCTATCTAATAGAAATGATGAACACTGGAAGAAGGAGCTCGAATAGTTTTATGTAGACAAAAAGGCCTGTAAAGTTCAGTAAAAAAAGAAGAACATGGGATAAATAATTAGGAATAGTATCCGTTTTGTGATTTAATGTAATGAATTCCTGAATTTTCTTTGTATTTACAGAAATATTAGCTTAAAATTACATACCAGTTTAAAATTTTATGTTAATGTCAATTTATGGTCGACTCGTGAAATAATAATGCTTTGTATTTAGAAGGGATTTGGGAATCGTTTGGTATCAAGCTTCTGCAGAAAGGGCTAATTTTGTAAAGGGACGGTGTAAGTAAGTTCAATACTGTAATTTCAAATCTCCTTCGATTGCCACAATAAAAGGTAAAAGGCGAGCCAATATCAGAGGGGTGCCGTTTCCCTCGCCTCGAATTCACGCCTTTCGATTTTAGGAAGGAAACATTGAAAGGCGGATTTAATCGTCCCTAAGCCCCCGCAATTCACGAGGAAATATAAAAACAAGGCATCCGAATGCGAAAATTATTAAATATGAAAGATGTGTGCAAAGGCTATTAGCGTGTTTTGCCCCTATTATAGGATCACGCCTGGGCCCTTCTATCCGAAAACAACCACGCAATGCAAATTAGGATAAATTACAAGTTCGCAGGTGAAGAAATGAAACACTAGTTTGATGACTGTTCATTAAAGACATGAACCGCACTTTGTAATAGCAAACGGGCTTTGGCATTTCCTCCTTTGTTATTTTTAAATGTATTCATTAATTATTTACCACGACGATAGGAAATATGAACGAAAAATCAAATAACGGCCAGTTTAATTAAAGGGACAACCCTAAAAAAGTTAAAACCAATGCCGACGGATTTTGTTAATTTTCTAATATAACACAATATCTCAAACATTTTATTTGTTATTATTTGTTTATTTGAGTCACCATTCATTGCATAAAAATATTGCTACAAATGTTAGCGAACCATGAATAAAATTGCTTGTAACATATAACAATAATTTCTTTGGGGTTCGTGGTTTATTGAACTTCATTAAGGCTTTTTATATTATTTATTTGATGTTTGGTGGGAGGCCGTTTGCAATCTGCTGTAAGCTTCTCTTCAGGCAATTTTGCAGTTTTGTCCTCTTTTTATTGTTGAACTTCACAAGGATTTCGTTTTCTACATATAAATCATTGACGTTTAGTTGGAAAGGCTTTTTTGAGCTCACCTAAACTCTTCCTCGGCCAATTTGGCAGTTTTTTATACTTTCCTTTAGAATTGTGTTGATTATCCTCTTTTTTTTCTATAAACGGAAAAGGTCAAATATGCAGTTTTTAACGGTTATCTTTCGTGTTTTTATGAAACCCACGACGCTTTTTTCAAATAATTTTTGTCAGTAGAGCTTGAAAATCCTTCTCAACCAAACATGATACAGCAAATGTACAAAAAGCGGTGGGAAGTTCAATAAAACAGGACGAAGAAAAATCTATATATAAAAAAAACTACCAAATTGTCTAAGAGCTGTTCGAACAGACTTTCCTAAACAAATGTGAAATAAATAATGTAATAAAACAACCTGTCAAATTCAGTAAAGCACTAAAGAAAAAAGTACCAAATTGGGCGAAGAGTCCTCGAGTGCAGTCGAAAGCCCTTCGCATCCAAAGTGACATAAAACATGAAAAAAAGCGCTTTGAATATCAATATACCACGTAGAAGAATGGGCAAAAAAATGCCAATTAGGTATAGAAGGAGCTAAGAGCTTAGCAAAACAATTTTTCTAAGAAACGTGGTATAAAAAATTTAAAAATTTTACTGGGAAGTTTAATAAAACACAAAAAAGTAAAGATGACAAAAAACCTACAAAATTGGCTGAGGAGAGCTCAGAGAATTTTGAAAAAGCCTTCCCAAACAAAATGAAATAAAAAGTATAAAAAAATCGTTTGTGAAAATAAATAAAACACGAAGAAGGAAGGATACAAGAAAAGGACCCAAATTAGTCGTGAGGGGTTCAGGTTCGAAAAGGCCTTCCCAACAAACTTGAAATAAAGATCGTAAAGTTAAGGGTAATAGGAATTAGCCTCTGACGCCCTTACGCATCGCGACCAATATTGGTTTATTGGATAACCTCCACTATTGTTAAGATCTAGGTCTTGGCACCACCACAGCGTTTATTCCGATGTTTCCACTCTTTTCTGGCAATATCTCTACATGCTTTTGTTACTTCCCATTTCTAGAAGAGCTTCCGTAGTCTGTAGTGTCTAGTCAGCAGTTACGTTATCATTCTAGTCTTATCACGTCCTACGTTAATCAATTCTGCCTTTAGTTTTTGCGATGGTCTTTTGGTGGATTCTTTCACATTCCTCTGCCCTGCAATCACATTGATTGCAACCGAGGACTTATTGTTGACCCATTGTCTGATGTATGGACGTTTTTAGTTTGAATTTTCCGATTTTACACCTGATGGAAATACCTAGAGATTATACTTTTGCCTTAATTATTGTCAGTATGGTATTGGTATTTAACTCGAGTACATGAAAAATACGAGTTAATCTGTCGATAACTCATTAAAGAATAAAATTTACGAATAATATAAGTCAACACGAGACTCAAAGACACTTGGGCAACTTCGAAGACATATATCACTGAAATCAAACTGTAAAGAACAAACTAGCACTGTAGAAACATTACTTCGACCTATTTGACCAAACTGGGCTACCTCCAACCAATTTTCTAATGTCAAACTAATTTATGCAGTAAGAAATAACATAAATAAAATAATACCACAATGACATTAACACTCCCTTCTTTAAAGAGACCTCCCATTCCGAAAACCTCCAAAATTTTGGCTTTAATCATTATCCTTCTGTACAACAGAAATTACTTCATTCTTCTTTTTACTAAAATAAACGAACTAATGACGTAATAACCGTTATTTCGAGCTATCTGTCATGTGGGGTTCCGAGTAATCCAAGCATTCCAGTCCAAGATCCTCTGAAGAATTATCCAAGCTCCTTATTACGTCAATAATGTCACTATCCACAATGACCTAACCATTGTTTCGTTAAAGAATTGATCTATATTATAAAGTTTCACTCTAATGTGTTAATCCAACCTAACGTTACTACTCAATCCCCCTCTTTTATTTCCCATTCTAAGAATATTATTGGCCAGGACCAAAGACAGTGTCCAAGATGGATGTTTTCTTAGCTCATGTCTTTTGAATTCAATACTGTCAATTTGCAATGTGTACAATCCATGAATAGGATACAAAAATGTATTAACTAAGAAGTAACTAGAACTAGGCATGTTTGGCAGTTTACTTCTAAAATCTATTAACTTAGAAGTAACAGTGCTAATAGTTTATTGTGACGCTTTAGAAGCATCTTGTTCTGTACATTTTAAAATAATTGATAGAAAAGTCAGTTTGCAAAGCAACGGACCTTCTTGAAATAGCAGGATACAGTATCGCCCTTTGCAGCAATATCTGCTACTGATCCCAAAAACGTTTGTAACCATAAGTTCACTAATTTCGTGGTCCGCTTGACCAATTAATGTATTACAGTTAATTAAGATTTTTAGTTGAGATAAAAAAGTGAATGGCACGAGCGGGATTCGAACCGCGGTTGAGATGGGAAGTTAGTGTCCTAGTGGATCGAGATCACGATAGCTTAAGTGGTAGAGCAGCGGCGTATCTAGCCGAAGATCGTGGGTTCGAATCCCGCTCGTGCCATTCACTTTTTTATCTCAACTAAAAACCTTAATTAATTGTAACCATAAGGTTATTACTATTATTATTTCGCGTCATGCTTACCACATTAGCCAAGTTTGTATTTTTGATGTTTTTTTGTGGTAGGGTGATGGGTCACAAATTCCTTGGGCGACGGTGGGAATCGAGCCCACAACCGTGACTAACGCTACCTAAACCGTTAACACCTAGTAAATCCTAGAATACTAAAATTATCAGTGGTCTTTTTACATAGGCCTCTCGGATAAATAATGGCGGACTATACAAATTGACAGAAGTGTGAAATAATAAAACGAAGGAATTTGTGAAAATAAGTAGGCAATAGAGTCGGGTAAAAGGACAAGTGAGGGAGTGAACTTATTGTCTGACGGGGTCCCTGGAAAATGGCCGTGCAGTGACAGAGGCACCTTTACGACTTAAAAGCTCCACTGGAGCCCCCACGAGTCCACTTAATGGATTGAAATACGAGCTTATCAAATGGGTGAAAAACAGTATTTCACCCCGAGACGGGTGAGAATTGGACAGCTCAACCACACAACAGACGAATAACCGCCGCTTCCTCGGATATATAGAATCAAATCAATAACGAAATTTGTATACCACGAGGAGCACACAGATATTTCTTTTATCGCTCTATTCGTGAAGCAATGTTTCACGTTTGACCCTTTGTTTAACTTTTATTTTTATCCCTTTGTTTATACAGTATACATATCAACATAATCTACTTGAATCAAATAATGTATACGTGGTTATTTTATGACAGAAAATATATTTAAAAAAGTATCGTTTATATTTAATTTACCCTCTTTCATTACACATTATAAAATACAACTTAAAAAAATGGGACTGAGTCTAGAGGAGTCAGATACAACACAGCACTACTTTGCAAATGGTACCTATTTCTCTACAATAAAGTACCTGGATACTATAGAAAAGGCAAAATATACCTTATTATAGCAAAAGTTCGGACAAGCTAGTCTAAAGTTTCAGGCTAAATATAATCTAGGAGATACATTTTATCTAAAATTATCAGTGGTCTTTTTAGATAGGCCTCTCGGATAAATAATGGCGGACTATACAAATTGACAGAAGTGTGAAATAATAAAACGAAGGAATTTGTGAAAATAAGTAGGCAATAGAGTCAGCTATCACGTGACCTTACCAAAATGATTCGAATTTGACTTCTTATTTCTGTATTACTTCAAATTTTCCTATTATGTAAACGGATTTACTATCCCTAAAAGTACAGAATTCCTGCTAACTCGTTTACAAAATATTTAAGTTAATGTAACAAAATATGCAATTTTTGACTATTTTTCCCCCTAATTCAATGTTCAATTGGTGTTGCATAATGCCAAAAATAAGATTTTCTAATTAAAAACAAACTTATTATGTATTGTGTTTAACTTTTCTAAATTTCAAATTACTCTTATTGCTCTCAAATTAACCCGTTTTAACTTTAAATTAGCCCATTTTACCTTCAAATGAACCGTTTTGATTTCCGGATTAATTTCAAATTAATCTTTTCAACTTCAAATTCATCGATTTGTAATCACGAATTAACACTTGTTATTTTTAAATTAATCCTTTCTTTAAACCTATAGGAGATAGTAAGAAATATAAGCATGGAGTAAAATTGCTGCATAATTACAATTTTTGTTTAAATATAAAATGATTGGGCTATTTGAACATTTATTTCAATTAAAATTTAAAAAAATTATATACAGTTAAACATAAAAATATCCTTAGAATTATTTTTTTAATTAGAGAATATTTTTTTAAGTATATATAAAACGGCTTTTTACAGCATTAACCAACTGACAGCAGGGTAAAATAAAAGTCTTGTTCGAGTATTTGAGATTATTTAAATTATAGAGTAACTCTAAACCAAAGGGTAAATGGGCTCTCAAAAAACCATATGAAAATTTAATTTAAAATAAAAAGCAAAATTATATAAAAGTAAATATAAAAACTACTGATTCTTTGTTTAATTGGAAAGTTTTTGAAATACAAAATTTATTTTAGTGGTTCTTAAAAACAGTAACTATTACAATATTAAAAATGTTATAAAATAAAATATAAAATTAAAGGATTATTCTTTCAATTTGAGAAATATTAGAAATCGTGGGTTGTAAAAGCCCAATTTTACATTTAAAAAAATCACAACTCAAAAAAGAAGCATGATTTTTATATTTAATTTTTTTAAATTTTTTAATTATTTTATTTTTAATTTTCATTTTTTTATGGTCTTCTAAACGCTCGATTGTTTAAATGTTTTAAAAAACACGAAGTAATATTTTTAATTTTATTATATCAGTTTATTATATCAGTGAGTTTTTAATTATGTCCTTTTTTCTTATATTTTGTAAAAAAATAGATAAGATTGGTCTTGTCTGCTTCGTTTTTTGTTTAAAAAATCTGCAATAAGCGCGATTTCCATGATGCTGGGAAAAAAACATCCATTTATATAACGAAACAAATTAGAGCCATATAGAAATGACAGTGCAAATAAATTTGACAATTTAGTGCTGCTACGTTTCTGGACATGATCACAACATTTTTGGGCATCGACTTAAGAAAATTGAGTATGCTCAGGCATTCCATTGCTATTAATTCTGGAGTATTGTCTCGTCCAAAAGGCCAATCAGACTCATATCATTTTACATTTTTACATTTTTTGTATTTTAAAAATGAAAATAGACGTTGTTGAGACTATCGCTAATAGGGGAAATCGAGTTTGAATTTTTTTTTTAATTAGTCCAACTCGACTGGATAAATCCTGTTGTATTTATAAGCGTTCAAAACCGCTATATAGATGACAAATTGCCAAGGCCATATAAATCAACGTTATTCTCGTAAATTCACTGATCCCGGAAAACGCCCTTTCTGCCTAGTAATCAAGTATAACCCGGGCGAGGGGACCAATGTCATGGTACTCGGTATGAGAAATTACATAAAGAAGGAAGATTCCGTAACTGGGAGAATTATGAGAGAAATATTGTCTTTTGCGTCTCGTTTGTAATCACGGCGGGGATGAGGAACGTCTGCCGTTGTCGGAGGTGGGGCGGAGTCGCGAAAGGATACTTGTGGGATTCGGCGTGTACTTTGATCAAGTAAACTTAGTTTCTAAACTCAGTGTTCACTGATCCTTTTATAGATAAAGAGTCTATTTTTGTTTCAGAACGGCACCAACTCGTGAATAAGGGTGGTCGTTTGTTGGATTTCGACTGTCCTTAGGAATTGAAGGTGATGATCTAAACTAATGAACAGAGATGTCGAAACTGCGGGCGTGTGAGAGAAAACTGAGAACACATCCTATTGTTCATTAACCGACCAACTTCCAACTGATTCCCTCTCGAGATAAGTAGTTAACTGAACTTTCTCCTTTGAATTTGTTCTCACCTTTATCTCTCCCAGCCCCTCGACAAACTTAATTCCCTTCGTTAAACACTCACCGGCCACAATCCATGACATACCCGCCACAAATACTTGATCTTACTTAATTCAAACTGTTTTGTTCTTTTCCTAACATCCTTTTGCTTTCGACCAATAATTGACTAAATTTATTACACGGAATTTCCACCCCCTGAGTAAGTTTATACAAAAGAAACAAACTTTGTAACAAGTTTTACCATCCTTATCCGCCAATCGGCTTTTCTCTTATTTTTTCTCTCTACAGAATCTTTAAAACAAAGGATATTATCAAACAGTTAAATATATAGTCTTTAGACAAATATAATTTGTCGAAGGGAAGTCTCTCCTAGTAGTTGAAATCGATTATTCTCTTTCTTTTGACTGACCGAGTTTTCATTAATCCTTAAACGATAAATCAAAAGCCTCTTTGAGATGTTAGGACATGATTTAAGGGGGTCCTTACGAAATAGAATAAAAATTGTTTCTGAATGATTATTTGGAGATCGTGAGATGTGGTCTGGTGTGACATAGGTTTAGAAAAACTACAATTAATTAATGTTTTTAGTTGAGATAAAAAGTCAATGGCACGAGCGGGATTCGAACACACGATCTTCGGCTTGAAACGCCGCTGCTCTACCTCTTGAGCGATCGTGATCTCGATCCACTCGGACACCAACTTCCCATCTCAACCCCAACTTTTGAATTTTCCCTCCTTTTTGCCATTTTTCAAATGTCGTGTAATCGGGTTGGATTCTCGACCACAAATGAAATGGCCACGGAGATCTTTAGTGAAGTTGGTGTCCGAGCGGATCCAGGTCACGATCGCTCAAGAGGTAGAGCAGCGGCGTATCAAGCCGAAGATCGTGGGTTCGAACCCCGCTCGTGCCATTGACTTTTTTATCTCAACTAAAAACCTTAATTAATTGTAGTACGTTAATTGGTCAAGCGGACCACGAAATTAGTGAGTTTAGAAAAACCTTTTCTTTATCGTGCTAACGTTTCGATCTTTATTGAGACCATCTTCAGGGATCAAAGTGTATGTTTTCTGTGTAGAGTGGTACTCTAAATACGACAGACTGCACATCTACACAGAAAAGAAACACTTTGTGCCTTGAAGATGATCTCAATAAAGATCGAAACGTTGGCACGATAAAGAAAAGGTTTCTCTAAACCTAGGTCACACCAGACCGCATCCCATGATCTCCAAAAAATCATTAATTAAAGGCTGCTAAACACCAAACATTGTTTCTGAATTATTATTATGAGTCAAAAAAGCTAAAAATGTACCCCAAATATCTTGAAATATCATTTATATTGTTAACCTATTATTGGATGGATCTTCGTTTTTGGCAATTTTGTATGCCAAAGAGTGTTCTGGGCGGATAGGTATTTTCCTTGATCAATTTGTCAGTCTACCCGTTCCCTCTTTGCACCGTGGTACCCAAAGAAAAGTACTGTTTAGGCCCGCAATGCCTGAATTTTGCTACCGATGAAGTATTACCTTCAATGCCGCATGGCTGTCCGTGTAGATGGCTATTCTTTTGCTGGTAATACCGAAGCTTTTGACCTCGTTTAGGCTAGAAATCTTTAGCTATTCCATGTCAACTAAAGTAATCTCCTACGTAAAGAATCCACAAACTGATTAACTGATTATTCCTCGATCCTAGATTGGACAGCACTACGCAACGGTCATTACTGTCTGTCATTGCCGCGGGGTTGTTTTGATCGTGAAATCGGTTTTCACATAACACAGTGGCAATGTGAATTAACAGGATTTCCATTTCCCCGTGTCAACGTCGTTAACATGGAATGGCATAATGAACATGCCGACTTCGTGTTATCCTCGAGCGACGAAAAAAATGGAAGGGTGATTCCTCTTTCGGCTTTAAATTGAGTATAGCGGAGCCAGGCCCTCTTCCGCAAATGCGGTTACGTCGAAGTAAGGAAGGAAGGAAAAACTGGTTTTTCTGACTAAACCCAAAACAAAATGAGCCCGAGTGGCATCAGAGGAATTAGATTTTATTAATGTTTACTTCATGAACTGAGTGGTAAAAAAAGTGGCCACCCTTAATATTTTTAATAATCACTTAGATAATCCTTACAACATATTTGATCCGTTTTAATAGATTAGAGGATTAGAAGTAAATAAAACACAGATAAAATCTCCCAATATGTTTACAATAGGATTATTTTTAATAAATCGTTTTTCTGTAAAGCTTCTTTCTAACGCTCCGGTGGTTTGACTTTTTGAAGTTGTAAAATTTTTAAGTTTTAAATTTGTTTGAGTGATGGTTTTAGCTGATCATAGCATAGTCGGAAAATGGAAGAACTCAAGTTTATGTGGCCAGGGTGCTTAACAGTTCCAGAACAACTGTCTGAAGGGCCTTCCATCGCTACAAAGTTGCTGGAGGTGGTCGCAATCTTAGATATTTCCCAAAAATTAACGATTCATGATTTTTAAAAACTCGATAGCTAGAAATTTGTAATACACGAAGGAAAAATACTGGTTGCAATAAAGCACGTAAAACCGAAAAATGCTACCGTCTTTCTCTCTCTTTGAACAATTAATTACCTTGAAACATTGGTGAAACCCTTAACCTTTTGAGTTTGCTTCTTAAACAAAATATACAAGCTTTCCGGGAAAATAATCGTATGCCAAATTTTATATCCATCGAATAGAAATAAAGTTAAATTTTTTTAAAAATGAAAACTATTTGTTCATCGGGGAAAAAGGTCTCTACCCGTGCAGTTCGCAGGGTTCTTCACAAAAAAATCGGGAAGGTTAGAACAGAGATTTATCTCGTTCTCCAATCGAACTTGATTGTTACATAAAAACGATTTTTCATTTCCCCATCACCAATCTGAGGTTTTAATCGCTTTCTTAACGCTTGGAATGTAATGGTCCTAATAAATCTAGGATCGAGATGTCCAACACAAACGCTGTAAACTTAGGCCGCCTTTGACACAAGCGACTCCGTTATCTCTCGAGTGGTATACCGTGGTCGGTTTTCGATTAAATCTTTAATTTGGTCGTCGGCGGCCTTACTGTGCGTTCGTTGCCTTCGAGAGAAAAATCTCTTCTAAACTTGGCAAACCACCTCTGTACCACCCGCTTACTAACAGCCTAACCAGACCTTCGTGCTTGACTTGCATTTTTATCTTTCAACCATAAACGCTTTTGTACTTACGAATCTTGCCGACGGAAGAATGAATTGATCTTTCACTAGCATTACAAATAAACTTAATTTAGAAATAATCGTTAATCCACTAAAACATCTATATTCTACACTGAGACGCAAAAAATTACCAACAATAATATTCTTAATCATCTGTCAGACAATCATTCACTGATTATCTTACAACAATATTTGGTCCGTTTTAAAGGATTAGAGGTACATAAAACTCCCACTTGTGTTTACAATAAGATTTTGTAAATAGATCTTTGAATAGTGAATCACTTATATGTTGGTTTTTCTGTAACGTTCTGGTGGTTCGATTTTTTTCAGTTGTACCACTTGCAAGTTCAAATTTGTTTGAGTGATGGTTTCAAGTGATATAGATTCGGCTAGAATCATAGCATCGTCGGAAGATGTAAAAAATCAAGTTTATGTGGCCAGGGTGCTTAACAGTTCCAAAACAAATGTCCGAAGGGTCTTCCATCACTACTAAGATACTGGAGGGTATTCAAGAAGGCAGGTCGCCATCCTGTCACACCTTAGAGATGATCGTTTTATTGTTTCCAATGTATTCCGTAATCGACATTCTACGGCTGTGGAGATCAAGCAACGACTTCAACAACTCAGAAGTTCACGCCCTGTAAGGCGAAGACTTTCAGATGCTGGATTACGTGCGAAAAGTCCTGCTGGTTGGTCTGCTCCAGACAGAGTTGAGCAAAATCTAACTATTTCAATCATGATTAAGAATTTTGATTGAAGTTTAATCATGATTGAATTAATCATAAGTAAAGTAACCATAGTATGATTTAGTCATACCTCATGATTGAATTAATCATGACTAAATCATATAATGATTAATTTACTCATGGCTAATTCAATCATGATTAAACTTCAATCAAAATTCTTAATCATGATTGAATTAGTTAGATTTTGCCCAACTCTGGCTACAATGACCAACTTACCAAAATCCAACAGACTCCGGATAAAAATTTTGAGATGAGAGTCGTTCTCAAGGCCAACCTTCAAAAATTGTTATCATAAAAGAAAACCAGTTACATGATTATTCTACATCTCTATTTTATTACAATCAAGACCGCTTGATGGTGTATTTTCCACATAATGTAGAAATCTATACTTTCAAGTGGAATAAATTTTAATTCAAAGAAATATTTTTTCCATTGATCGGTTATGTAAACATATTTACTTTTCTAAGCGTAGCTTGTTCTAGGATTTTTTAAAATTTTATTATTATTATTATTATCATTATTTTTTTGGCTTTTCATAACGACATAGTTTTACTTATAATTGGATGATTGATTTTTGTTAAATAAGGTGTTGAAGTATTTTCCTTTTGATGGAATAAATGTATGTTAGAAATTTTTTTAAAAGTGATGAAGTTGTGTATTTTTCATTTTTTGAGTACACATTTGTACAAGATTTATCGAAATTTAGTCACGACTAACTATATTGTGACTAAATTAGTCATGCCTCGTATTTAATTACTAATCATGACTAATTTAGCCATCAATCACATATGGTGACTAATGACTAAATTAGTCATTTACTACCAACATGACTAACGGTCTGATTGATCAATCATTAATCATTAGACATGACTAATTTTTGCCCAACACTGGCTCTAGACCTTCTTACAAGAAATGTAACTGTTCGGTTAAGTTTCGCCAAACATCACATCAATTGGCCTGAACCAGATTGGACTAAAATCTTGTTTTCGGATGATATAAGGTTTTATCTGACGGCCGAGAGAGTTCAGGGAAGAACAGAAGCGATATATCCCCGCAACGTTTTCACTCCGGAGAAGCCATGGAGATGACGGTGTTATGGTTTGGGCAAGAATTTCTATGGAAGTTCTCATAACCTGGCCTTTAAGGCATGAATGCACCGAAGATACACTAACAGGTGCACCATACATTGAAGATGTGTTATCAGAAGAAGTTGTTCTTTATTTGCCACTAATTGCTATCGATTTTATTTTTATGCATGACAATGCGTCGCCCAACACAGATAATATCGTTGGTGAGTACTTGGAATGGGTTTCGATTCAATGTTTGGAGTGGCCAGCATTCCGAACCTACCGAACACCTTTGGAGCGAGTTTTCAAAGAGGTTAAAAAGTCGCCCAGTGATACCAGAGAATTTGCTGGAATTAAGAATGTCGCTGTAGGAAGAGTATGAAAATATTCCACACCATTTTTATTTAGCTATAACTTTATTATTATAATTTTCAATTAATTAATCTTTAAGTAAGGTATTGGGCACGCCGCTGGTCTACCACTTGAGCCTTTTTGCCATTTTTCAAATGTCGTGCAGTCTCTTTGATTCTCAGCGACAAATGAAATGGCCACGGAGAGCTTTAGTGAAGTATACTTCTTTCGGCAAAAAGAAGGAAAATTTGAAAAAAGGTGAGGTTGAGATGGGAAGTTGGTGTCCGAGTGGATCGAAGTCACGATAGCTCAAATGGTAGAGCAGCGGCCTATCAAGCCGAAGGTCGTGGGTTCGAATCCCGGTAGTGGCACTGACTTTTTTATCTCAACCGATACCTTAATTAATTAATTGGTTTTTAAAGATTAATTAATTGAAAAGAATTTAATTGGTCAATCGGACCACGAAACCTAATCGATTTAATATTATATTTTAATGTGTGGTGATTAGTCGATGATTATTCAGAAATCGTGAGATGCGGTCTGGTGCGATGTAGGTTTCAGAAAACCATTTTCTTTATCGTCCCAACGTTTCGATCTTTATTGAGATCATCTTCAGGGCTCAAAGTGTTTGTTTTCTGCGTGCCATTCTTGCGTGTAGTGTTGAGAGTTATTATATTTTAATAAAGGCGAAGTGGCGGGTTCTTAGGATGGGCATGTATGAGTGGCCTCGAGCAGTATTGTTAGGGTGCGTCGAGAAGTAAGTTTGGGATAGTGCAGTTAGTGACGTAGTAAGGAGCTTTGACGATTTGTCTGAGGACTTTGAATTGAAAAGATTGAGTACGCTGAACGTTGGATGGCATGAAAGAACCCCAAAATTCTACCCCGTACGCCAAAAGTGGTCGCAGTAATGTCGTGTATAAGGTTAGATTAATGCTCAAGGTCTAGACGGATTTAGGTCCTACGAATCTTCGTAGATGTTCAAGTCTTCGGTTAAGTTATTGTTTCTACATTTCGTATATGGATTCCATGTCAGTATGCTGCCTATGTATAGTCCTAAGTATTTGACTTGCATGGGAATCGGTATCTATTTGTTGTTGATGTACAGTGCAGAGATTTTCAGAGTGAACATACAATAGAGTACAATTTTCTTCATTCAGTCTTCTCCTCCAGTAAGCACCTAGACATCGTTAAGCTCAAGTTCTTGGATGTTGAAGGTAGCTTGTCTAGGATTCGAATCCGAGGACAAAATTGCGGTACCGTCCGCCTAATGGTGATGATGGTATTGGGTGTACATGTAGGACAGCAGTGTAAATGATATAAAGGATGGGTCCAAGAATGCTCCCTTGTGGGACGCCGGTTTGTAACTGTCTAACTTCCGAACTAGTGCCGCATCTCTTTCTGAAGCGGTCGGTGAGATACGAATTTAGGATAATGTGCTAATGAATGGGTTAAAAACAAAATATTCGTATTCAATGAAAATAATTCTTTTTTAAATAAGCGGGCAACTTTTTTTTCTAGGTTGAGCATTTGCGCCAGGGACAATGGACTGTATGATGATGAAATTAAATTTAAAAACATAAAACGAACAAAACCGAATAAAATTAAATGAACAGAAATAAATAATAAATCATAATAAAATAAATCTCACATGTCTTCCGTCGACTCCTTTCCTTCACCGACGAGGGTTGCAGGAGTATGTGTTGGAAAAAAAGGAGCGGAAAACCTTTACCACGTGGTGGAGTCAAAGATCTCGCCACAGGAACAGTTCGATCAACGAAAGAAAGGGTTAGACGACAAACCACGATTTCGAGAACACGAACTCCACGATTTCCGGGAATAACATCAAAGTTTTATTCACCAGACAATCAGTTTATAAATATTAGAATTCGTTCACCAGGACGGTTCGACAACAACTACAATAAATACAAAAAATGGCAGAACTGAGAGACCGACAGTCCAAAGTACAACTGGGCACAAACAATGAGTGTTTTTTTTTAAAACCAGGTTTGACAGTTGTATGTTGACAGCATGTATAATAGCTAATCTGTATTCCTGGGGAGTATTAAATATTCTTTTAAGAAAATACTTCAAAAAGAGGTCTACACATTTTTTCCGTTTTCCCAACGTGTTACAATTTATAATTATATTTATTAATTAAAAAACTAAATAAACAAGGCTTTAAATAAGGTAATTACAGTACATATAAATATTCAGAAATCGTTAGATGCAGTCTGGTCTGATGTAGGATTCAGAAAAATATTTTCTTTATCGTGCCAACGTTTCGATCTTTATTGAGATCATCTTCAGGGCTCAAGGTGCTTGTCTTCTGTGTAATTGTGCCATCCTTGCGTGTCGTGTTGAGACTCTCATGGCACAATTACACAGAAGACAAGCACTTTGAGCCCTGAAGATGATCTCAATAAAAGATCGAAACGTTGGCACGATAAAGAAAATGTTTTTCTGAAACCTACATCACACCCGACCGCATCTCACGATATCTGAATAACTCTGTATGTAATATTTTTGAAGTCGAAATTGTGTTGGTGTTCAAAATGGTGGGTAGCGAGTGCTGTAGGATTTTGCTTG
The DNA here is from genome assembly GCF_000648675.2 of Cimex lectularius. Classification (NCBI taxonomy): domain Eukaryota; kingdom Metazoa; phylum Arthropoda; class Insecta; order Hemiptera; family Cimicidae; genus Cimex; species Cimex lectularius. The sequence continues at coordinate 2,433,518 of NW_019392733.1, forward strand.
GGTTTATTGCATAGATATGTTGCTTTACTCTCTTGTCCAGATATTGGGATGTAATCACCACACAGTATATATAAAGTTAATTTTTTTAAAAATAAATAATAAGTGGTCGTGATATATCTAGAATTTAAGATATACTGAGATTTTAAGTAGGAAGTATAGATATGAAAAAAAGAACGAGTGAGAAGAGCTTCGAAGAGGGGGTGAGAGGGAGTCAGTTTGTTGCTCTCAGAAACGGAGGGTAGGCACCGCTTTTCAACTTATAACGGAGAGTATGTTATATGAAAAAGCCTCAGGTCATATATAAAGAGGGGTCGTAACCCAAAACAATATATACACCCACTATATACAGGCCGGCTCGTTTCCTCCGTCTCAGATTACCGTTTTGAGTAATGCCTTTCCATAATAGGAAATAAAGATGGCTCAAATTTGTATGCTAATAATCCCCGGATATCTCCTCGATTTCGGGTTTGTGCGAACCGCTGAGCCGAAAATTGGATTTGTAAAAAAATTATTTCAACTTTTATTATGCCTCAAAGACGGCGGAGTTGCATTTCGTCAATGCCGTGTTACGGGGGATCGTCTTACGGGCCCGTAACGCTTTTTAACAAATCGAAGGAAATCCGATACGTCCCAATCTCCTTCCAATCCGCCGAATGGCTTTTTCAGAGAGGCCAAACGCTTTTACCTATCGGGTTGTCCGGAAAATAATGCAGGATTTTAAGTTTTCATTAAAAAAAATCTATATAAAATATTCTGTTTACGTTTACAGGATTACTCATTNTTGATTAATGAACATTGCTTTAAAGTAACTAGTTTCTTTTTTTTTGTTTAATACCAAAATCCTGCATTATTTTCCGGACAACCCAATACAAAAAACAACATAGAATCGAATTAAATTCTCCTGGATCACGGGACTTACCCAACTTTACTCATTTAATCAAGCAATTTATTTAAAAAACACTTTGAAACTGTGGTAATTTAAATGATTTTTTATTCGCCCATATCTGTCTCGACCGCATTAAAAAATTTTATACTAAAAATTAGAAAATTATGATTTTACTAGTGTACTGTATGAACTTATACCGGTCCGGAAGTGTGTAAAAGGGAAAATAAAAAAGACCATCGCTAAGAAAGGTCAGTCACTTCAGTGTAGTACAGTTTGTCCTGTTTGGTTGGGTATTAAGAAGCTCGTCTACACCCGAGGTTCCGATGTTGCAACATCCATTCCAAAACTAATATTAATTGTTCTCATGTTCATTTTTGTATAACATTTTGTAAACACTATATAATAAAGGATATCATTGCGTATTTTGTTTTTAATCTTAATCATCGTGATCTTGAATCCAGTACGACTTAATAAAAAGACCCAATAAACTCAAAGCTCACCCACACAAAAAATATAACATTTTTTAAAAATCATAAACTGTTCTTTTAAATAATGCAATAATTACAGATTTATCAAATGGTGAACTACCTTTTCTTTTTCAGTTTCATTAAGTTCATTACGATTTATGAAAAACGGCGAAAACAGTTCCAAATTGGTTTCAGAAAAAACATATATTGCTCACAAAAAATTGTTTTTGTTTATATTTTTCTTTAAACAGTCATTACTATTTTCCAAAGGAAAGTTGTACACTAATAGGGAAACAATTCCACCCAATTGACACTTTTTCATTTTCTCAATAAAGGACAGTTCTGCCCTTAATTTGCCTCATTGTTTTTATCAATAAATATTTGTTTATGCTCTGTTTTAAATTGTGAATATCAATTAGAGGAAAACATGCTTAAATCGTTTATTCAGTCTCATTTGAATTCTGAAGCTATTAACTGTTTAGTTTTCATCTTTGTTTTCTTAATTTTAATATTTAAACTTAAAAATGCCATTTAGTTGTAAGGATGTTGCCTGTGATATGGCACTTATTGATGATCGACGATCCATCAGGTATGCGGCTATTGCCATCAGAGTTCCCTACAAAACTCTGCGTGACTCCGTTAGACGTTTTCGAGAAACTGGGTCCTACCATAGAAGGCCCAGTTCTGGGCGTCCTAGGGTAACAGAACCACACGATGACCGTTTTTTGACTTTGAGAATTTTGCGAAACCGGCACCTTACTGTCGTTCAAGCGATTCATCAGCTCCAGGAATTTCGAGGTGTCCAAATTTCTGAAAGCACTGCTCGAAAAAGATTAAATCAGTATGGACTGATGGCTTTTCACCCCGTAAGTGAAACACGGAGTTACGGGCGGGGTTGCACCGCCCGCATTTCCTCGAGAACACAGCCATTGGTCTATTGGACGATTGGTCTGCTGTACTTTTTATAGATTAGTGTAGATTTCTCTCCGATCTCCAGATGGGCGTGAAAGAGTGAGTAGAAGGCGAAATGAATGGTATAAGTAAACAAAGCCTGTAATTTTTCCTAGAACCAACCTTTCAACATCACCCAGCGATGGTGTGGGCCGGAATTGTATTGGAGAGTCGCACAGAGTTGGTTGTTCGTTCATGGTCTTTGACGGGTACTCTCTATTTGGGTGAAATTTTGGAACATCATGCGTTGCTCATCCCCATTCTAATGCACGATAATGCCCGTCCCCATGTCGCTCGCATAGTACAACAGCATAACATAAGGGACTTGGCCTGGCCAGCCCGTTCTCCAGACTTGAACCCCTTCTAACATTTATGGGATAACCTCAAAAGCCGAATAAGAGCACGTCCATCATTTCCTGATAAACTCAACGATCTTGAAAGAACTCTTCTTGAAGAATGGGCTAACTTACAGCAAAGATACATTTCCAGACTGGTAGAAAGTATGCCGAGGCGTCTTCAAGATGTAATTAAGTCAAGAGGAGGAAATACGCGATATTGAAATGTTAATTAAAAATCTAAAACAAAATTAAAACAAATTTTATCTGTCCGTCTTTTTTTTTCATTTTTCATTTTCCTTAGCAATTTACATAATTTACATTTTTTTTAACTTTTCTAAACATAGACTCAATTAACAAACATTGAAAAACGTGAAAATTTGATTAATATACAGGGTGAATTGCTACTCGCGCTACAAACTTCTCCAGTAGATTCTTCACCCTAAAATGAACAAAAAAGTTCATATTGTCCATGGTCCGATTCTCAACCATTTCAGAGTAATTTCGCTTTTTATCGATTTTGAAAGATATCACGTCCTGGCGTCGGAAAATCGTGATATCTTTTAATCTAAACATTTCTCTGAAAATCTAATAGCACCGTTGAAATTCCCGTTAATTTTTCAATAAGAAGATGACGGTGGCAAAATGTTTGGGCTAATTTTTTGTGTTTTATTTCAGCCAGAACTACAAAAAGAGTGGAAAATTGTGTAAATCGGAAAGTGTATAAAGTAATCCAGAGTTTCTAATTTTAGTCTCAGAAGGCAGCAAATTTGAGGAAAACTACCTGATTTAATAACGCTTCCAACGCACTCGTCATTTTCTTATTTAGTGGTTGTGAGACCAAGATGTTGATGACAAAAAGAGAAAAAATGGTGGTTCAAGGATTGCTAATGTTTGAGAGTGACTTGCTACTCGTGCTACAAACTTCACCAGTAGATTCTTGACCCTAAAATGAACAAAAAAGTTCATATTGACCATGGTCCGATTCTCAACCATTTCAGAGTAATTTCGCTTTTTATCGATTTTGAAAGATATCACGTCCTGGCGTCGGAAAATCGTGATATCTTTTAATCTAAACATTTCTCTTAAAATCTATAAGCACCGTTGAAATCCCCGTTAATTTTTCAATAAGAAGATGAAGGTGGCAAAACGTTTGGGTCTTTCTTCCTTGACCTTCTAGCTGTTTGTAAACTTCTTAAGCATTACATACTAAATGGGCATTAAATTAAATTAAAAAATTTCAATGGAATTATGATTTTGATTCTCTCTAAAAATTAACGGGGATTTCAACGGTGCTTATAGATTTTAAGAGAAATGTTTAGATTAAAAGATATCACGATTTTCCGACGCCAGGACGTGATATCTTTCAAAATCGATAAAAAGCGAAATTACTCTGAAATGGTTGAGAATCGGACCATGGACAATATGAACTTTTTTGTTCATTTTAGGGTGAAAAATCTACTGGAGAAGTTTGTAGCACGAGTAGCAATTCACCCTGTATAAAAATATGAACAAATCAATCCGATATACCGGTGGGAAGTTGTGGGTCTCAGCTTTAATAATCTGTTTAGTTCTGGGTGGAATTTTTTGCCTGTCAGTGTTTATAGTATTGATTCTACAACCTTCTGAGATTTTATGCATTTATTAGCGTGAATGTGGCCAATTGAGAAATATCGAATTATATATATATATATATATAAATCTATACGTATGAAAATTATACATAAAACTTTTTTAAATCTAACCATAAATAAGTCACCAAGTAAAGACCTATGTGCGTTCGATCCTATCACCAAACTCTCCTAAAAACGAGTTCTCAACCCAATAAATCATTTATGCCCAACTGTCAAGTCGATGGCATATATAGCTCCACGTTTTTTGAATCAAAATAAGTCTTTTTAACTTCAAATTAATGCTTTTTAATATCAAAATAACCTTTCTGACTTCAAATTAACCCGTCTTAAAGTTAAATTAACTCTACTTAATGTCAAATTAACGTTTTTAACTTCACAGTCCTCTGTCATTTAATTTTGAATGAACGATTCTTATTTTCAAATTAATTAAGTTTAATGCCTTATATAAAATAGGTATTAAAGGTTTAATACCTTATATAAAATATTTAAAAAAATAGGCGATGATATGAAATATAAGCTTTTAAAATAAAGTTCTTGCACAATTGCAATTTTTGTTTAAACATAAAACAATTTGGTTTTTTAAAAACCATTTGATAATTATTTACAATTAAACTTTGATCTTAGCCAAAAGGCTGAAAAGCGACATAGGGAACGAAATGGAATACCGCCGGATTATAGGAGAATGCTCGAGCATGGCAGCGAGTTTAAGAAAAAACTTTTTAGGTTTTTAAGAGATATTGGGATAATGGTTTGTATATAGCGGGGTATTTATTTCATAGGTTAAAGTTTAGTTTTAGTTTATGTTAGAATAGGAGTGTGCTGGGTGGTGGTGCAGCATATCATTTAAAGGCTCCACCGCTGCTCCGCCAAGCCGGGTCGGGGAGGAATATCGAATACCCTCCGACCCGGATTCTAGACAGAGGATATGCATGTGTGATTGGGTTTGTGTATAGGAGTATGTATATTTATTGTATGAGTGAGTGTGAGAATGACTAGTTTTAGGGAATGTAAGGGCGCCGAAATGACCAAAGAAGTCGATGGCGCCGACTAGTGCCTAGCCTCGGAGACGCTCAGGCACCAAGGTGGGTGACTCCCCCTGATCTATCAGAGAGAGGCCAGAGGCCTCCTAGGAGGTATCGTAATTCTATTTTTAATTACATTACAATTATAAAATTATATAAAATTGAGATTAGAAATAAAGCCTTCATCAATTAATTTGATAATGTTTTTAAAAATATACGTAAAACGGGTTCTTATTTAAAATACACAAGAAAGTTAATTAAAATCCATTATATTCAGTGGTCTCTTGACCAAATTACTTCTTTCAATTGATTAATCTTTTTATGTAAGGTTTTGGTTCAAATTAAAAAGCCAGTGCCACGAGCGGGATTCGAACCCACGACCTTCGGCTAAATACGCCGCTGCTCTACCACTTGACCTATCGTGACATCGATTCACTCGAAATCTCACTAAACAGGACAAAAGAAGGGAAAAGTCGAAAGGTTGTAGGGTGGGATGTGAAGTTGGTGTTCGAGTGGATCGAAGTGGCGATAGCTCAAATGCTAGAGCAGCGGCGTATCTATCCGAAGATCGTGGGTTCGAATCACCTCGTGACACTGACTACATTTCAACCAAAACCTTACATAAAAACATTAATTAATTCAATTAAAATATATAACAATCATTCTCCTATTAATTCGAGATTTTTTTAAATGTGTGGTGTTTAGTGACCGTTAGCCAATGATTATTAGGAGATCGTGAGATGCCGTCTGGTGTGACGTAGGTTTATAAAAACATTTTCTTTATCGTGCCAACGTTTCGATCTTTATTGAGATCATCTTCTTAAAGATCGAAACGTTGGCACAATAAAGAAAATTTGTTTATAAAACCTACGTCACACCAGACCTCTCTCACGATCTCCAAATAATCATTTTTTTAAATAAAAGAATGTCCTCTTAAAAACCATACGATATGAATTAAAATTAAAAGTTTATAAAGCGAAATACAAAACAATTATGACTTACAAATGGGCTTTTTTTTCAACAACACCGGCACCCCAAGGGTTCGTATAGCCTCATAGTTGAATTTCCCTCGTAAAATATGACTACTAATAATACGAAATTTTAAAACGAATAAAATAATTATTTTATACACGA